>NC_047660.1:55256720-55572553 GCF_011762505.2 Arvicanthis niloticus | reverse complement strand
GATTGGTTATCCCCATAATTTTTCATGCCACTATTGCAGCAGGGAGCATATATAATGTCTATAGACATCATTCTTCATAATGTTCGGTAGGCATGTGGGGCATTCTTCCCACTCCCAGTGTCTATCCTGCCCTGTTACCTTTAGTTCAGTCACTGATCAGTTCAGTCACAGTTCAGTCACTGACTCTTGGATAAGAGTCATTTTCATGGGAGTCTCAGTCCCATATAGGACTTGAGGAGAGTGTAGAGACATACTCCCAGCCCTGCTTGATGCAGGCATGGAAAGTAGATGTTAGGTGGCAGGTGAGTTGATGTACTGAGAATCTCCTGGGATTCTCAAGATATGAACCTGGGGAGGTGAAGATGGCTCCAACAGTAACATACTTCTCACACAAGCATGTAGGCTCAAGTTTGACTACTGGAACTCATGCAAATTAAAAAAATAAAGATAGGGCGTGGTAACATCCACTTGTAATCCCAGTGCTTGGGATAAGCTGATCCTTGGGGCTTGTTAGCCAGTAAGCCCAGTGTTAAAGGAAGTCTGGCATTCCAGTGAGAAGCCTTGTCTCGAAAACAAGGTGGATGGCTCCTGAGGGACGCCTGAGGCTGACCTTTAGTCTCACACCCGAAGCTGACTCCAGCCTCTATGCATTCATCATGTGTGTGAGGTGGCCTTGGCCGGGAGATGTCTTTTATAAATCCACACTCTGTTTCTGCTGTTGTGCCTCTTCCTAGGCTGAAAGGAAGAGGAGTCTGAAGCTTGCCTGGAATCAGGCAAGTCTTTGTTGGCATTCTTGTATTTATTAGTTCACTGAGTTGAGACTCATCATCTGTAGATGGGGTGGTTTCCCCTCTGTGGCCATTCTGCTGGTTAAGTGAAGCCTTCCAGGTATGAGTGAAGGGCAGGCACTTAATGGCTACCAGCTTCTGAACCTCGGCAGAGTCAGACAAAGGTGATAGAAAAGCGCTCAGAATTACTGATCATAGAGCCAGTTACTGATCTAATTCCTGGAACAGCTGTGACCTGGTGGTGGTCAGGCATGAATACAGTCACCTCACAGAGCCTCCTTCACCATTTCCTTGGCCAGAACTCTTTCTGCAGGTATCCCACTAACCCTGAGTCCTGATGTGGCCAGACCCCACTGATTTCAAGCCCAAATCCTCCAGAATAACATGAGAGCTTCAAACTACAGAAGATACAGCTGAGTCATTCTTCAGGAGAGGAGACCAGACCAGATCAGACTGGGGATTGGCTCTGCAGAGATTGTCCCTGCAGGTGAAATGACATCTCAAACTGAATCAGGATTGATTCAGATTGGAGTGGATTTCCCCAGGGGGTTGGTACATAGTGCACACCTTCTGCCGTGTGACTACACGGCATTGGTGTGGGTACTTTGCATGTGAGTATGAGCAAGGGGTTGGATATATATACCCATGGGCCAATAAGGTATTCAGGTCCCAGCCAAGGGGGCTTGGTTTCTAGTGAGATCAGGTAAATGAAATGTGAAGTAGTTTCTAGAACCTATGACATGGATGGCTGAGGCTTTGCTGAGCTGGGCTCAGCAGCTGCAGGATTCACTCTGGGAATCACACTCAGTGACTGAGGCTGCCTGTGATTCTGTGTAGCTGAACTGAAGGAGGAAGGCAAGGAGCCCTGACCACCTTTGAAAAAGCTGGGCTGTCAGATGGTTGAAATTTGCGGGGAAACGTTCTAGAAGGGCATATAGTGGTTTGAATAGGTCAGGAGTCCAGTGTGCTTGGGGCTAGGGTTGCTGAACAACAAGAATGAGATGAAGCTGAGGCAAAAGGCCAGGAGCAGAGCAGGGAGGAGACTCAGAAGGAAACCACTGCTTTTTACCCTGCTACACCCACCCAATGTCTCCTGCATCAGTAGCATTAGGAGCAGGGTCCCTGATCTCGGCACCATAGAAATGTCATCACAGTCTTCCTGAGGATGTATGATACCTTATGCTGGCTCACCAACCCACCAGCCACCAGACTGAGACAAGCATCTGAGCATACAGATGGAGGAGGTACCCAGTGGTGTAGTATGACTGGCCTTCTGCCTTCCCCTCCTCGCCAGCTCTTTTTAGCCCGTCTTTCTTTCCTCCCCTCCATGACGTCACCTCTCGCCACTGCCCTCGCATCCCCATGCCCTGGCTTCCCGCTTGCCGGGCTGCTGCTGCAAGTGGTAGGTGCTGATTAAGATGGATGGATTGGTAAGAGGCATTGGATGTGACTGGAATAGAAAGCAGCACAACTTCGCCTGGATGCAAGGGCACACGGCCAGTAAATGGCGTCACTTGGGAGATGACTTTACTACTGGAGCTTATCCTTAAAATAGCAAGCATCCTCCATTCCAATTTCAGTTGCTATTTATATAAATGTACATATACATATGTACACTGAAAAATAATAGTGCCTCTGTTTCCCAGCTCCTCCTTCCTTTTCCTTGTCATTTCTAGCAGAGGTCAGACGTTTATTCTCCCAAGACATGTAAAGGACCTTTAGACCCTGGGAAATGCAGTTGTTCTGTGACCTTCCAAGGTGGTTGGTCACCTCTGGTTGCCATGGGAGTTGGTTTGTTCCATCAGAAACAATGAAATTATGAGGCTCTGTTTGGTAATGTTTTCCCATGTCTTGGGGGTACCTAGAAGACCAGTGCTGTCTCCCACCTCCCATGTCAAAGCTGCAGTGGGAAGAGCACCTTAAAGTCTTTTGCTTCAGATGCAGAATGGCTTGGTACACAGTCACTTCATGGTAGCAGGATGGAGAAGGTCAAGGGATTTGTTCAAGGTTAATGTTGAATGAAGATTTCTTGATCCAGAGCCACTTTCTTGGTGTTTACTCATGTCTCCCTCTATGATGGAGGGAGGGAGGACAATGCCTTTGACATATTAGGTTCACTTAAAGCCTTACAGGCAGGCAGTTGCTGGTTCAAGGTCAAACTCTGATTTTCTTGGTACAGTGAACTGGAGACCTTGGTTAAAGGCACCCCAGGTAGTGTTTCAAAGGACACATTTGGACTGTGAGGGCTGCATGGACAATATGTTAGGGGCTTACTAAAGATAAGAGCCTTGGCTGAGTCAGGGGATGGATTTTCAAATCCATGGATTTTTCGTTCTAATAGCCTTTAAAATCTATTGGTACTAAATTCTCTCTCTCTCTCTCTCTCTCTCTCTCTCTCTCTATATATATATATATATATATATGTGTGTGTGTGTGATTAAGAAAGATAGATAAACTCACACAGAAATGGACAGACAAAAAGATAGAATATGAGTTTATTGTTAAATCATGCTATAGATTTTACCACCATCTATTAATTTTTGTAACCTCTGTTAAAAATAATTGACAGCTGAACAGCAACAGGCTGGAAATGGTGATGTCATCTCTGCTATTTATAGAGCTTCAGCCCCTGCAGAGCACGGATCTTGATATTTAGACCGTGAAGGCCTGTGGGTAGGATTCATGCCCAGTTCTGTGTTTCCTGCTGTATCTGTCACATGGCTGTCTTATGACATCCGTTGTTAACCACCTGTTTATAGACAGGAAATTAAAATCTGATCCAGGGTCTCAGTGGAGATGGGGGTTGTCCAGTTCTGTTCTCTTAGTTTATTTTTTCCCATCAAACGTCATCCATTTTGTATATTTGGAAGCAAAACTGGAGAAGGTGTATTTGAGCCAATTCCAGTCCAGGTGCCTGGTAAGGAACAAACAAGGAAAAGGCTGTCTTGCCCAGAATGGGCAAAGAAAGCTGAAAGGAAGTCCATGAGAGAGTATGGAAGCATGTCACTGAAGGCAGACTGCAACTCCACTTTTAATGACAATTATATTAGAAATCAATACAAAGTTTCCAGGCCTGTTTGTGTCTGAGGTACCCTTGACTGCCCACTCAAGCGCATAGGGAACCCTGCTGAACTTGAACCGTTCTCGTGTAGAATGTTTCCTGGTGTGGTGGTCCTTATGCTGACTCAAGTCGTTCCATCGAAAATTCAGACTCTGGGCAACTATGAGGACACCTAAAACACAGACACAGCTTGTCTGGACACTAACATCCAAATCAACACTGTACCAGATCCAGATTTTTGGATTGTCTTCAGATTATAAAGGCCAGCCTGTTAGAGAGATGATCAAGGAAGAACTAACTAGAATTTCAAAGGCAAAGAGGAAGTGATCTTACCCAGAGAAAAGGTTTGAACACTGACAACAATCTGAGCCACAGTCCATGTGACTGTGTGGACCAGAGCAGGATTTTAGAAGCATGGCCAGCCAGCATATGTCTTCCTTACAGAGAACCTACAGTGCTGGTGGAGAGAAATTTCAGGACCACGGCAAGTACCTTCTGTGACCCCCCCAGAGGTGATACTGGGTGGCTACTGAACCTGGCCAGAGCAAGGTTTCAGATCAGATAGGGAAGGAGGATGCCAAATACTCTGCAGGAGCTTTGTTAAGCCCCTCACAACTACTTTGTGCTGGAGTGATTCTGTACAACCCCTGCATTGAAGACCCCCTCAGAAGCATAATAACCACAATTCATCCAGATAGGCATACAGTGTTTACATTTATTGTAACACAATGGATTTATTGTTTCTGTAAACTCTATGTGGTGGTGTTGAGGTATCAAGATCTGTGAGCTTGACAAGGAATGTTGCTGTCTGTAAAACATGCTCACCTCCTGTAGATCACATGCAAATGTTGACATGACCAGACCATGCAGGTGGAGCAGCTCTGCAGAGCTCTGACCATCCAAATGTCGATAAGTCAAGCCTGCTGAAAGAAGCTCAGTCCAAGGACACCAGGCTGCCTCAACCATTTCTTTATGTGGCACCTATAAAACTGCTTCCCATTCACAAGGGGGCAGGTTTTTTTTTTTTTTAGAAATAGTTGGCATGATCTAGAATCACCTGGGAGATTGGCTTCGGGGTATACCTGTTGAGAACTTTCTTGATCAGATTATTATAAGTGGGAAGATCAACACAGTTTCTGAGCTAGGGTCCTGTACTGTATGAGTGGAGAAAAGCAGCATCAGTGCGCATTCATAGCTGTCTGCTTCCTCGGTGCCGATGTGATGTGACTGGCTTGCTTTAGGTTCCTGCTACCCTGACGGTCCTGCCACTGTGGACTGTGCCGTCAAACCATGATCAAAATAAACCCTTTACCCTTTTAAGTTGTTTTTGTCAGAGCATTTTATCAAAGCTACAGGAAATGTAGCCAATGTGATTGGTGACCAAGGCAGTATGTTTGCATTTATTCTTTGCCTGGGCATTGCCATGACTTAATTAATTAATGGTACATTTCTTGGAACATATAGTATGCCTAGGCATTGTAGTAAATATTTCATGTATATTATTTGATTTAATTTTTATAACTCTAGTTCTGTAAGATAGATATTGATATAAGCCTGAAATGCAGGGCCTCAAAACTTCATGGCAAATACACTTTGGGTAGTAGAGTGGGGACTTGAACCCCTTCTTAGAGCCACCATCCTATATTGAGGACATTTTTTTTCTCTGACTCCACATTACTTCTTTTAATCCCTGAGATTAATTTGACTTCTATAGCTGGGTCTTGGGGTCTCATGTCTGACATGGATCAGGATTTGGGGCTGGCTAGTCTGATGCAATCAACTGTTGCGTATTCTTGGAAACCCTTGTGTGATGACCCTCTAGGTGCCTTGTTTTCCCAGAGGCAATCAATGAGTTATTAGAGAAGTGTTAGCCCATGTACAACTTGTCAGCATCAGTCAGTGTCTCACTACTTGCTTTCCTCAGCCCAAGCAAGTGAGTATGTAATTCATTCCTATTTCAGTACTGGGCATTCTGGGTAGCTGAGATCACCTGGGCATCATTCCTCATGGGCAGTACTCAGCTTCCAGTGTCACCTCCAGTGTACCTGGCTGACGATGTCACCCCACTGTACATTTCCTGATACCCAGCCACCAGCATATGAGGGGTAGGTAAATCTACACCAGGTATCTCCCTCTAGTGGCAGGACTGAGTCTTCTGCCTTGTGCTGTGAGCCTCCTGGAATGCTGTGCCTTTTGGGTATCAGGAAACATGCCTTGCACCTCTGCATAGAAGGGCAAATCTACACCTTCAGTCTGCAAGGAGCACAAAACAAATCCTAGCCAATTGCTCTTCATTTTCTGAAGTTATGCTTTGTAGGGAAGATTGGGACCAGCAACTCCCATTCTTTGGTGCCCAAGTTTGTGCCATTTCTGCAACTGTGATACAGTGTATCTCCTTTGGATCTGAGCTGCTGGGATATGGAGAGCAGGGCTGGGGTTGTCCCCTTCTGTGAACAGGACATCATGGGGCATCTGCAGTCTTGCTCCCCATAGCTCTCATTTCTGACTATACCCATGGGTGTCCATCCTTAGTTATGCTGATGTCCCAGCTCTTTCAGTGATGTCTGCATCTGAGGACTATAATGTCTGCTGAGAATTTCCAAAGAGCCACAAGATAATAGTTATAGAAGAGACTGGAGTTCACCAGACACAATGATGGAACATCTAGGGGAGAGCTGCTGAGTTTGTCCACTTACTTGTTTGTCTAATGAAGATTCATTGAGTACCTGCTTTGTGCTCAATGCTGGCTGGAGGAAGAAGGCAGTTGTGAGCAAAACAGACTCAGATGCTGTCTACAGGAGAAAAGGGAGGATTATAATCAAGAAAGGGAGAATCAAGAAATTGTTGTTTCAAGATAAGGCAAAGTTGATGTGAGAGGCTGTTTGTGGGAGGATGAGTGTAAGTTTTGCTTGAGATGACCAAGGAGAGCCAGGGTCTGGGCTTGAAGAAGCTTGGCTTTCTTATTCATACCACTGTTCATGATGCATTCCTGACTGAATAGGCACAGCACTCCAGGAGGCTCAAAGCACAAGGCAGAAGACTCTGTTAACAATATCATTTTAGGGGTTCCTGAACTCGAGGTTGGGTGTGAGTTCTATACTAGCCAAGACTACATAATGATACCCTGTCTTAACAACAAACAAACACACAAAATAACTAACCAAAACAAACAAGCAAAAACTACTGCAGTCCCAGCACAAGACTGAAGAAGTAGCTTAGTCATTAAAGTGTGAGGACCCGAATTCCATCTCCAGAACCAAGTCAAAAGTCAAGTGCGGTTTGTACTTGGGTCCCAGCACTAGGGAGGCAGAGACAGGGAACTTGGGCTTCACTGGGAGCCTAGACTAGCCTCCTTGACAAGTTTCCAGGCCAGTGAGAGACACTGTCTCAAAAAACAAGATGGGTAAACTGTAGAGATAGTTTTGTGGTTAAAAGTACTTATCAGAGGACTGGGGTTTGAATCCTGGCAACCACACTAGATGGCTCAGAAATGCCTGTAATTCCAGATCCAAAGGATTGGATCTGATGCCATTTCTGGCCTCTATTGGCACACATACATGCACTCTGCAGGGGATGGAGCTCTATAAATAGCAGAGATGACATCACCATCTTCCAGCCTGTTGCTGTTCAGCTGTCAATTATTTTTAACAGAGGTTACAAAAATTAATAGATGATGGCAAAATCTATAGCGTGATTAAACAATAAACTCATACATATGCTTTTTTGTCTCTGCATGTATGTGTGTGTGTCTTTCTCACACACAAACACAAACACACACAAAGAGAAAAAAGAGAGAGAAGGAGAGAGACACAGACAGACAGACAGACAGACAGACAGACAGACAGAGACATTCTGAACACTAAGCACCTCTTCAGGGCATGGTAGCAGGGCACTCAGCTACTCAACCTATACAGGGCTGTATCTCTTCATCTCTCCCCTGTAGTCTCTTTAGGATCTGAAGCTGTTAGATAAACATTTTCAGTACTCAAGATGTATTTGGATTGTGATATATAGCACACAGAGTTAAACCTCCACAGTGCTTCATTCTATTTTTATAACAAACCTATGAAAAAGATCTTAATGTTCTTACTCCACAGATAAGGAGACTGAAATAGAGTAAGAAGAGGAGTATTGTCCACAGTCATTCTCCTGACATGTACAGCGATGGTTCAAAGCCAGATGGGTCAGAGTCTGTCTAAAGCTTGCTTATTAACCACACTCCACTCCACTCTCTACACACATCCCATGTCCTTTTCTCTCCCCCCAAAATTCTGTCATAACACTCTTTTACCGATTAGACTTCCTCTACCTCTGTGTAGGAAAAATGCAAAACTTCTCAGGCTTACAGGCAATGGAAAGACAGCAGGCTCTGCCAACTTGGTTCCCCCTCCCCTTGGTTGTTGGTTTTAGTCTCATGGCATTTATTGTCATGAAGAAATTATTTTCAAGTCATGTTTGTAACTATGAAGATATAGCTTAGTTGCTAGAATGCTTTGAAGCTTGCCTATCGTGTCTGAAGCTCAGGGTTCCATGCCAGGCACACACCTGTAGTCTCAACTAGGAAGGTTCAAGCAGAAGGATCAGAAATTTGAGGCCAGTCTGAGATTCATTAGACACAGTCTGAGATCCATTAACAAACAAACAAATAAAAATCACCTTTGGGCTGGCAAGATTGCTCAAGAGATAAAGGCACTTGCTATGCCTGATGGCCAGAGTTTGATCCCTGGAACCCACAGGTGGAAGGAGAGACCCAACCCCACAAGTTGTCCTCTGACCTTCACAAGTGAGTGCGATTTCTCTCTCTTCCTCTCCCTTCCTTTCTTCTTCCCTCTCTATCTTCGTCTTCCTCTCCCTCCCCATCTCTCGTGTATGCACACGCGCGCACGCATTCGCGCGCACACACACACACACAAATAAATAAATAAATAAGACACAATAAAAATTATAAGGTCTTTTTTTTCTAGATATAGCATTATATTTAGTGGGCATAATACAAGTATAAGAACATCCCCTGTAGGTTCTCTCATTGTGGGCTAATTTCATCTAATGTTTAAGTACTTTATGCATCTGAGATTTGCTCGGCATATATAATAAAGTAGGCATCGACTCTCTGTTTCTTCCAATGCGGGATGGTTTGTGCTGCTATCACAGTCAGACGGTCCAGCTTTCTGCCCACCCTTGTCATCTACTGTATGTCATCCTGTATACTCCGCAGTCCAGTTCTGCCCTTTCTAGTCTAGCCGGTATGTCTACCTAAATCTCATGCATTAATGGCACACTCTCAACAGTGTTTTACTCTTCTTTAGGTCTGTAATAGTTTATCAACTGATAGCAATCTCCTTTTCTCCTATTTATTCCAGAAACGTCTTAAATATTCTTATTTATTTTCCTCTGTGGATCTGAGAATCAGCCTATATATCTAAACAAAAAGCCATTAGCTTTTACTTGGTTGGGTTCATGCTAAATTTCTGAATTAAATCAGGAAGAGTTTATGTCTTTACAGAAGGGTGGATTTCTTAGCTAAGAACCTGAGGCGTGTTTCTGTTTTTAAGTCTGTTATTCTCAGACTAGAATTTTAATGTTTTGTGCTGCAAATCATACACCTTGCTGAGTGAGTCTATTTCTGTATATTTTATCTTTTATTTTACTTTTTATGTGTCTCTCTCTGTGTGTGCATGCACATATATATGTGTGAATGCACATATGTTTGTGTATGTGAATGTGAGGGCCAGAGGTCAGCATTGGGTGACTTCCTCAATCACTATCTTATTTTCTGAGAAATGACCTCTCACTAAACTTAGAGAACCTCGATTCATCCAGCCTGTGTGGCTGAGAGCCCAGGGATGCTCTGACTTCCCCAGGGATCCTCTTGTTTCCAACTTCCTGTGTGCTGGGATTACAGGCATGCACACTGCATCCGCTTTTTAAACCTGGGTTCTGGGGAATTGAACTCGGGTTCTTATGCTTGTATGCAATCTCTTCTTACCAACTGAGTGATCTCCCCCTCATTTTGTGTCACTTCTTAGTGGCTGTTTTCATTTGATTAAAAAAACAAAAACAAAAAAACCCCTAGCTATTTCCGATCATTAATTCTTTAGTCAATAATCTGGTTATATTCCTCTACCACAGTGGTTCTCAACCTATGAGTCATGACCCCTTTGGGGGAGTCACATATCAGCTGTCCTGCATATAAGATATTTACATTACCGTTTATAACAGTAGCAAGATTATAGCTATGAAGTAGCAAAACAGGGGTCACCACAATATAAGGAACTGTCTTAAAGGCTCACAGTGTTAGGAAGGCTGAGAACCACTGTTTTACTATTCTAGTCTTTGTTCGTTAATTCTCTGGAGTTTCCAACTGAAAATGTGCCCAATTTTCTCACGTTTCCAATTTTTCATACATTTTCTAGCTGATTTGATTAGCACCTTTATATCTATGCTAAAATTGTGTTAGTAATATTCATATTGGGAAATACAAATAGGCATGTCACTGTGGCCTTGAGTTTATAGATGTTTGTGTGGGCATATGAGATTCTGTATGTAAGAATCATATTATGTCTTAAAATAAAAACTAGAGCTTGCTCTTGACTGGGAGTGGATGTCACATCTTATGCGGTGCCTTTTCAGTGTCTGTGGTGATGACTGTGTGATCCCTGTCTGTGGATCCATTAATATGGAGAGTTATGGTAATGATTCCTCCTGCATCCGTGTATCTGTGGGACTCATGACTCATTTGTCTGAGATGTGTCATCCTCTCTGCTGCTGGGTTCGGTTTGCTAATGTTTTATTTAAGCATTTTGCAATAATGTTTCTAAGCTTGGCCTTGATTTTCTTTATGTTTCATCTCTGTGGGTTTTGCCATGTTCTACTAATGTCCCAGAACGCCTTTATGAGCGCTCTTTGGTTCCCTGTGCTCCAGAACATTCTAAGTAAGCTTTATACTTCTCTATTACTTAATAATGAGTTACAAGTTTTCTGAAAAACCAGCTGGCCAGGCCAGTTAGACAACCAGTCAGTAAAGTGTTTGCCACACGAGCATGAGGATCTGAGCTTGATCCCTAGAACCCATGGGGAAAGGTCTGCTGTGACGGCTCAGGCTTAAAACCTCAGCCCTGGGAGGTAGAGGAAAGTAGATTCCTGTGGCTTCCTAGCCAGCCAGCCTAGAAAATCAGCAAATGGAAGTTCAATAAGATAGCCTGTCTCAATAAACAAGGTGGCTGGATCCTGAGACGTGACACCTAACATTGACCTTCTCTCTCTCTCTCTCTCTCTCTCTCTCTCTCTCTCTCTCTATATATATATATATATATATATATATATATATATATATATATATATATTTAATTTATTTATTTATTTAGCAGGGTTAACTCTGAGACAATTGCCCTATAATTGTTCCTGTACTTCTGTCTTTCCAGAGATTGGCTTTGTGAATCTGTAATTTCCTATATTTCAGTTAATTTACTGAATTAGCCACAGAGTGAAACAAACAACTCTTACAGAATTTGTTAAATGTCTTCTGTGTCTGTTCTTCTTCTCCTCCCTTCCATCCCCTCCCTCTTTTCCTCTCTTTCCTTTCCTCCTCTTCCTCTCTTACAGGGTCCTGTTATAGAACACAGCTGGCCTTAACTCCTTGCCTCTGCTCCTTGATACCAAGATTGTAGCATGTGACCCCATGTTTGGCGTGCTGTTTCATCTTTTGTGCATTATGTCTTTTTCCCCCCTTCATGGATATCTAACAATTTATTTTTATTTTCCCCCAAGAACAGAGATCTTGAATTTATTGATCAATTCTTTGTTTTAAAATGTTTGACTCATTAAGTTTTATCAATATCATTTCTGCTCTTTTGATTTCTCTACATTTATTTTATTGCACTATTTTTATTTCTGGATCCACCGTAGAGTTTACAGTGACAGAACACTTTGTTGAGAATTATAAACAGGATCCTATGCATGATAGGCAGGTTCTCCAACCATAACCAACATTGCTAGCCCATGTGGAACAAACACTATTTATCAGTTGGCAGACATTTTCCTGTATGTCTTTCACGTAGTGCTTACAACCTTTGTAAGTTGCCTAGTAGGGACCTTGTGGAGAATTTTAATAAGAATGTCTCCCATATGTTTAAATACTTGGTCCCCAGTTGATGAGACTGTTTGGGAAGGTTTAGGAGGTGTGGCCTTGCTGAGGAAGGTGTCACTGTGGGCAAACTTGCAGGTTCTAGAGACTTTTGCCATTCTCAACTTGCTCTGACTTCTGCTTATGAGATGTGAGCTCACTCCAGCTGCCTGGCAACATGTCTTCACACCACTGTCATGGGCTCTAGCCCTCTGAAACTGTAAGGCAAATTAACTATTCTCCTTTATAAGTTGCCTTGGTCATAGTGTCTTATCACCACAATAAAAAAAGTAACTAAACCAGACCCCTATGAAATAGATAAAGTCCACAGAGCTATTTAGGAATAGAAACAGGGTTCCTTTGGGACCGGCAGCACCCACCTCCAACTCTGTCCGCTGTTCCAGGGAAGCCTGTTACACCTGAAGCCGGGCATCCTTTGGGTCTGCTCCATCATGCTAGACCCAGCTTCCTTTGAGTGCTTCGTCAGCATGGATGCAGCAGGCTCGAGTCACCACATTTGAAGTCCGAGACCTGTCAGGGCCAAATCTCAGCCATAGTCAGCTTTTGATTCTTTTCTGGATCTTAGTCCAAATCATTTCCAACTGGCTCTAGCAAGATGTCTCCTGCACCATGGCTTCTGTACCAATAGCCATAATCAGGATGTCTGTCCATTTTCCCTCAGCCGCAACAGGACCGCTCAAGTGTTGAAGGCTGAACATACACCTAAGGACCATGTGTGGATTCAGGGAGAAGCACAGAAGTGTGGCAAAGTGTGAACAGTAGCTTTCAAGAGTGCTGCGCCTTCTCCTCTTTACAAAGGTGACACGTGAAGTCCCAAAAAATTAATGTGCCTGTCACTGTGGGCTGCTTTATATTATGATATCTTAGATGAGAAAATTAGGACACAGGAAATTGCCCCAGATTTCCTTCTTGCCTGGGAAACTAAGCATTTCCTTTGCTTTCTTAGAAATGATTTTCGGTTAGGGAGGAGTCAGTGTGGCCTGGCTGGAGCTTCTCTTTAGAGGTGTTTTGCTGTCTAGCCACTGGCCTTTGAAGCAGAACCCATGGGAGGGGCTTCATCCAGGGGTGGTGGCTTGGGCAGGTCCCCTAGTGGAAGCTCTTTCCCTGAGAGCAGCCTCCACGTGGGTAAGCCACTTGGGGTTTGGCAGTGGCCTTGTTCCTCAGTTTAGATACCTAATGTGCCTCACTCTGTAGAAGCCAATGGCCTTTGAAATTCTTGACAGTCTTTAAGTAGTTGCTGTGTTTCTATGTGTGGTATAGATTTGAGGTGCCACATCTCTACCTGGCGATAGGTCCTGGTAAAGACCACAAAGTGACACTCCCTCTGGAGAAAGAATAATAACCAAAGAAAGACTTAAGCCACAGTATGGAGGATTACCTTAGTGACAAGGAAGAGATTGCTGGGACAGTGTGGTCAACCACGAGAACAAGTTGTGAGGGGAAGACTCACTGCTCACTCACCTGTAAAGGGAACTGTGTTTGGTCTTACAGTGAGGCAAGTCCGGTGACTAAACTTCAGAGCTTTACTCTACTCCTGGGGTCCTTTTCTTTTTCAGTTGTTAATTTTTGGATTTGGATGGGTCCAAATTTTTGAAATTGGGATATCTTTTTTTCAACTGCTTCCCTCCAATTCCACCATCAATAGGGGTTCTATGGGTTCCAGAAGCTTCATGGAAACCCCCTAATCCTTCTCACATCTCCTCAGCCTTGCCTTCACATCCTGTCTCTGCCGCACCTGTTGAAAATTCTTCTTCTGTTGTGTTCTGCGCCCCTGATTCAGGCCACCGTGATTCTCATCTGGATTATGGAAGACCCCAAATCCACATGGCCTATTGGTATACCAACCCCACCATAGGAGCTGTTGCTAATTCTCAGAGAACCTAGCAGTTCTTTGTGCACTCTGATCCACAACCGTGTGTGCACATGGCAGTGGGAGGTGGCACACTCTGCAGCCTCTGAACTTCCAAGCAAGTGACTGACACTTGCTCTTTCTCATTTACCGGATCATTTGGACCCGGCTGACACTGCAGGGAGACAATAAGAAAGGCTCCTGGCAGAATGGTATAGGAATTTAAAGACGGAGGCAATTTGTATTTGCCTAATAGTCTGCTCCTATTTATTTATGATGGGCCAGCATTTGGCTCTTTTTCCATTTTTTCCCCTCTGTACATGGCAGCCTCTCATACAGACAACTGACATGCCATGGAATCCTTGTCTGTAGTCTCTCTAGCCTCTAGGTTGTTACTCACGACCTAGGTAGGACCGTAGGTGGATATTCTGACCCAAAGTAATAATCCAGCCAAGTAGGGAAGGTTTTTGACCTGCCATGCCTGATCTCTGACTCAGAGAGACAGGTGATGCCTATAATCCATCAATCCTAATCCATACATCGGTAGATACTGTACTGAGTCAGTCGTCATCTGCTTCATTGAGCCCTTGCTGAATGCCAAGTACAATACTAGTGTTGAGTTGGCAGAAATGAATTCAGAGGGTGAGACTCCACATCCTCACGAACTGACAAGCACAAGGAGCCTTCCCCACAGGTAAGCCGGAGGTAAGGCATCCTTCTGATTAGCATCAGCCCATAGCTCCCTCCGTCATCTCTGACACATGGCTACACATCTCTGTCTTGAATCTGGGGCCCTTTTCCATCAGATGCCTTTCAACCTCATCTCTGCCCCTTGTCCTGTAGCCTCTGGAGCTGTGCCCTCCACAGGTTCCTAAGCACTCCCATCCCTGCGACCACTTTTATGCATAGAAGGCTTCTGAACAGGGCTGTGAGCTCACCCTCAGCAGACAGGCCAAACATTTCTAAAAGTGCTGTAGAGGCTATGCCCTCTATGTGCTTCTCTCCTTGCAAGTTTCTTGCATGTGGTCTCAGGTATGGAGTCTCCTGGGTCAGAGATTCCTGTCTGGGACCTGATAAGATCCAGGATGGATGGCGGCAGGCCCTCAGTAGCAGGCTTAGGTGGAGGTAGATGAGCCTAGCAAAGCATCCCCAGGCTCACTGCGGTAGTCATCCTAAACTCCAAGGAAACACAGGGAGGAATAAATTCTCCAGGCTTTGGAAAGTCCTTAGGTTAAGCCATAGTTTGAGCCTGCAGCTCTGCACTTCCCTTCCAGGGTACAGGGTCTGTATTCAAACTCAACATGCAAGGAACTAAAGCACCTAGGCTCAAAGTCCCAGTCCTCAGTCCTGGACAACCCACAAGGGTTCTGCAAGTAGCATGTCATGTAGCCCACAGATGAAGATGAAGAGGTGACAGAGTACACAGACCCCTTTCCTAAGACAGAAGTGACTCCGACAGGCAATGCCTTCCCTATTCCTCTTGGTTGCCTGTGTAGCAAGAAGTGATGTTTTGAAAGTCCCTGGCTGAAGAACTGCTTAAGAGATAGCTCTGAGGGGAGGGGCAGGGGCTGCCTCTTGACATGTTGGGAATAGACAGGGCTCCAGGTATGCTCTGCATGCCTATAGGGATAAATAGACAGAAGACCACTGGGGTCCTTGCATCAGTTGTAAGGCACCAGTGACTTCCAGCGAAGTCAGAGGAGCAAGAGTTCTTTCAGCAAATGTACATAGAGCTTCAGGAGGCCCTGTAGGAATGCAATACAAGGAGCCAAGAGTGGGGTGGACCTGAAACACCTGGAAGCCCCATTGGCAAGGTGAGGGCAGAGGTGCATGCAGAAGAGGTGGGCCCTAAGCCAAGCAGGACTTTCATAGGGAAAGTTGGACTGTTGGGGGAGAGGGGGTGAGAGGCCAGATAGCAATATGGCACTGCAGTGGAACCACTTGTGAGTCAGTGTCCTGGCATGTGGCATTGTGCCAGGCTGTGGTTGAGAAGGAGCAAGATGACATTCAGAGAACCCAGGATGTTGAGCTAAGGAAGTCATCTGTCCATGGCAGAAGAATTACATAAAGAAGGCCAGGTGTCAGCCTCTGGTGCAAGACAGTGATGGAAGCTGAGGGTAGGTAGTCACTTGAGCAAAGCAGAGAAGCAGGACAGGGAAGGCAGAGGTGGGGACAGAGATGAGACTCCAGGTTATGGGGCTGAAGCCTGTCAGCCAGGGTCAGAGAACAAAGCACCTAGCAAGGCTGTACTGAGCCAGCATAGAGTGTTTTCTCTCTCTCTCTCTCTCTCTCTCTCTCTCTCTCTCTCTCTCTCTCTCTCTCTCTCTCTCCTTCTCTCTGTCTTTCTCTGAGAGGGCTTCAGATGCCCAAGTGAAGGGCTGGAGAGATGGCTCACTGGATAAGAGTGCTCTCCTTGCAAGCATGACAACCCAAACTTGGATCCCAGCACCCACATAAAAGCTGAGCACAGCCATGTGTGTCCACAGCCACAGTCTGTGGGGGTATGCAGAGACAGGTGCATCTTGGAAGAAACCTGACTGAAATGGCAGCTTCAGGTTTAGCAAGAGACTGTCTCAAGGGAATAAGATGGAGAGAGAAGGATTCTCCAGCCTCCACATGCTAGCGCGTGGACCTACGTACCACACATGACTACACCACACACACTTTAAGAAAAGACTTCACCTAGAATATACCTACTCCCATTAACTCAGCCTTCAATAAATTATTCCCCTCCCCCACCACATCACATGTATTATTCAATTTGTTTTAAATGGAGTGCTCCTCCCTAGATGTAGAAATCCATGGGAATTTATTAAGTCTTGACAAGAGTTATTGAATGTTCTATTAAGTTTTCCAAATTGGCCAGTGTTGGATGGCTTAAAAATTATTCATTAAGGCATAACATTAAATACCAATAAATTGCATGGTATATTTATGAACTATCTTTGAAAGTCATTAAATATGCATATCAGGCAATAAATCCATTCTCTCCTGAAAGTCTGTTCTGAATGGTGGCAATTCAGGGTTTAGGTAATAGTCATGGGGGGTGGGCTAGCTTGCCATTGGGAGTCACTAGGACCTCAGGGGGTACACAGGAGCTAGGGCCACACCCTTTCTAGTCCTCATCCTACTTTTGGAATAAAAGGAGGCCAGCTAGACCAAGTAGGCAATTTTGATTTGTGATATATATTAAAGAATGAAAATCCAAAGGTCAGAGAGCCATGTGATGGACAATACACTGTATTCTGGAATCTCCACTTATACTTTGACCACTGGCTGCAGCAATACCCATCATTCACCCAAAACTAATCATCTGATCCTGGGAGGCAAGTGCTCTCACTGTCTTCAGATTAGAATCATCCATAGTTCCACCTGTGAGGATGAGGGACGTTAGCATTCACACACCCTCTGAGTGTGGCAGCAATACCGAATTCACACACCCTCTGAGTGTGGCAGCCAAGCATGCAGGGCTCAGGTGTAGGTTGTTAGAAACTCCTCGCCCATCTGCTAGTGCAGGGGCAGTATCAGCTGTCACCCATAATGAGTAACCCCAAGGTTGTAATTTAGTCTCATCCCAGATTGTCCAGTAGTGGGGAACTGAGCACCTCCATGGCCCACTGTCAGGCTGTTTGCATTTCTTATCTAGGAATGTCTGGAGCTGGAGAATCCCAAAATGTTCTCCCATAGATGTTCTCTAGCTGCCCACCGTAGGGCATAGTGGTCGAGGGGTTCCCAAGGCTACCATTGACTTCTAGACTTTACTACCAGGTGTTTTCTTGTGTTCCCTAATTGTAAAACTTGTCCCAGAAACCATAGCCTGCCAGTCAATGTAACAGGTAGGGAACCTGTGCCATAAGAAGGTTATAGCCAGGTGGAAGTTTCCAAGGATGGAAAGGCCCATACTTGAGTCAGAAACACCTCATTAGCTCTGTGATCTGTGGCGTGATTGATCTTTGGGGGGGCATTCATAGATTGGTGGGCAATCTAATCTATTGGTGATTAGATTGCTTTTTGTGGGACAATAGATTGACTCAATAAAACCAAAAGGGAAAGAATGGCCACCTCTTTAGGGTACATGCTTGACAGTGAGCTCCTGTTGCACCTATTCTGCTTGGGTCACCTCAGCCCTTTGATGAATGGGGGATCCATGCCTTCTGTATTGAACACGTATTGTTGTGTGTTCATTTGAATGAAGATATGTGTGGGTCTATGTATGCATGTGTGGAAGCCAGTGGTCAACCTCAGGTGTCTTCTTCAGCTTTTGTCTACCTTATTTTTTGAGATTGTATCTCTCTGTACCTGGGACTCACCACTTTGGCAAGGTTGGCTGGCTAGCAAGCCCAGAACTTACCTGTCTCTACCTTCCCAGAGCTGGGAGTACAAGAGAATGCCTTTCTCAATGCTGGGCTTTTAAGTGGGTGCTGAGGATCCAGCTCAGATCCTCGTGCTTGTCCAGTGCGCACTTTACCACGCAAGCTCTTTCCCCAGGCCCACTAAAGAGAAACTAAATCAAAACTCTCCTAGATAGTTTGGAGAGACAGACCAACAGACACACAGAGAGACAACGAGAGCAGGAAGGTGAGCAAAGAGCTGGCTTAGGAAAGCCACCTAGCCACTCCAGTGGAATTGAGTCCTGGTACCCTATGGTCCATTCTCCCACAGGAGAGCTAGAGGCTTCACTTTGTATCTTTCATCTAAAGTTTGGCTGGAATGAACTTTCCCCTTTTCAGTCCTACAAGCAGCCACACAGACCAGTGAGAGCCTCTGTGTGGGCTGAGTGAAGCTGGTATTTCTCTCCTTTCAGCCCACAGCACAGGCTGGGCTAGGGGTAGCCTCAGCTGACCACTGGAGGATGAAGGTGGGAACACATTTCTCAGCTTGGTTCACTTTAACCTGTCTTCCCCAAGAACTTCAGCTGTGCCAGACCTCTGGGCAGCCGTCCACTAGTGTAACTGAACATGCTCGTGTGGGGAGCTACAGAAATGACCAGTTCCTGTGCTCAGTCTTTATGATAGAAGGCTGTCTCAGCACCCGGAGTGTTCTCCCAGGGGACCCCAAGAGGTGTCAAGGCTTTCTCTAGTAAAGTGTGTGCTAGAATACCTGAGAGCACCTATAGAAAATGCATATTCTTTGTCCTCACCCCCAGAGTGGGTCCTGGAGGTCTGAGGGTACAGCCTCAGAACGGTGTCTCTAATTAATTTGTGAGGTGATACTGGTGCAACAGAGCCAATACAGTGCATAGTGGTGGGGCTGAAGGAGGGGCTCCATGAGCATCATTTGGGAGCTCATTTCAACTGCAAAGACACTGGGTCTCACCCCAGACACAATGAATCAGACACTCTGGGAGTGGAGTCCTGCCATCTGCACCTTAGTAACTCACATGTACCTGAAGTTTGAGAAGATCCCAGAAGTGCCCCCAGCCTGAGCTGGCAGTGACTTGGGAACCAACAGGAACTTGGAACCTGGGGATGAAGACCTTTGTCTGTTTCCTGGGGAACCTGGTATCCCAAGACTGTGTGAGGCAGAAACAGAAAGTTGGAAGTACTTTGCCTGGGCACAGATCAGATGCATCTCCAGCATCTTTTTGTGGTGACGGAAGCAGGAACATCTGCTCAGGAGTTCTCGCCTTTGCATTCAGCACAGAGGAAGAGTTAACTGAGTAAAGCTGTCAGACAGCCGTCTGTTGTCCCAGTAACACCCTGCAGCTGCCAGAAGAAGGAAACCCAAGCTTCTAGGCACCAGGCCCCAATCCCCAAGTCTCAAGTGGGCTGTTTGGCATCTACCTTTACCTTCTGGAAAGAGGAATACAGAACTGAGTCCATAGGACCTTGCTTGCCTGAACTTACTTTGTAGGATGACCACAAACAGTCTGGTCCCTATTTGAGTTCCTGTTTGGTACAGATATGTGTGTGTCCAGCACTGTGATGGGCATTCACTGAAATACCTGCCTCTGGACTGTACCCTAGGCTAGGCAGTTTATGGCCTCCACAGTTCCAGCTCCTCCACACGTGCAGACTCAACAGTATGCACAAGCTAGAGCCACATTTGAGAGGCTAGCACCCTCACCAAAACAGGGATCCCCTGGATTTCTTGGAACTGAGAAAGAAGGCCTAAAATGGATGTTCTAGTTTCATTTCTATCCCTGTGATGTAAAAAATCAACTTAGGGAAGAAAGGACTTATTTTTAGCTCAGAATCCCAGGTATAGTCCATCCCTGTGGGGAAATTGCAGCAGCAGGACCTTGAGACAGCTTGCTACATCAATCCATACTCGAGAACAGAGAGAAACAAATGCATGCATGTGTACTTGCTTGTGCTCAGCTTGATTCTCTACTCCTACACAGTTCAGAATCCCTGCTTAGGGAATGGTTTCACCCACAGTGGGCTAATTCTACCCACATCAGTTAACTTACTTAAGACAATCCCACTCATACAGAGAGATTATGCCTGCAGGTTGATTCAACATAGAGGATCCCCGATTGAGAATCAACTCACATAATTCTAGGTTGTATCAATTTGACAGCAAGCATTTGTCCATAAGATTCAGGGATCTGCCGCTTGCTTGGCTTGGAGCTTCCTGGCTAATGAATAGGTCCTCAGAGCCTTGACCATGTATCTTCCTGAGTGGACAGCCAAGAGCTCTGCAGATATCTTTGGTGGTTTCTCCAGCCTTTCAGTGGCTGTTAGTAATCCCTCCAAGAAATAGGGATGGGAACATAATCCCAAGAGTAGGCAAGTCTGTGCAAGAGGTTGTACATTCTAGGTTGTGGAAACTGAAGCAGAGCACAGCCTGTCCCTCCTCACGTATGTATCTCATGGAAGGAAAAGGGCTTCAGAGAATGAGGCTGGCAGAAATTCTGTGTTTCCTTTCAGTATCAGGAAGTGGGTCTGGAAGCCAGATCTATCTGTCACTGCTGGAAAGGGTAGGGACACAGTGGGTCCCTAGTTTCCTGCCCCTGCATGACTGATGACACTCCCACCAACTTCTGGTACCTTCTGGTGGCTTAGTCCTCACAGCTATGAAAATGTTGGAGGGCGTGGCTGCAGCAAGAGAAGATAGGATGCTGGTATCTGCTGGTTGTTTATTCTGTGCTGACAGCCTGCATCCAGTCTTTATTCTCTGATGGAGACTTGGCACCCACATTAAAGTGAAGGAGATGAAGGCTTAGAGAGGTGCATGGCTATGAATATCCTTTCCAATCCACTATCCCAAAGTTCATGCTGTCTGTATGTCACTCATTCAGGAAGGGATTCCTTAGGGAACCCAATGCCACACTCCATTTTAGACACTGGATTCAGAGAAGAAAGCCCATTCCAGGTGGCGTGACCACACCAGTACGGGCTGACAAATTATATCCTGAAATCTCAGGCAAACTGAATCTGAGGGTGCAGCTGGAAAAATGACTGCAGCCACAGTGAATGTGGATTAAGGACAAGGAGCCTTCAGCAGGGTGCCCAGGCAAGGTGATATTTCAGCAGGATTCTGAAAGGGAAAGCTCTCTCTCTCTCTCTCTCTCTCTCTCTCTCTCTCTCTCTCTCTCTCTCTCTCTCTCTCTGTCTGGAAAAAGGTACTCTCTGCCAAGGAAAGAACTAGTGCAGAGGTCCTATAGCTGCTCAAATGACTGGAGCCAAGTGATGGAGGAGGTGCCCTGGAGAAAGTGAGGGACGAAGGAGCATGTTCAGCCTATTGTAAGGGGCCAGTGTGAGTTAGGGGGACACAGGAAGATGCTCAGGTTCAAAGGATAGTCACCCCCTTGGGAATGCCAACAAGATCCAAAGTCAAGATTCTATATAGCTTCAGAAAATAGAAGGACTGAAATCTCCATGTGAAAACGGAGCCAGGAAGGAAAGAGACGGTGCAGGGAACCTGAGGTCTTCCTTCACTGTGAAAGATGGTTAGCGTCAAAAATGAACGAAACTGCACTGGTGTTTCCAGTGGGGGGTGGGGGGGGCCTTTTCTCTGGGTCTCCAGAGCAGCTACTAGTTCTACCTGGCGACCCTGCCTCCTAGCTGGGGGGCCTGGAAATGCAGCACAAAGCTGGTTATGGAACAACTTGAAGTATGTGACTTAATAACCCTTCTATTGTGTAATATTGCACTACAGGAAAAAAAGCCCTTACACCTGCTTGGTGTCTGCATTTTCTTCTTTTTAAAAAGACAGGAAGCCAGTACCTCCATGTGCTCTTCCAGAGCTCCCTCCTCTCAACCCCTGTGCTTCCAAAGCCATGATTAGGCCAAGGGTCTTGCGTTGTGCTTCAGGGAACAGCATGGGGATATGATGGGCATTCTGAGTGTTTAAGGTGCAAACACCTTCCCCCTAAGCAGGGACAGCTTTGATGCTGAGAATGCAGGGTACAATTAGGCAGGCATCTGTGCCCAGTGCATACAGAGTGCCCCATTTTGCTGTCAGGGAAAGATGATTCTCAGAGGTGGTTAAAGTCCTTGGCCTCACTACCTGGCCTTTCTTTGCCAGCGCCCAAAGAAGACAGGATTTATGCTGCCCAGGAGAAGAGTGAAGAGGTTGTGGATAGATGACTGAATGTCTGTGTTTTCTTCTCCACCCCTGAGCTGTGTCAGACTCCTTTAGACCTATGTGCTATCTGACCAAGAGGAGACTGGTGGTTTGCTGGACCTGTTGAAGTTAGTTCTATGTATAAGAGTCTGAAAGGGCAGTATTGAAAAATTTTAGCAGTATTCTGTATTTGTGTTTGTGGTATGTATGTTTTGGTGTTCATATGGATGTGTATATGTGTGCAATGCTGGGGCACATGCGTGTGTGTGTGTGTGTGTGTGTGTGTGTGTGTGTGTGTTTGCTTGTATACATGTATATGGAAGCCAGGGGTTGATGACCGTTGTCTTTCTCAGTCATCCATCACCTCTCCCTTAGAGACAGGGTCTCTGATTAAAGCTTGGGTTCACCAGTTCTGCTAGGCTGTCTGGCCAATGGACTTGAGGGGTCCACCTGGCTCTGCCTGCTCCCAGTGTGGAGGTTATAGATGTAAGGCACAGGCTCTGAGTTTTATGTGGGTCCTGGGGATCTGAACCTAAGTCTTCATTCTTGTGTGGCAGGCACTTTAAGTACCTGAGCCATCCTCCTAGTCCACAGAGCCTTCACTTCAGAGGTCCTTATTTATCACCGAGGATTTGCTGGGCATTGCGCCTCCATCCTAAGGCTGCATCCAAGGCACCTATGTCTGCTTCTGCTTCCTACACCAGCCACAGCTCATGGGTCTGGTAGTCACACCCCAGCTCCGTGAAAAAGACAGCCAGTGATCCAAAGTCTCTCCAGCTCACGGTTCCTATAATGCCTCATTCAAGTTCCCATGACCCCATGCTTGGAATGTTGCCAGTCGCCAATTGTCTGCCACATGGCCACCAGATTCCCAGCTGGCTGGCACACCAATGCCACAGTGATCTTCTTAATTGGTCAATTGGCTCTTGCTGCTTCTCTGTTGAAATCTTATCAGTGGCTTTCCCTTTGTGCTTAGAAAAAGCCTGACTTCTTAAGCTGGGATCTGTCTGCTCACTCTGTTTTCCCTGAGACTTTAGGCAGTGCCATATGCTGTCCCATGGCCTGTGCCTGTAGTTCTCATTCTAGCCCAGAACCTCCTGAAGGTATGAGTGGATAAGGAGATAAGGGAGGGGAGGATGGCTGGATTTTGAGACAGCTGGTCTTGGGTGTTAGACAAGGTATAGATAGGTTCTCTGTGACCTTGATCATATCGTTTGACACCCTGGAATCTTTGTCCCTTATCTGTAAGTTGAGACTCACACCCCCCTTCTCTGGAATATGCTCAGGATCAAATGAGACGATTATGTAAAAGTGGCAGCCAGCCCAACACCTAGTGGGACTCCCACAGGTTTTCCTTTTCATCCTCTATGTTGATGAGCTTGCCCCTTGATTAGAGGAAAGGCTTGGGAATTACTGTCTCAGTTCCTGGTCTCTACCCTCCCCTGTCTGTGGGGACATCTGCATCTTGCCCTTACACATTAGGTAGTTCTCTACCAAGGGTGAAGCCTACAGGGTGCCCACTGTCTGTGGGTAGTCAGACTTGAGGGTTCCCTTGGAGAAAAATCTGCCTGTGTCTCTGACCCATGGAGTGACTGGAGGCCCTGTGTGGGACAGAGCAAGCTGAAGAGAGTCAGGACAAGTCAGGTCTAGCATGGGGTGGTAAGCATGATCCCAAGTGTCAGATTTAAGGTGTTCATCTTCAGGTGTGTATACAGGGATGGCTCTGAAAGAAAGTGCCACCTTAAATACTGTACCCCAGACACCTTGTGTCCTATGAGTCCTGGCCACAGAAACTCATGTTTGGAAAGCCCCTGATAGCCTCTTCTGCTTATTCTTGGATTCCTTTCAGATTATTCCTGCCACAGGAACTGTCTTAGTTCTATCACTGTGAAGAGACACCATGACCACAACAACTCTTAAAAAGGAAAGCATTTAACTGGGGCTTTAGTCCATTATCATCATGGTGGGGAGCATGGTGGCAAGCAGGCAGACATGGTGCTGGAGAAGTAGCTGAGAATTCTACATCTTGATCCACAGGCATCAGGAAGAAGGCAATACTGGGCCTGAGTTGAGCTCTTAAAACCTCAAAGCCTACCCCCAGTGGCATACTTCCTCCAACAAGGCCAGACCTACTTCAACAAATCCTGTTCAAGTAGAGTCACTCCCTGATGACTAAGCATTCCAAATGTTTGAGCCTGGGAAGTAGGGAGTGTCTTATTCAAATCATTATAGGAACCCAGAGGAAAGGGCCCAAAGGAATGATCATCCCGTGTGTGGTTGTTATTCCTGCCTCTCTGCTGATGCTGGGTGGCACAGAACACTCATTCTGTCTCCCAAGCTTCTATGCTGGAGGCAATTAGGCTTAGATGAAGTCAAGAAGACAGAGTCCCTGATGGCATCAGTGTCCTTTCAGAAGACAGAGAGCTTTCTCTGTCTCTGCATGTGGGGACACAGCAAGAAAGGGTTCATTTACAAGCACAAGGTGGCCACCAATGGGCAGGAAATAGCCAGCTAGAGGCCAGAAGTGATCATCAGCTGGCAGAAAGTAGTGTTCACCAGGAGCTAAATCTGTCAGCACCTTTCATCTGGGACTCTCTCGAACCCTAGCTGTGAGAACCCAATGTCTTATTGAAGCTGCTCTCAAAGTGGTTGGTATTTAGTGGTGACAACTCATGCTGGTTCAGGGATCCCCCCCTAGAATCTTCCTACCCCACCAACCTGGGTTGCAGAGGACAAAGATCCCTTCTGTGTGCAAGCCTATTAATTAGCCCAGGACTTCACCTTTTGCTGAGTGGGCACCAGACAGGCAGTGAGGGACCCCGCAGCCAAGAAACTGAATAAACTATCCTCGCTTCTATGAAATCTCTTGTCTAGGCATCCACAGAGCAGTCGGAGCCCATGGAAATCTATGAGCAGAGGTTACCCCTCGGGGTATAGAGAACCCTGTCTCATTATTGGTAACCTGAAGTGTGGTCTCAGTTCAACAGAGGAACTAGGCTCTCCACTCAGATTAATGCTGAAATGTAGAGCTGACTTTGATAAGAGACTTTCGTCAGCTGGCCAGAGCCTACATCTTTTGTCCCTGTCCCAGTGATGCCAACCCCTCACAGTGTCTTTTCTCTAGAGCCTTCAGGCCACACACAAGTTCTTGTCAAGGGATGGGATTGTCCCCACTTTGAGCTAGGAGGGAGGAAGAGCAAAGATAGATAAATATAGGAACACAAGGATACTACCGGTGAGTCTGGTGGTTAAGCTGAGGCTGGGCTCACGGCCGGAGCCTGCCCCAAGGAAAGGAGATGCTGGTTCATGGGACATCACTGGCAGTCCTTCCCCACTCGCTGAAATACAGCCTTAATGGATGCCAGGATGCTGCCTCCTCTAGTGATCTGGATTTAGCTGTGGATGTCCAGGCTTCAAGATGACCCAGTCCAGAGAAACTTAGCCTTGGTCTCCTGGGGAAAGCACTTCCCTGGGAGGTTTGTCCTCTCATTTGATTAAACCAAAGATAACTCCACACAAACCACCCAGAAGGATGCTCCTGGTTCCTTAATTGTATTAGTACCTATGACAGATTCTAAATCTGAGTCCTGGGCTTCGGGCCTCTGTCCCCCAAGACTACTCACAGATGGCTCAGACAGAACATTCCTTTTCCAGATGATTTGGCTTGGGCGTGATCCAAATGGGGCTGCCATCTCATGAAGTGTCCTGCGGAGCCTAACCCAGGCTATTTTGAGATTTACGGGTGAGGTAAACAGCAACATAAGCCCTGTTAGGTGCTCTAACCTGCCTCAGACCAGAGGGTCCGAAAGAGAAAGAGACCTATCAGAAGCACACAGCACACAGCTAAGCTAACACACATTTAAAATCACCATGAGTTTCTTCTCTTTGTTTTAATGTAGTAAATATCATTGTTTAATCACCATTTTCTTTCTTTTTTTTTTTTTCATGATGCCCAGTTCATGTTTTTAAAACTTTAATAACACAGGTGGCCAATTTTAGCATTGATGTATTTGTTGGCTTGAGTTCTTGGGGTATAAGTGAGTGACTCTAATCTGTGTCCCTGTCTTCTAGTCTGGTTTGACCTATGGGGAGAGGCCCATCCAGAACCCTGACAATGGATGGCCAAGAGCTTGGGAGCCAACTGTGCTGCTTGGAGGTGGGGTAGGATGGCATACCTCATGGCAGGTGTTCTCTCCATCTGTCCTGCCAACCATGCATATTCCTTCCTGTTGGGAGCAAAGCCATCTGCATCCTGGAGCTGCATGTCTGTCTGCTTAGGCTATGAGAGGCTTGTATTTGGACCTCCTGAGCCACCCAAAGCCTTCCATGGTGGGGAAGGGATACCATGGACTGAGCAGCTAGCTCCTCCATGCTCCCCCAGAACTTGGGAGGCTCACACAGGAGGATAGTGAGTTCAGAGCCAGCCCGGGCTACGTAGTGAGGCTGTCTCCATAAAAACATAAAAGCAGGAGACAATCTTGGGAAAGAATCATGAAGTTAAAGAAATTATATTCCCTTTTGTATAGATCAACAGAACAGAAGTCTTGGAAGTATGTGTGGTGTGATATGTGTTGTATGTGTGCATTGCGTGTGGGTAATGGTGTTTGTGTTACATGTATTATGCGTAATGTTATGTTTTATGTGCGTATGGTGTGTATGTGAGTGTGTTGTGTGTGATTCATGTACCCATGTGCACGCATATAGGCTAGAGGAGGATATCAGGTCCCTCGATGTATTACTGTCCACCTTACTACTCTGAGACAGAGTGGTGGTTTGAATAATCATGGCCCCCATAGGCTCACATATTTGAATGCTTAGTCCCCAAATGAGTGCTTCTATTTGAGGATCAGGAGGCATGAACTTGTTGGAGGAAATGTGTCACTGGGAGTAGAGTCTGAGATTTCATAAGTCCATGCCAGGCTAAGCCTATCTGTCTATCTATCTATCTATCTATCTATCTATCTATCTATCTGTCTGTCTGTCTATCTATCTATCATCCATCCATCTTTCTATCAGCTATCTTCCTGTGGTTCAGGAAGTAGCTCTCAGCTACTTCTCCAGCATCATGTCTGTCTGTGTGCCACCACGCTCCCTCCCATGATGATAATAGACTAAACCTCTGAAACTGTAAGCAAATCTCCAGCCCACCCACGCTTAGGTCCTTGTCCTTGCACAGCAAGCTCTCCCATCCACTGAGCCCAGAACTAAATTCTGCAGCTTACGTGGGCAATAGATATTTGACAAAGGTGCCAGGGCAATTGAATTTGGGAAAAGCATTTTTTTTTTTTTAGTAAATGTTGTTGAAACCAGTGGATGCCCAAATGCAAAACAATGAAATGTAGCACACACAATCTAACTCAGGGTGGATCGTAGACACAGGTGCAAAACTGGAATAAAACCCAGGAGAAAATCTTCATAGCCTTAAGTTAGGCAGAATCTCAGACATGGCATCAAAGCACAGGTGGCAGTGAGGTAGAGTCCCGTTTGACTCTATCAAAATTAGAAACTTGTCCTTCAAAGAATGCCACCCAATAGACAAAGAGGCAGTTGACAGAGAGCCAGTGTCTGCAAACCACATATTTGATTAAAATTTGTATCAAATTTTAAAACGCAGAATAAAGCGTTTAAATGGATGGACATGGTACTTCTCTTCAGGACTTATCTATTATTATAGTTTATGCGCACGAGTGTTTTGGCTCTTTGGATGTATGTGTTCCACATGCATGCAGTGCCTGAAGAGGCCACAAGAGGGCATCAGATGCCTCTGGAACTAGGGTTAAAGAGTTGTGAGCTGCCAGATGCTGGAAACTGAACCCATATCCTTGGCAGAGCAGTAAGTGCTCTTAACTGCTGAGCCATCTCTTCAGCCCTCAAGAACTATTAATAGCAGAGAAAGTATCCACTTCATAAATAAACAAAAGACTCCAATAAACCTTTCTCCGGATAGGAATTTCTCTGAGACGTGCTAACAGCCAATGAACAAACGAAAAGGTGCCGAGCATGTTTAGCACCGTTGGCCATTAGAAAAAGATGCAGGGAATAAAAACACAATAGCGACTTTGGCAAAAATGTAGACAGCTGGAACCCCTGTACATTGTTGATGGGCTATACAGTGGTACAGCCATGGTAGAAATGCCCGGTAGCTCTCCAGACAGTTAAGCATAGAGTTAACCCATGACCCAGAAATCCCAGTTAGGTAAATACCCAGGAGAGGTGAAAACGTACATCCATACAAAGTTCAGTACATGACATTCACAGCTTCAGTAGTCACCACGGCACCCATGTGGAAACAATAACCATCCCTCAGACTGGAGGCCTAAGCCTACAATGCGAAGTGACTCAGCAGTTTAAAAAAAAAAAAAAAAAAAAAGGAGTGGATCGCCGACACGCAATATCCAGAGGTGGACGGTGCAGGCGCTGGGCTACGCTATGTATCCCATGAGTCTTTTGTAGGCTGTATCTAGGACGTGCTGAGCAGAGCAGGAGTCACGTTTGTGAATGGGGAGCCATTTCTAACGGGTCAGGACTGAGGTTATGGTGACGGTGCAGGATCCTGAGGCTGCACCAGAGCAGCTGCACTGCACACCTGAAGCTCCGGTGAACGCAGCTGTTGTGTAAGGTGGAGTTGTGAGTCCAGATCCCTCAGTGTTTTCCCCACAACGAGGCGAGCAGGAATGCGCAGGACTGCGAGAGCCATGCGCCCCTCATAATGGCGTGATGGCTTAGACTGGCAGGCACATGCCTAAAACAAGAGATCCTGACGTTTCTTTTCCTGGTGTTTACTGGGCATGGTATGCATGTATGTATAGTATATGATTCTGTAGGTATACAGCCCTCGGGCTACCCTACCAAAGAGGATTATCCCCAGT
The DNA here is from genome assembly GCF_011762505.2 of Arvicanthis niloticus. Lineage (NCBI taxonomy): Eukaryota > Metazoa > Chordata > Mammalia > Rodentia > Muridae > Arvicanthis > Arvicanthis niloticus. The sequence goes on along the minus strand of NC_047660.1, from coordinate 55,543,332 downwards.
GGGCCTGCAGAGGAACTCAGGACCCTCCTGAGGGGAGCTGTAAGCTCAGACTAGACAAACAGAAAACATTACTCCTCCCAACCGCCACGGACACCATGTGGGCGTTTACCTGAATGGGTCCTGTGTGGTCCCTTTGCTGGGTTGTGGCTGGCCAGGAAGGGCCTTAGGTGAGCAGGGCATCAGGAGACCCCAGGAATCACTGTTCAAGGGGCAGATGAGATCTGGTCCCACACGTCCATCATCAGCTCTGGGGGTGGGATGTGGGGAGAGGTCATGGGTCATGTAAAGTAGCCTTTCATTTGACTAGGAGGACACCTGGGATCAGAGGTTGGGACCGTCTATTAAGAGAGCAGGGACTCGTGGGAAGGAAAGCTAACAGCCATCTGGATGCTGTGTGCCAGAGGCCACAACTGTTATCTGAGATGATATCTTCCTTGCTAGAGTCTGCCCAGAGTTGTCCCCAGAGTCTGCCCAGAGATGCCCCGGCCTTCTTCTCTGAACTGTTGGCTGGCTGTTGCCTGGGCAGAGCACAGAAGCTTGCTCCATGGGCTCTGTACCCTGTGTGACTCTGTCCCCACTCCCTCTCCCTTTCCCATCCTGGCATGATGTCATGTAAGTATCCACTTCTTTGCTTGCTGTATGCTCTGAGTAGAACCTGAGCTCCATGGATGGAGACCTGGAATGCTGTATGCTCCAGACTTCAGTGTGCTAGGAGTGTTTCCCAGCTGTCCTGGGAAAGCTGATGTGACTCTGCTTAACCCTTGAATGCACAAAAGGCAAGAGAACTGTGAACCCCAACACCACCACCCAGCTGTGTGACTTTGGACAGGTGACTTAGCATCTCTGTGCATCTGCTTTCTCCTGTGCAGAATGGCGTGACAAGAGAAGCTGCCTGGTGAAGCAAATGGGAGGGCAGGACAGGGTGGCGTGTGAGGAATGTCTAGCAAGTCACCTGCCTCTGAAAGTGTTCTGCAGTTGCTCCTGGGGTGACCTTGGGAGGAAAGAGCTTAGCCAGAGAGCCTAGGGTCCTCAGCGCTTGCCAGCGGTGTCGTATGTGGTTGCCGGCTCAGGTTTTTTCCTAATGTGCTGAAATACAAAGGGATGAATTATTCATATCTCTGTCTGAGGAAGAGCCCTGGTCTTCTGTGCTTAACTTAGAGTTTAGACCCTGGGAAGGGCCAGGTCAGCCAGTCCTGTAAGAAGTCAGAAAGGGAATCTTGGAGGTTTACAGCCCCATTTTACATATGAGGTGACTGAGGTCTGAAGTGGAGATGTCACTCCTATCTTCTTTGTCTGTGAGGATGACAGAGAAGGCAGGGATGTGTGGTCCTCACACCGCTTGCTTTTCTGCCTGGGGATGCAGGCTCAGGTGGGGCTCTCCGCATCTAATGGCTCCCAGAAGGAACAGGTGCAGCCTTCTGCATGGGGCCCCTGAAGAGAGGGGTTCCTGCACATGGCCAGGAAGGAAGAAGCCCTACCACAATACCTTCCTTGGGTTTCCAGGTGTCCTGGAGACTCCGAGCTTTGGGGGAACCCCTATATGAACCCCTGGCCAAGTTGAGACAACCTAGAAGCAAGGGCTGCTGGCAGACAGTAGGAGGGTCCTACCATATCTGCTCCCAAACACTATGCTTCTAGTTCTCACCCATTTGTCTAAGCAGACCCGCCTGCATTACACTGTCTAGAGAGGAGGGAGGCATGGAACAGCCTGGAAAAGTGGGAGGAGGATGCAGTAGAGCCCCAGACAGGGACAGGGCTGAGATCTGAGCCCATCCTTGGGCTCTACCTTCCCGGCATCTTCCTTACTCCAAGAACCTCTGGCACTTGTGGGAAAACAGTCCATAAACTCTGGTCTGTGCGCTTGCGGGACTTGATGCACTTTGCTTCCATTGTTCTCATTTGTAAAAGGGGGACAGCTTTGAATGTGCTACATCAAGGACAGTCGCTCTATTGGAAGATCAACAGTGTCTCCATTGGCTCCTTCTTGACTGGGCAAGCCCTGGCTCTATGCATGGCTTATGGGGGTCCCAACTGTCTTTGTTTTAGGGCATGCCCATGAACAGTTATGTCCCCCACCAGATATAGAAACACGGGGGATGAGTCCCTGCATAGGAGCCTAGATGAGGGCCATGTTCTGCTGCTAGAAATCCCCACTTCCCTTTTGCAGGAAATCTCAAAGGCCATGTATGGTGGGGACCTGAAGAAGGAGGGGGACACAGCCACGTGGAAGTGTGCCAGGAAAGCCAGAGGACAGAGGCACACAGTGAAAAGTGGGAATTGCTAAGTGGGCATGTTTTCTTGTTTTGTTTTTGTTTTATTTTGAGACCAGGGCTGTTGTAGCTGAGGATGACCTTGAACTTGTGATTTTCATGCTGAAATCATTTCCTCAAGCCCAGACCCACTGGTTTCTTTCCATCAGAAGTATGAGCATTTGACTTGTTAGATGATGTCTTTGCTGTGGCTGGTCCCACCCCCACCTTCATGGCCCCACAGTGTTGATAGGTTGTCCAGAGCCAACCAAGGGAGCCTCAGTTACTGAGCAGTGGGTGCTCTTTGTGGATGGGGAGCAGAGAAATAGGGATTGAGATGGGACTGGGCCTTTTCAGGAGTACAGGAGACCATAGGCATGTTTAACTGTTTCCTGAGGTTGCACAGTGCTGTTCTCGACCCTTTCCCTGTGCCACTGAGATTAGATACCAAATCATGTCTGCTCTCTGGTTTGTTCACCCTAAGCCCCACCCCAGCTCAGCTAATAGCAGGACTGGGAGAAAAGGACTAAAAATAACTCTGGTTTGATGCAGTGCACACAGGGGCTGAGCTGGCAGCTGGCCCCTCCACCTTTCCTCCATGTCGACACCTCCTCAGCTGGTGTGTATGCACTCGGGAGTGTGTGTGCATGTGTGTGTTTCACAAGTGCATCAGCCTGGCTGTTGAGGGTTCTAGAATCCACCTTCATTTTCAGGGGAGAGCCTATGGTCCTGAGCCCTGTGGCCTTTGTGGAGTTGTCTTGGTGACTGCCTCTGACAAAGCTCTTCTTGATCCATCTAGACCTGGCCTCCAGCATAGTTTTGAGGGGGCTGGGAGGTGAGACTTGTGCACAGTTGTTCTGAGAATGTGGTAACCACTAGCTCTGGAGGTTCATGGCTGCAGCCCTGCCCTTGGAGCTGAAGAACCTGGTCCAGGTCCCTCCCATACGTTGTCCTCTTGTCTCCAGTTGCTATGTGCTCAGTGGTACTCAGCTCACCGCTCCCTGCTCAGACTTAGCTCTTGGCCCACCCCAGCTATCCATCTCTGGGAACATGTGTTGCCTGTGCTCACGTCCAAGGCTGCTGGCATCTAACAGTTACAGCAGCTTTTTATCAGAGGACACAAGAGGACACAAGGCTCTCCCTGGCACACTAACAGCAGGGCAGGCCTTTCTACTCTCTAGACTTCACCTTGTGGCTGATAGATGATCAGTGTTGTTCAAAGGAGTAAGTGAGGGGTGTGTGTGTGTGTGTGTGAGAGAGAGAGAGAGAGAGAGAGAGAGAGAGAGAGAGAGAGAGAGAGAGAGAGACCTAGGCAAGCCCAAAGGTTATATATCCTGATGCATCTTGCCTTGGCTTCTTTGCCCTAAAACATCCAGGAGATCACATGAATCAGGACAGGTCCATGATCAAGGCTCCTGTGCTGTCAGCATAAGAGGACAAGGGCAGGAAATAACCTGGCAGGAGATTAAGACATCTAGAGGGAGCCTATCCTGGCAGGGAAGGCTCCTGGCAGAGGGTAACGATCAGAACTCACCCCTGTGAGGAGTCCAGAGGTAAAAGGCCATCAGGAGGTGGGGACACATGCAGGTAGGAGTAAATCACAGGACACGTGGGCACAGGTCCTCGGGTGACTAGATCTGGGCTGGCCTCCATCTTCTCTACAAAATGGAGTAGCCAAGGGCCCTTAGACAGGTAAAATGCCTACAGAAGCCAGGTAGCCTCTTGCCTCTGTCCCCAAACCCCTGCCTCTCTTCTGGGCCACTTTCTCCTGCTGCTGCCACACAAGCCGCTGACTCTGGTCCTTTAAGCATGAGATGTGCTCAGAAGTGGGCAAGATACACAGGAAGGAGATTCCTCTCCTCAGACGATGCAGAGCTGAGAATGCCACGCTTTTCAAGCCACTGTGACAAGTCAGACTTCCCAAATCAGCCTGCACAGGTGGGAAACTACAGCAGCATGGACCAGTGGAGGGAGGCAAGACCTGGCAAGGTGAGGAACCTGGCAAGTGAGCTCAGGTGCTTTGGTGACCGTTAGCTCAGCCATTTTTCAAGAATGAAGACTTTGGCCACATGTGGTGGTGCACCCCCTTTAATCCCAGCACTTGAGAGGCAGAGACAGATGGATCTCTGAGTTCAAGGCCAGCCTGGTGTGTTCCAGGCCAGCCAAGACTATATTGTGAGATCTTGTCTCAAAAAAAAAAAAAAAAAATTGAGGACAGAGTATCATATAACATATAATCTGGAGATCCTTTTTCTCGCTCTCAATTGACTGCTAGATAGGAGGGTCTGCTTATGGTCCAGTTTCTTGGAGGGGCCTCACAGTGAGTCATGGTTTTGGCTTTCCTGTGAGTCTATCCAACTTCATTATGGAGGCCATGATAACAGTGAATAGCCAGGAGCAGGTACTTTGTGGGGCAGCAGGAGACAGGCAGATCTCCCCCTCATCAATCCAGACCTGCTGTGGATATAAGGCTGTGCAGATGTGACTGTGTCTGCAGGTATCTGTAGGAATGTGTGTTGTGAGGGGTGTGCTTGCTGTGTGTGTATGTGTGCACTCTCTGTAGACAGTCCATGTAGGGTGTGATGTGGGAACATTCACATTATGAAGAGAGCAGCATGTGTACTCTATGGATAATGTGCATGGGTATTGTGTTCGGATATCATGTATGGATATTGTATATGGATATTGTGTATGGATATTGTGTATGGGTATTGTGTGTGGATATTGTGTATGGATATTGTGTATGGGTATTGTGTGTGGATATTGTGTATGGGTATTGTGTATGAATATTGTGTATAGGTATTGTGTATGGATATTGTATATGGGTATTGTGTGTGGATATTGTGTATGGATACTGTGTGTGGATATTGTGTATGGATACTGTGTGTGGATATTGTATGTGGGTATTGTGTGTGGATATTGTGTATGGGTATTGTGTGTGGATATTGTGTATGGATATTGTGAACACTCACTCTCTCTGGAGCATGTCTAGTAGGGAGTGGGCAACTTCAGGTGTGTGTATGTGTCTGAAAGAATATGTTCATAGCACCCACATGGGACAAGGACAGAGTCACCTCAGGTAGCCCTGCAGGCATGGCTGCCTGTGTTCAGATGTACACAGCACAAAGGCATTTTTCAAAGCAGCAAGGAACCCTGCAGGTGGGTACTTATAATTAGCTTCAGAGAAAAATCCTGTTCTGCCTTTGAGGTTGTCTTGCTGGGTCTTTCCAGAAAGAGACTAAACAAACAGCTCTTTCCATGTAAAGGTCAGCCTGATGTCCCACAGGTCACGTTGCTGATGGTGGTGACCTTGGACAGCCCATCAGGGGCCTGCACATTGCTGTGGCTTTGGGCTTCAGAGGCCTCCTTCCAGGGCTCTGGGGGAGGTAGGTAACACTGTGCCTGCTGGCCTGATGAACTCAGACTATTAGTCAAAGCTGCGGCTCTCACAGAAAGCCCCAGAATCTTGGAACCCAGTGCCTCCAACCTTCTCACAGCCTCCATAGCTCCCAGCAGCCTAAGGAATACCCAGACAGCATGATCATGCTGACTGAATGTTCTCCAGAGAGGAGGCTGGGCCTAGGCCCCCACTCTTCTATTTCTGTCCATTGGTGATGTCCTCCAGGCTCTTCCTGTGTGCTGGATACTGGTAGGGACTGAGGATCCATGGGAGTGTATAGCTGGACTGGGTCCTGCCCTTGGATCTTAGGACACTACAAGGAAATCAGATCTTAATCTTAGATCACTTGGATCTTAAACAATGCCCAAGTTCATATACATCATCCAGGTGACCTCTTCTGGTCCTTTAACTAAGTTCTCTCATCTCCAAAGGAAGGTCATGATGCTGGACTTATAAAGATAATATAGACAGGATAGGGGGCTGCCATGTGCTGTAGCTCCTAACTGGTGGTGCCAGCCCTCAGAGTATACACCAGGTCCCCTGTTACTGTCACCAAGCACAACTTACAGGTGGTTCTGCATCTATAGCAGGAATGATATGTAGGATAGCCTGAGGTAGGAAGAGAGGTCCCTTCTACCACCCAATGTTGAGTACTGCCCCATGGGCCATTGAACCTTCCTTGGTGTGTGACAGGCCTGATTATGGGTGGCCTAGCCACTGTAGCAGCAGAGATGATAACTAGAACCTCACCTGACTCCAGTTCTGACATACCACCCTTAAGGAGTTGATTTCATAATGATACAGACCCCAAGGGGACAGGCTGGAGTTGGTGGCTTGGAGTGGATTCTTTGATTCCTCCTGGTACCTTGAAGTTAGAGCAACTGCTTGTGTCTGTGACACCAGCCAGCAAGGGAACAATGTGGTTTGCTGTGAGGGGCTCACTAACCTATTGCAAAAGGGAAATGCTTGGTGCCTAAGCTCCTGGTTGTCATGTGCAAGACCCCTGTATCCTGGATAAGTGGGTCTTCAGGTTGACAAGAGGTGTTCCAGGGCCTGATCAGATCTTGGAGCCCCTTGAAGAGTCTGGTTTTGTGTTTGCTTCCAGGTTGGCTGTTTGTAGGTGCTGTGAGGAGAAAAGTAGATGCTTCCTCTGCAGAGCTCAGTCTGCACCCAGATGGCCTGTTCTGTCACATTGGGTCACAGGAAGTCAGGGCCTTCCATAGTCTCCACTCAGCCTCCGTTCAGCATATGTCCAGTGTCTTCCTGGAGCTATATGGTCCCTGATTGACCCACAGTCTCTAGAAAAAAAGCTACAGTAACTATGGGGATGGAGCCTAGAGACCAGCATTTATAGCCTTGTGGATGGAGAAGGGAGGTAGACCTGGGGCACCTGAGCTTTCCTGTTTCTTCCTCTCTTCCCTTCCTGTTTCTCCAGCTTCCCCATCCCTGCTCTGTCTTCTCCCTTCCTTCCTCCTTCCTTCTTTCCCTTCCTCCTCTTTCCCTTTCCACTCCAATTTGACTTTGTGACAGTTCAGATTACAAATGCTTTCACTTTACAGTTGTGTTGTGTGAAATAACTCCACACATGTAACCGTATTTGGAATTTTGAGTTTTGATCTTTTCCAGGGCTGGCAAAGTCAGTTCTACTTAATCTAAATGCTGGGCAGTGGGCAGCGAGCCACAGTGCACAGTCAGCCACAGCCACCAGAGAAACAGCCTGCATTCTGTAATGCACTGTGTTGCTAGGTTGCAAACTCCAGAAGTCAGGTGTATCTGGTGCAGTTTGGCTTATGATACTTTCTGAGAGAGGGAGATGGACTTGGATTGTGAAGTGTTGAGCATCTCTATAATGGCATAGGGATCTGTTGTGCACTGAGACCCTGGTCCCTGCCAGGACAAACCCTCCTTTGGTAAGGCGCACATGGAAACACACTCTCTCTCAGGCCTCTAGCTACAAGGTAAAGTCACTAGGACTCACATACATGTTCCAGGTCTTCCTTGGTACAGCTAGATATGGGGTTGCATCTAGATGGAAAACCCTTGCTTGGCCCCATGAAGTCCAGCAAAACGCCAAGGTCAGGCAATAGGGAGCCAACTGCATGACCAGTAGGTAGGGTGGAGCCCAGTCCCAGGCACTGAAGAGATGCCATTCTAAGAGCTTGGTCTCCAGAGCTAGGAAGCTAAAGCTGGCCAAGCACTGGGTTGGAGTAGGAACTCTGGGACCCTGGGGACTTTGAGGAGGCTAAAGACCAAGCTGGGATCTCAGCCTCCCTCTGAATGAGCCAGATGGGGTCCAAGAGGTGGGCTCTCAAGCAAAACAGTTACTAGGTGAATGTGCAGGCTAGTCATTGCTAAGACCATTCGGTTTGTGTCACTGTCCACCCAGATAGCAAGACGGTCTCCTCTCCAGTGCTGTTTTGGTTTAAAGGGACAGGCCTTTTAGGATGAGACTGGTGCTGGGCCAGGTCCTCTTGATGGTCTAAAGGTCCATACCAATTTATTGCAGATACTGGGGCCCAGAGGTGTGGCAGTGCCCCACAGTAATCTTTCTCTAAGCCATATGGAGTCATCTTCCAGGCCAGTATCTAGGGTTAGGTTTAAAGATTTTGTTCACGAGCAAGTGGAGCTAGACGGCGTGGAGGTGGCAAGCCTCACTTGCACCTTCCAAATATTTTCTTGCCTGTCGGGCCCTTTGCTGTGCTCGGATATGGAGGTATGAGTTCCCCAGCTCTGATCTGTGCTGTAGGCAGGGGACTGTGGACTTGTCCCTGAGAGAGGTGGGAAGGCTCTAACCAGTTGACATCTGGGGACAGACTGTGTGCCATCGCCACTGAAGTGTGAGCTTTACTCCTAGGGGTCCTATCTATTTTACATTCATAATTTAAAATTTTTACATTTTTAAATTGAGAAATGGGCTCTCTATATTGCCTAGGTTCACCCTGAACTCCTGGGCTTAAGCAATCCTCCTGCCTCAGCTTCCCAAGTGCCCAGGACTACTTGGGAGCACATGCCAACATTCTGCTTCCAGAATTAACTAACAGATAAAAACACCATGCAGCTGCCTTGAAGGAGCCCCTCACACAGCTGTCCAGTTCCAAGCTTTATACAGCTCGGTTAACTTCCATACAGTCAGAAAGGCCGCCCTGAAGCCATGGAGCTTCACTTGGGGTTTATACTTTCTCTGCCAATTACATTTTTTTTTTTTATTCACTTGCCCACCATGAAGAAAGAAAAACTATGGTTAAGTTGAAACTAGGAGACAATAACTTTATGTCTCTTCTTATGTCTCATGTGTCCCTTTGCCTATGTTACATCTTTCCTCATCACCTGATCTTACCCTCTCTTGGTCTCTTTTCTGTGCCCACACCTCACCTGTTTACTTATGTGTGTATGTATTGTAGTATAGGACCCACCTATTCAGGAGCATGAGAACATGTGGGGTTTTTTTTCCAATCCCTTAATCTTTGCCTCCATTTTTCTGCAGATTCTGTTGTCTTGCTTCTTAGAGCTGAATCATACTCCATCTCGTGTGGAGCAGGTTTTCATTATGCATTCATTTGTTGATGCGTATCTGGGTTGGTTGTTTCCTTGATGTTTTAAATGGAGCAGCAACAAACAAGGACGTTTGCGCAAAAGAAACCATCATGAGAGCTCACAGCACTGGGGATGCTGTACCTTAGATGGGGCTAGTATCAAAATTGACATTGATTGCAGAGGCGAAACACTGAGGGAGAAACTGAATCAACAAATGGGATAAGAAGGTGAACCGACAGTTTTCAAAAGGAGAAACACAAATGGCCAGTAACGTGAAGCATTCTGTCTGAGTCCCTGGCCATCAAGGAAAGCACATTGAAATTATTCTGAGATACCATCTTGCCCCCTTAGAATGGCTATCACCAAATCTGACACAATTGGAGAAGCTGTGAGGATAAAAGAACTCCTTCACTACTGGTGGGTGTGCAAATTAATATACTTGTGGAAATACACTGAGAGATTCCTCAAAAGGTTAAAAACATTGCTAGCCTATGACCCAGCCAACCTTCTCCTGGGCATGTACTCAAGGAACTCCATGTCTTACCACAGAGATATCTGTGCCTCTTTTTAAAAAAATCTTAACTTGTATGTTGATTTTTGTTAAATTTTAAGAAAGTGACATCTGACACACACCCTCTCTCGCCACCCTTTGCTAAGTCTCTTCCTGATGAGCTTTCATGTTTGTAGTGCTGGTGTGTGTGTGTGTGTGTGTGTGTGTGTGTGTGTGTGTGTGTGCATGTGTGTGTGTGAGAGAGAGAGAGAGACAGACAGACAGACACACAGAGACAGAGAGAGACAGAGACACAGACAGAGAGACACACAGACACAGAAAGAGGGAGAGAAAGAGAAAGGGAGAGAGGGAGGGAGGGAAGGAGAGAGAGAGAGAGAGAGAGAGAGAGAGAGAGAGAGAGAGAGAGAGAGAGAGAGAGTTTCAGTAGTGTTACTTGCACTAGTGTGGGTCTGTGGCTATTTCCTGGGTGAGGGCTGAGGGTAACTTGCCGGTGGTTACAACACTGAAGACAGTGTGGGCTCGAGTTCTTTGGAAGCAAGGGGATTTATGGATGTTTTATCCCAGTCTACAAAGCCTGCCGTTCATTTTCGAGTGTCATGTACAGAGCAGGCTTTAAGAGTTGAAGTCAGCCAGCTTGGCTTCTGTGGTCCCATAGGACTGCTCACATAATGCAGAGCCCACGACTGTCTTTGTTTCTGAAAGTTTCTTAGTTTTATATTGCAGCCTGTGCTATGTTTTAAATCAGTTGTCACATGCGATCAAATAATCACCCTGCATCACTGGGAAGAATTCCTTTTTGCTGTTAAAATCTGTGTTCCTTTGTAGGCAGCCAGCTGGCCTTGCTTGTGTGGTCTGATTCTACACTTCGGTCCATGTTTCTCTCTTTGCCAATATTAACTCAATTACTATATCTTTATCTTAAGTCATAGCCATCAGACATTGAAAGTTCTTTAAATTGGTTTCAGAGTCATTTGGGCTATATTATTTTAGGCCCTCTGTCATCCACATACATCTTATAATATGCTTGTTTATGTTCATCTGCGAAAACAAAAACATGTAAAAGCAACCCTTATTTTCCTGATGTAATTGTCATCTGGGAGGCTCACTCTCTCCAGCTGCTAACCTGGGCCTACTCCTGGAAGCTCCTAGTCTTTGTACAATCTAATCTAGGCCTAGAATGTTTTCAGCCTCTGAGACTTGCTGCTGAATAAGCTCACTCTTTCTAGCTCTTTTTGAACCCTGGCTGACTAGTTCAACTCAGCTGTTCTGGCTCAAACTCTTCTCCAAGCTTAGTGATTCAATCTGGCTTCTTTCTCTGAATTGCTCTGCTTGGCCTCAGACTAACTAAACCTTTTCTAATCTCCTGTCGCCTTCTTATTCTCTGGTTTGTTCTGTCTTTACCTGTGTCTCGCGTGTTCTCTCTTTAATCTGTCTCTGTAAAACTCTCCTGGTAAAACTGCCTCCTTCCCCCTCTGTGTGGCTCTACTCTCCCTCTCAACTCTACTGCACTGCTCTCCACAAATTCTACTGTAATCTTGCACCGTACTCTCTTCCCCTGTACTGTCTCTCCCTTAAGTAGCGTCCCTTTCCTCTCTCTTCTCATGAGAGTTGGACATATCCTATTCTGTTAAATCTTTCTCTGATTTGTCACTTTTTCTGCCACTCAATTAGACATCATTTTTCAAACACAGCTGCTTCCTTCTACAAACTAACTTCACCTTCATCACCTTCAATGTTTGGGATGAAAGATGTGTCCTAAGGATGTGTCTGTATTCCAACCAGAGGGATTAAAGGTGTGTGCTAAGGGCTGAACCACACCTTAACTAGAAACAAGTTCAAATAGCTTGTAACAAAAGCAAACAAACAAACACATACGTACAATGCTGCTAAGATCTTTCTTAGAATCATGTTCAATCTAGTTTGGAGGGATGGCATGGCATAAGAACACTCACTGCTCTTGAAAAAGACTACCGTTCAAATCTGAAGGTGGGGCCACTTGCAGCTGCCTATTCCAAAGGGATCATCTGATACCCTCTTCTGGTCTCTGTAGTCACCCTGCTCTCATGTGTACACACACACACACACACACACACACACACACACGTGCACACATGCACACACAATTAAAAATAATAAATGTTAAGAAAAAGAATTACATTAAGCCTTCAGGTAAGTGGGGATGTGGGCAGTTGCTGCCTCAGTCATACACATGACTGTGGTATGGGTATGACTTTGGTTTCTTCTAACTTCCTTTAACTTCATTATACAAATCTTGCGTGCCTTATTAGATTTACATCTAATAATTTCATTTTTTGAATATATAGATGTAATTTTTATCTTGAACTTTCAGCTGTCCATGAGTTATCTGCAGAAACAGTATTGATTTGTGTCTGTTCACCTTGTTCTATGAGGCCCCACACGTGCATTTGTGCAAGCTGTTAGATCTTCAGCCTAAGCCTCTACCAGCTAGTGATGGGTTACTTTCTCTGGGATCTGTCTGTGTCTTCTTTTTATAGTTCTTTGTCCTGAGCTGGTGAACTGGCTGCTCCTTTCAGCACGAGGTCCAATGAGGGTGAGAGTAGACACCATTGCTTTGCTCCTGGTCTTCAGACAGAAACATTCAGCCTTTACCATTATGTGTGGTGTTAGTTGTGTGGGTTTATTAGTGTCCTGCATCTTCATAAGATTCTGGAAGTTTTGTTCTAGGTTTTGCCTGTTGAGTGTTTTTATAGTAATAGTTGTTGGGTTATGTCAAAGATGTTTTCTGCCTGAGTTAATGTGCTGTGTGGGTTTTACTAATGAGAGTTTGCATTCAGAATTTGAAAATGGAACCAGTCTTCCATGTTAAGATAAACTCTATTTGGCTTTGGTGTATCATGTGTGTGTGTGTGTAATCATATATATGTATCATATACATATGCATGTATTATATTATATAACGGATATATATGTAATATATATGGTATGTAACAATATATTATCTGGATATATAAGATAATATATATTACTGGATTTGACTTGTATTCTAGTCTCATTTATATTGCTATGATAAAGCATTTAACCAAAAACAACTTAGGGGAGGAGCAGGTTTATTTGGCCTACACTTCCAGGTCACAGACCATCACTGAGGGAAGTCAAGACAGGAACTTAGGCCGAAACTTGAAACAGAAGTCATGGAGGAATGCTGCTTGCTGCTCATGGAAAACTAGTCTTCTTATACAGCCCAGCACCACCTGCCTAGGGAATAATTCCACCTACAGTGGCCTACACTAATTAACAATCAAGACAATCTCCACAGCCATGGGGGCTGAAGTCAGACGGGGGTGCACACCCTGGCCAGCAGCCCCCTGCCTGGTGCTCTCCCTTGTTTTCACGGGGACTTTACATTCCAGGCTTTCATAGCCCTTTGTGGGAGGCAAGATGGTGTACATTCATCACTTCAACTTGTCATGGGGCCCTACTTGAGACTAGGTATCTTATAGATAGGAAACCAGGCCTCCAAGGGTAGACAGACTGTAATGATCAGAACAAGATGGACAGTATTTAAGAAGAGACAAATGGTCTGCCTGAGAGCTGTGCAGGTCTGGACTCCAGAACCCTGGGCCCAAAGCCAAAATGCCCAAGTGTGACATTCCGCTCAGCCATTTATGCAGCTGGGTAAACTGAGGAGCACACCTTTGCCTCAGAGCTTCTGTTGGCAATCTGTGAGGTGAGGTGTTGCTGCAGACCCCTTGCAAATGGTTATGGGGATTAAGTGGGTGCATGCTCACAGCTCATTAACTCAAGACAATGGCTCAGAACCATGTCTCTCACTCAAATGCAGGTTATTGTGTGTAAAGTGTGTGCCATACTTTGTACACCGTGAAGCTACACTTGAAAAAACAACGACATAAAGTACTGGCACAGGTTCAGACATTCTCTGATAGGTAAACCTAGGATTGGGGAGGATAACGATAGGGGTTGGGGTAAGGAGGCAGTCTAGGGAAGAGATCGGTTTAGAGGCCACGCGGCCCTTCGGTGTGTAGACAACTGCAATCTCCTGGCTCTTATACTGATCGTTGCCAGATCTGGTGCTCCTAGAGGAGACACAGTGTGACAGGAGGTGACATAAGATGATGAGATAGTAAATCCAGGAACAGCCAGTGGGCGCCTTCTCTCCTGGACTGCCTTCCTGGTTCAAGGCAGTTTTCTAGAACCTGCATGGGAAGGGGAGAACTTGGCACTCACCTTCCTTCAGTTGAGACCCCGGTACAAATTGACCAATACGCACTGCAGCTCGCAGGTAGCCCCTGCATCCAGCACTGCCGCATAGGAGGGCGCAGGCCCTAAGGTATGAGATCACCGGTGTGGCGCCTCCTTTTTGCGACGCTTAGGGTCTGGCGCCACCGTGTGGCCATGGGAGGAAAACACCTACAAGGAGGCGGTCCAAAAAGCTGAAGGGGGATCTCTGATCTCAAGGCTTGGACTACTTCAAGGACTCAGGGGAAAGATGTGGCGTCCTGCCACCTGCTCATTCCCTACAGCTCCTGGGATTGAGAGGGAGGCAAAAACCTATGCATCTCGGTGAAGAATGCGGCATCCCACCTGTTCTGGGAGATGGCCTGATCCATGTCTCTAAGAGCTGTCTACAAGAGCACACTGCTTTCCAAGGCAGAGTCAGAACAGTGGAGTGTAGATTCAGGGACCCCTACACACAGTCTCCCAGAATGATGGAGACAATTCAGTTTAGACTCATCCTGGGGTCCTGGTCTATAAAGTGGGCTAGACTATGTCTGTATCCAGAACTAGTTTATTACAAGCCAGCAAACAAACATTCCTCTGTGACCAACTGGAGACCAAGACTAGAAGATGGAAGCGAGAGTAGCCAGCTGTGTGTGATAGTCCACGGTACTCAGGAAATGGAGCACCAGAAGTTCAAACTTATTTTGTCTACGTAGCAAGTTCAAGACCAGCCTGAGATATATGAGACCCTGTTTCAAAGATCCAGAGCTGGGAAAGGGAGGGAAACGTTTGCACTGTGGGCTGAGTATTTGGCAGTCCCAAGCTCCACTCTCTTTCTCTCTTTGCTCTCACCCCAGGGCAGAGGCCGTGCGTGCAGTGCTGATTACCAGGAAGTGTGACATCCAAACCTAGGTGCTTTGACTTAGGGATAGGTTCTGGCTTTGCTCCTGCCTCTCCAGACGGGGGGGGGGGGGGGTTCTTTCTTCCCCCTGGTACAGGAGGAGTGAAGCAAGTGCTGGCATTGTTCCCCATGATGGCCAGACTTGTTCTGGTACTCACTGCTACAGCACATGGGTCACTTCTGAGCAGAGAGGCAGAGCTGTGGTCTGAGTGTAGCTGAGAGAGGTGGGTCGCAGTTGTCTCCGGTGTGGGTCCCTGCGTCTGAGTAGGGCTGAGTTTGAGTCAGGGAATACTTCTGGCTGATGAGATATGCAGCATCAATGTTCCGCCAGACATGCAGCTCCTCTGCTTCCTGAAGCATCATTCTGGGTTGGCTTCCTCGTCCCCTCCCTCCATTGGGAAGACAGGGGCTCCTCCCAGGGTCCTCCCCTGACCACTTTGATCGTCCTAGTCAGTGGGATCTTCCTAAACTTTGACTCTTCCTTCCTCACTTCCACTTTTTCTTCAATTCCTGTCTCCCTCTCTTCTCTTTTTCTTTTCTCTCTCTTCTCCCCTCTCTCTGTCTCCTGTGTTTTCTTGTCTGTTTTCTCTCTCCTTCTCTCCTTCCTCCTTTCCTGGCTGGACCCACAGGCTCTGCATTCCAGTGTCTGTCCTTCCCAACCCCTTTCCTGGTACCTTGATGTTGTAAATCTACAGAAGTACCCGGAATGTGGCAGCAGCTCACAGGAGGTGCGAGATCATGCTAGAACCCGAGTTTGGTGCTCGGCTTCAGTTTAGCCTCGGCCTCAGTTTCCTCAGTTTTGGAACGGTGATAAGAAGACCTGCTTACAAGGCAGCTGACACACATGGCTAAGGCGTGGCACACCGGAACCTTCCCCAGGCAGCCCCTGATAGAGTCCTGTGCAGTGTTGTCCTGACCTCTCCAAGATATCCAATGAGTATATGGGTCCATCGTTGATCCTGACATACAAAGTCTGCTCACTGCAGAGATGGATCTAGGGAGAATCTGGTGTTAGTTCCTACTTCCCTATTAGGGGGTCCTTTCAGTCTCCATTATGAAGTCTCAGGATCTATGGGGAAGCCTGAAGCTCCTTTTTTTTTTTTTTTTTTTTTTTTTTTTTTTTTTTTTTTTTTTTTTCGGTCCAGCTGGGACTGACCATGGCTGCATGGCTATTGGAGTTCACAGCCTCTGCCCAGTGAGCCATGTCTTGCAGGCCATTGAGCTTTCATTCTTCAAGGTCTGCACACATTCAAGGTCTGCACACAACTGCTCTTCTATAGTGAGGCCCTGCATTTTACAACTAGAGGTAGCAGCACTTTATGGTTTTAAACTGTGTTACAAATAAGTGCCGTCCAGTCTGCTTTTAAACACGGGCTTCTATCTGTGCACCCATCCCTGGATGATGCTCCCCCCCCCCCCCGGCCCCACTGCTGTGAGGACAGTAATTCTCTCATCCATCACTTGTCTTTACTTCTTTGGCTCTAGCATACTTAGGGTCTGCCATTAGATGTTGTGAGCATCTGGTCCTGCCTGGAGTCCTCAGCCCCAGAGAACAGGTTTTCCTAGCCTGCTTCTTCCACAGGTGCTGAACTGGGCAGTGAGATATAGCAAGGTGCCGTCAGCCAGTCCCCACTCACACAGGGCTCCTGTGCTCCAAGGGGAGGCAAGAAAGACAGATGAGAAAAAGGGTCTGAGAGAACAGGCGAGCTGGTGAGATGTTAGAGATGAGGTGAAGCCCTAAGCCCTGAGGAGGGCTGGGGAGATTATTCTGAGCACTGGGGAACCAACTGCAGAGGGGAGAAGCTGCCTGTACTTTAGAACCTTCCAAGGACACTCTGGCTGTCTTGTGAAGAAGGGTTCTCACAGGGCAGGAGTGGGCAGCATGTGTCACTGAGGAGGTGCTGATGTCAGTGCTGTGGAGAGGATAGAGAGGATTGTCCAGCAGACTCGAGTGGGCAGCACCTGAGGACCACTGAGCCTTGGGAGGGTTGTCAGCCCTGTGCCCTGTCTATATGGCTCCAGCTCAGGAATATGTGTCCCTGTGTGTATGGGTCCATTCTTGATTCTGACTGACCGAGCTGTACTTCTGACCCTTGTGTTTGGGCAGGACCCCACCCAGATAAGTCTCCCTATATCCTGGGCCCTTCCTACATCCTGGGCTCCGCCCATAGCTGGACTATTGCTTGCATCCAAGACTGAGGGCTGGGCTTAGTACTGGTGGCAGTGGGGCTCACGTGGGAAGAGTGCCCTCTACACATGTGTGCTCAGTACCCACCGCATGAGGCCCCTCACTGGAGAGGAGGGCCTGGCACACTGAGCCAACATGAACATCACAGTCCTCTGTGCTGACCTGCTAGCCCAGGCTCCCCAACTAGACCTATTTCCTTGGGCTCTTGGAGCTCCTCTCAAGAGTCCCTCTTGAGAGAGGGGTCAGTAGATTTGTGACTGCCTAGGCACATAGCCTCCCTTGTAGTCTCCAGGTCTCCCTGATGTCTATCAGGTACATGCAAATCTTGTTGGCCAATGACCCAGGGCCAATGCTTGATTCTCCATTCAGTCTGTGCAGGGGAGGTTAGGTAGCCTTTCATAGGCCCAGCGGGTCCCTACAGAAGCTTGCCTACATCCTCCCCGTGTGGGTGTGGCCAGCCAGTGAGCAGTACTCAAGAACATCTCAAGCCAGTCTCTTTCCTCTCTAGAGTAACAGAAGTGCCAACTCTACTGGAATGTCTTCCACCTCCACCCTGGTCCTGTACCCCAGGAAGCCCACCGACCCTCAGAGCTCATCTGGAATGCTTAGTTGATGGGCCCGGAACCTCATTTATTCTATGCTTTCATTTCCTATATGTATAAGTGGAGGCCAGGTGGAAAGAACTGGCCTGGGGTCCCCCATTGGGCCAGCTCCCTCCAAGGGCTTTTAAGCCCGGACCCCACCCAAACCCCTGGGGACTTCTGAAGGAGGTTGGGGGATGTCAGTGATAAAAGCTTGGGCTCTAGAAGGCTGGTTGTGCTTCTTCTATACTCCCCCCCCCCAAACCCTACCCACACATGTGGTCTGTCCCATGTTTCCTCACAGGTATATCCGCACCATGTACCTGGGGATTCAGAGCCAGCGGCAGAAGGAACACCAGCGGCGCTTCTACTGGGCTATGATGTATGAATATGCAGATGTCAACATGCTGCGCCTCCTGGAGACCTTTCTGGAGAGCGCCCCCCAACTGGTGCTACAGCTCTGCATAATGATCCAGAAGAACAGTGCAGAGACGCTGCCCTGTGAGTGCCTGCCCACTACTTCCCCAGTACCGCCACCATCACCCCACCCCAGCTGCAGCTGCCTCATTTGCCTACATGGCTGAAGGTCCTGGTTCTAAGTTCAGATGTCCAGACCCAGCCCTCTTGGCATCCCTGCTCCTGGGCCACTAGGTTCATAAGTGTGGGGTTTCCATGTGCCTCTGAGCAGCAGAGCCACCCTGCCTCTAACAGAGTCAGCCTGCCCTTAGTGGTTAAGGGTCCTGGCCCCCCTAATCCACTGTGAGACCCCTCTTGGGGCTTGTTTAGTGCCCTGGTGTTTCTACCTCTGTGGAATGAAGATAATCAGGCCTAAAGATACCATGTGCCCATGAGACTGAATCGTGTCAGGTTTTACTTCTGGTTTGGAGCATTTTAAACTCTGGGGTCTTGCTTCCAGTGTACATAGATATCTCAGCTCATTTGTAAAGACAGGCTAAAGTGGTTGCTGCTCCAATGAGCACACACAAAGGGACTCTGTACTCCTCAATGTGGCCTTGGGTAGTCTCCACCACGGGCCTCAGAAGCCACAAAGCATTGTCTAGAATGCAGGCTTTGTGGTAGGAAGGCTCTTGGGTGCTGGGATGCCAATGTTGTACTGAATTGGTCTTACTTAAGAGTTAATGGCTAGCCTAGCCCACAGAGTACATAGCAGGGAGCCAGGATACACCAGAACAGGGTCTAGGTTGAGAAGGGGCCTGGGGTGGCACACAGAGGGAGAAACAGGATGTTTTGCCTGGGGAGACTTAGGATGTGTGAATACTAAGATTTGAAGGGACAGGGAAGGAAAAAAATGTCATAGATGGCAATGTACCTGCCCCGTCCAGCAGGGCACTGAACAGGGTCCAGGGGGATCACTTGAAAGAGAGAATGGGGGAAACAGGCAAACTCAAAGAACCATGGCTTATCGATAGTCTGATCAAACCACTGATTATAATTTTTTCACACAGGGGTTATATACACATAAAGGCAGGATGTGGGGAAGGGGATGACACAGGAGTATAGGTGTTCTCAGGAGGAGTACAGATATCTTCCAGAACAGGGTATCGGCTGGGTGAAGGTTCAGGGAACAGGCCACTATGACTCTGTCTATGATTCACTTGTTTCTTATCTAAGCTGGTACTATCCATCAAGGCTACCAGCAAAGCTGCTTGTTTACAATATCTTATAGCTATCTGTTTCAGTGTTTTTCCACAGAGACCAAGACTTTGTGTTAGCAGGCTGACTTAGGCCTATTGCTGATTTTAGGCCTTCACTGTATAAGCAAGGCTGCCCCTGACATGTACACATTCAGGGAACTGTCATATGGGTGGGGGATGGGAAATATTCCACCCAGCCACCGAAAGACTGTCTCTGGAGACAGTGGGTGTCTTGTTGCTGGGTGTATTCAAGCAGAGACACTGCTAAAGGATTCAGACCCAAGGAGGTCCTAAGTGCTGAGGTTTGCAGAAGTACTCATGATCTGGGATAACAGGACAGCTGGTGGAGAGGGCCCTCCTCACTTGCCTTGGCTCTCTCTGGCCAGTGGGCCTCTGGTCTCCTGGGCTATCATGATACCCCAGACCCTATGCTGTGTCTTGTCATTTGGTTTTTTTTTTTTTTTTTTTTTTTTTTTTTTTTTTTTTTTTTTTTTTTTACACTGTAGATCCACTTGTTGAAGGACTTCAAGCTTTCCACAGAGCTCCTTGGCCTCTGGCACGGCCTCTGGTTGACTGGGGGATAGCTCATCCTCTGTCTGTGCCATTCACACTGAGAGTACTTAAAAAGATGCTAAGGTGTTCCGACCTCCTTGCTGATGCAAGTTTCCTGCCATCTTGGCAGCCATTCTGGGTTAAGGCGGGTTTGGAAAGCAGCCTAAGGTACTGGGAAAGGCAGGGAGCAGCACACAACTCAAGCTCCACCATGTAGACTTAGGATGTGGGATGATTCTTTTCCCAGCCGTGTTTCTTTATCTCTAGAGTGGAAATAAGAATAGTGTTGGGTGTTGTGAAAATTTGTTGAGCTGTATACATATCTCCACAGCACATTCCCTAGCACCACAGATTGGCATGATTCTGGAAGCTCTTTGACACACGGAAACACACTGCAGAAGCCTGAACCAACTATGGGGCTAGAGGGATTGCCTTAGAGGCAGAGGTCAAAGAAACCCTTTACAGACTTGGGCTGGGTGTCAACAACAAGGGGAGAGACACAGAAATGGCCTTCCAAACTTTGGAAATAGCAAGTCCAAAGGCCCTGAGGTAGGAGAAGCTTTCTCCATGGGAGACCATGGTAATGATGACCAGAAAGTAAGAATACTCAGTGCATCTAGAACTCAACAGTGGAGCAAGGGAAGCAGGGTAGAAGGCAGCATCCAGAGGAAGAGCCTAGTAGGCCCCCCAGAAATACACAGACATCCTGTGCCAGAAACCATGATTTCAGAAATTACATAGCTGAACATTTCCAGGTAGAGATAAGGAAGACAGAACCTTCCCAGGAGTCCCACCAATTAGAAGTTGCCTGTTGCACATGTCCAGTATGGTGAAAACCCCTTAAGACTGAGCTGTGCATGCCCGTCCACCCTCTCAGTCCGCTAGTAGGAAAGACTGGAAGTCCTTGGGTGGGGAAGGTGTTTGAAATGGGGTTGTAGCATGAAGGTAGAATGACCTATGACCCCAGAATGGTACTAGTTGGCATGGCATGGATTGTCCTGCTCAGGGAACACCCCAGAGGCTTGCTTTTTCCCAGGAAAGGTATTTATCAAGTGTTGGGCGCGCCTCCCGTGTCCCCTTTTCACCCGTGGAAGAGAAACACGAGAGGCAGAATTCGGGTATCACCACAGCGAGGCTTTAATCTGTATCAGCAAACGTGGAAAACGCGGAAGGGCCAAAGACAGGAAGAGGCACAGCTTAAATACACCCTAGAGTGACGTATTCACTTCTGATTGGCTGTTCACTCATCACCCAATATTACGCCTCGGGATTGGCCAGTGACTTTGGCGGGCTTTCTGCCTTTGCAGCTGCGCAGTTAATTGTTTACTAGTGGAGGACACGATGTCGGAGCCATCTTGGAATGGCGAATTATACCATCGCTAACAGCGGCTTCCTACAATCAAGAAAACCCAGATAGATTTTGCTTTTTGCTTATTTTAATTTTTGTTTTGTTGAGACAGGGTCTCTTTATGTAGCACTGGCTGACCTGGAACTTACTAGGTAGATCAGTCTGACCATCAGCTTGCTGTGATCCTCCTATTTCTACTTGGCCTTAGTTCTGGCATAGCAAGCATGTGGCATGCCCAGCTAGACTTTGCTATCATGAGTGGCACACTATAACACTTGGTAGGAGTGCTGGAACTCTGCACAGAGGTGAGAGATGCCAACCACTGAAGCGATTGAATCCACTCCCCTTGCTTTATACATGGGAAGACCAAGCATAGAAAGAGAAGTTGCCCAAGGTCACGTAACAAAGAGCATGTAAACAAAGGACTTTCATGCTTCTTGCTGCCCTCAAACAACTATTGTGGCATATAGGGTACCCTCCAAACACTTTGCCTTGCCCAGGAGATTCTCTGTCTCTCTGTCTCTCTCTCTGTCTCTCTGTCTCTGTCTCTGCCTCTCTCTCTCTCTCTCTCTCTCTCTCTCTCTCTCACACACACACACACACACACACAAACACACACACCATCCCACAGACAGTAATCAGGAGGATGGTTCAGCAGGTAAAGGTACTTGATGTACAAACCTAGTGACCTGTGTTCCATCACAGAGGCTCCACCTAAAGGGACTCTAGAAGCTGTCCTTTGTTCTACATATGTGTGCTGTGTCAGGCATGTATATGCACACACACACAAACACACACACAAACACACACACAAACACACATAAACACACACACACTCACAAAAAAAACCCACAGGTGACTCCAGACCAATATATAACAGAATGAGACAAGAAAGACAAAAGACTTTAAGAAAACATGAAACTACACACTGAAGCATTGATATTTCCTTTAAGCAGACATTTGGTCTCAAATACATTTCAGTGTCTTTCTGTCTTAACTATCAACCTCCCTACTACCTTGTTCTTCCCATTTTAAGTCATGGGCTCTGCTTACATCAAAACCCTGGGGAGATGACTCAGTGGGCGAGAGGGCTTGCTGTGCAGGCATGAGGACCCAAACTCCATCTCTAGCTCAGCATGGCCACATGCACCTGTAATATCAGGGCTGTGGGGTAGAGGTGGAGTGGGGGTGGAGACAAGAAGACCACTGAGCTCACTGACCCCTAGCCTAGCTCCAGGCTCAATGAGAGACCCTGTCCCAAGTGAATGAACTGGAGCGTAAATGTAGCAGGGTACCGAACATCCTCCCCTGGTCTTGGGATGCACATACAACACATGTGTACAAACTGCAGAAACATGACCTTTAGCCTCACCTTGGCTTAACATACAGCACAAGCTCTGCTTTCATCCGACCCACCCAGAAAGGCAAGTGCTCACTCCCTCTGCTCTGTCCTGTTAGACTGAGATGCCTATCCTTCCTCTTCAGCTGGCAGCCTGGTGAGTTAGCCTTTCCTCCCTTGATGGGGACACAGAGTGCTACGCAAGAAGCCTCAGTTTCCCCTTCTCTGTCTCCCTGGCCAAACTTCTCCTTAGTGAAAGTTGAGGCTCCTTTGTGCTGGTCTACAGGAGGAAAAAGGCAGAGGCCCAGCTCTCAGCTACTACAGCCATGAAACTAACACTGCATTTCTTTCTTCCTGTATAAGAAGTGTTCTTCAGATTCTGTCTCATCTGGTTCACACAGGCACTGGCTCAAACCCTCTTTAAGTCCAGGACCAAAAAAAGAAAAATGTGTTGGTATAATAAAACACCCGAGGCTGGAAATTCCCAGTAGGATTTATTTTGGGAGGCTTGGTGTCTAGGAATACGGTGCTAACACATGGTGAAGGTCTTCTTGTGACATCATATAGGTGAAGGGATTACAATGTAGGATAGGTTGGGTCTCTCCTCATTATAAATCTTCCCATGATCTCATGGGAGCTTCTTTAGCCTCAAGACTTCACCCAACCCAAATGACCCCCTAAAGGCTCTACTTCCCAAGGCTATTAATACATAAAATTGAAGATGGAGTTTTCAATATGAATTCAAACCATTTGTTCACCACTTGATTAGCATAGAGTGATGCTGGAAAGTGACAGTGACTTGGCCATGGGGGCTGAAGGTCACAGGTCTAAGCTATAGACCAGATCTATACGTTTTCTCCTTTGACTCCTTGGAAGCAATACATATAATTTGTTATTGAAACAACCATCTCATTGCATTGGGCCTTAACTCGCCATGCTGAGTCATGATTGTGTCTGTGCCAGCACTGCGTGACAGGCCTCCAGTGGAGTAATGTCCTCTTCTCCAACTCCTCAATACCGGTCTGCCATTGCCAGGAAACAGCAGTATCACAGACAAGTAGCACAGAAGTCTGCCATGGAGAATCTCAACTCCCCGGCTGCCCACTGCATCCTGTCTTGGTCTCTGCTAGGGAAAGAGAGATGTAAAGTTCTGTTGTCCTCTCTGGCCACCTCTTCCTGTGTCACCAGAATGGAGAGACAGAGCAAAGGCATGCCTCTAGCCAGACATGGCCACTGTTGTGTCCCCAGGATGGCCTCTCTCCCACACCTTTTCCATTCTCTCTGGAGGCCATTCCATGAAGATTCTGCTTGATGTCCACACGCAGGATCCCCTGGCCCTGAAACCCCAGCTCTCCACGCTTCAAGCTCCTTTTTGTCTAAAGTCACAATGAAGTCTCTGTCTGTGCTGTTACACAGAATGTGCAGCAGTTAGGAACTGGGATCTCCTGTGTCCCCTACCTCAGTGTAGCCCTTTCAGCTCTGGTTACCCTTGACAACTGAGGAAAAGGGAGGAGACTTAAGAAAACTCACAAGAAAAGCAAACCAAATCTGTCTTGTGAAAATAAGTGCATGTAAACTGGTCTTTGACTGTTTCAAAGTGTTCGTGTGTAAGACACCGTGAAGACTCACCAGCCTAGGCTTCCTGATCCAGCCCGGGAGTCAAGGTGGCTTCTGGGAGAAGCTGCAGAGGGCAGCAAGTTCAGAAACATGAGCATCAACTACAACTGAACCTTCATCCCTCCCCTGGGAAGTAACAACCACCCACTGTATACCTCGCATGATGTGACACCTAGGGGCAGATACATTAAGAATCAAAACAGACTCTTCCCACCCCATTCCCTCATGAAGTCTGAGTGTCATATAAACAAGTGATAAGCAAATATTTAATTTTCTCTCCTAGAGAGTGTTGGGGGTAGTGAAGCCAGGAAGGGATGGGAAAGGCAGCAGAGCTTCTTGCAGCTTTTAGTGGAGTTGTGAAGGACGCTTCATGAGGTCAGTAGGTCACCTTGGAGCCCAGAAGTACAAAGGAGAGAGCCTCAGCAAATATGGGAAAATGTGTTATAGAATTTAGGAGAATCTGGAGCCGAGGCCTGAGGTCAAGCGGGCTTCCAGTATCTTTAATGAAGTTGAGACCTTAACAGCAAAGACCCAAAAGAATGGGGTCACCTCAGTGTATATTCCTAGCACCACAGGGTCCTTATGGGGCAGGTGGGAAGCTGTGCTTGCACAGATCAGCTCTGTGGTGGAAATCTGCAGAGAGAAGACAAGAAATACTCCAGCTGAAGTCCACTGGACTGGCCACTGGGAGGGGTGCCCGGTAGACTCTCAGCAATCCTTTGGGCATCAGCCATGGGGAGGAAGGCAGCAGGGACTCCCAAAGTATCTCTGCACTTGGCCATCTCTGATGCTGAGGAAAGGGAAGTGGCGAAGTCTTCAAGGGTGGGCGGTGGTACTACTCAGCTGTGAGGTACTACTGAGCTGATGTGTGATGCACACGTCAGATGCAGGAATTCTCAGCCATGCGACACAGTCCTGGAGAGAACTGCAGTGTCATAAGCTTCCGAAGAGTCTTCCCAGGGGAAGATTCCGAGGAAGCATCTCAGTGTCCTGGGACCAGGGCTTCCTGCTGCCAAGCACTCTGAGCTGGTTCCTACTTGTCTCCTGGGTGGGCTGGAGGCTGTCACCTAGAAGAAAGGTTCTGTCCCCTGTGAGACTAACGCTGCTTAGCACCTGTCCTCATGGAGCTGTGGCCCTCGGCAGGGGCCAGGGGGAGTCCTTCCATCACTCCCTCTCAATGGTCCCTTGCGAACTGCAGCCAACCCCTCCTACCCCCAGGAGTTTGGGGAGGAGTGGGTGACACTTAAGCCCCTGATACCAATGAAGTTCCCATTGCAATGGCTGATGTTAACACTATGCCATCAAAGGCATGCCTGATTATTTCATAACTCCTGGTGTCAAGGACTTAGGTCCCAGAGCAAAAATAGTTCCCAGCTTCTTTCCAAGCTGTGTTCCCACCTTTCTGGATCAGGAATAATGTTCTCTGCAGTTATCTGCTCATGGAGGATGCCAAGGGGATGAAGACTTTCCAGTACTGGATTCAGGGTACCATAATGGGCAAAGCAGGGAGGTCTCTGCTCTCTGAGGGCTCACATTCTAGTGGATACAGGCAAAAATAAATAGGCACATGAATATAATTTCAAGAACATAAGGAATATATATATATATATATATATATATATATATAACATATGCTTACACTCTTTATAAGCATTCTATCTATATTTAGTTTGTATATTTATGCATGCTATATATGTGTGTGTATGTATATAGAAATTATATATATATGTACACACAGCTATATAAAAGCAAAGATTCATTATTCATTGCATATTCAAAGCCTGTATTTTTATCCCTGACTCACAAGTGATAAATTGAGTCTTAGTAGCTTCATTGTCCAAGATTATAAGGCTGTTCCCAAGCTAGATGTCTTGTGGCAGAGCCCATGCTCCTTCCAGAACATCATTTATGTTCCATTCAAATGTTTGGGAGCCACGGGGTATTGGGCAGCCTAATTCTTTGCTCAGTGAGAAGAGGTTTATTAGACCGGGCGGGGGGAGGGGTGTGCACATGAAGGGCGCCTGCTTCATGTGTTCCAGCCAGCCAGAGCTCGGCACCCGCAAGCCCTGTGCCATGCAGCTGAGTGACTGACCTTTGTTTTAGAGTCTCTGAGGCAGAGGCTTGCCTTTATCCAGCTGGCTGCAGAGATGGTGTTTTGATATTCCTGATGACATTTTAGGAGGAAGGATCCAGGGAAATGTGCATCTGGCTCTTCTGCGAGTCCTTTAAGTGCTGTTATTTGACCTTCAAGCTTCTTGTGGGGAAAGTGCTCCCTCCCTGAGGTGCACCGAGCTCCCAGAAGAGCTCCATGGGTGTTTCCCACCCCCTCCAGCTTTGTGGTATCCAGAGGAGAAACACAATGGAGGATGTGTGGCTAAGACAGGGCCATGGCTCTCTCCCAGGAGCTTTATTGGTTTTTGCCTATTTGGCTTGAGGCAGCTTGAAGATGGAAGGGTTTGTTCTGGCTCACAGTTTGAGGACACACAGTCTGTCACGGTGGGGAAGGCACAGAGGCAGAAGTGTGTGGGACTGCATCTGCTGTCAGGAAGTAGAGATGAGTTCTGATGATCAACTCACTTTCTCCTTTTTGTTCAGTCTGGGACTCCAGCCCATAAAATGGTGCTGCTCACACTTAGCATGGGCCTTCCCATGTCAGTTAACTATAATTAGAAACTCTCTCACAGACATGTGCACTGGCCTGCTTCCTTGGTGATTGTGAGTCTCATCAAGTTGATAATCAAGATGGCTACCAAGATAAAAAAGAAAAGAAAAAGAAAGATCCCTTGACATGGTGGCGTATGCCTTTAATCTCAGCACCTGGGAGGCGAAGTAAGTGGTGTGTATAGTGAGTTCCAGGACAGCCAGGACTATGTATACACTCTGTCCCAAAAACAAACAAAATTACCATCAGAGGAAACTGCCACTCTTCATCAGAGCCAAGAGACAATCTGTCCTGCCCCAGTGTCCCTGCATCCACACCCATGGACCCCTTTCAAGGGTAGCCACCCATTTCTGGTGCCAGGTGCCATTTGTTTGACTTTTACAGAACATGGAAAGGTATGGGAAAGTGCTAGCACCAGATTGTAACCTTGGTGTGATTAGGTCTCAGGGCAGATGATTCATCTCTAGGGGCTGCCTTGTTCAGTGCAGGATGCTCGGCAACCTCCCATTCTTTACCTATTGAGTACCAGCAATACCTGTACCCTGAGCTGTAAAAACCAAAAATGTTCCCCAGACACTACCTGACACCCGATGTGGGTCAAAATCACCCCATTTGGGGATAACTGTCTGGCTATTAGTGAGTGATGGTAAATGCTGGCTGAATATGGTTGGTCAAGGTGTCTGTCTCCTAACCTTGAACCTACAGCTGACATATTCTATGCAAAATGGCCTTTGCTGGTGCTGTGAAGAGTTTTGACTAAGAAACTGAATCTGATCATCTGGTTGTCCCAGATAGGAAGGAGGCGGGTCAGAGGGGCACAGGATGCATCAGTGAAAGCTGAAAGAAAGTCACAAAGATGCCACAATGCTGAATTTGAAAACAGAAAAGGGGGACAGCAGCCAAGGGATGTGGGCAGCTTCAGAGGCTGAGAGGCAAGGAAGCAGATTCTCCCTGGAGCCTCCAGCTGGCACTCAGTCCTGCCAACGCTTCAGAAATCAGACCCTGACCTCCAGAACTGAGCCATGATGAATGTGGTTGTTCTCTGCCAGTACACATGTGGTCCTTTGTTCCAGCAGCCACTGGAAACTGAAATAGTGGAGAGGGTAGATTTAAGTGAGCAATTAAGACAACCGTGCCCACTAGCCTTGAAAACTTCTAGGTGTCCGTTCATGGCACCCCTCGGCCAGGGAATCAGCGGCTTTCTTATCAGAGCTTGCATTTCTGGCATTGCTTATGAAACAGTGTGTGTGAGGCATTTGCTCAGGAATCATGTTGGGCAACTACTCAACTGGCACAGTGCCTTTAGAAGTGGAAAAGACAGCTTTTCTCTTCTCAGAAATAAAAGCCAAGCATTGGGGGAATGGTGTAGCAAGTCAAGTTTGATTCCCGGCACGTATATTAAAGAAAAATAAGCCAGGCATGACAGTGCATACCTGTAATCTCAGAACTGGGGAGGCAGAATTGGGAAGATCCCTGGAGCTCACTGGCTAGCCTGTCTGGCTGAATGGGAACTCCAGGCTCAGTGAAAGAGACTGTGGTAAAAAACCAAGGTGGAAAGTGATTGAAAGATGCCCTACATCAACTCCTAGCCTCCATGTGTGTATACATCCATGTGTGTGCATTCATATATGTGAACATGTACACACACACACACAAATGCACACACACATGGAGGTCTAAAATCAATTCTGTTCAAGAGAGAGTCATAGTTCAGGGATGAAGTGGGGCAGACTATCTCCAGAAAATGGTTTTGAAGTAGAAGCAATGGAGAAGTAATGTTTGGGGTGCTGAGACAAGGCCAGAAGTGGTTTCTACTGTGTATCCCAGAGTATGTGAGGGGTGTCCAAGGAGGAGGCAATGACCAGGTTGAGGTTTTAGGATGGGTAGGAAGTGGGCAAGCAAAGAAAGCAGGGCAAATGTATATAGGCTGAGGCAGCAGCAAGACCTTAAGACATCATGGCACATACACATGGCTTATGTCTCTGTTTACATGCCTCATGTGGGCTTCCAGCTTTCCTCTGTGCTGAGCTAACTGGCCCTGCCATTTTCCATCTATTACTAACAATAGTATCCTCAAGGAGAGCAGTCAATCACCAGGGACTTCTTACAGGTGGGCATGTGTAGAGAGAATATCTTGCATATTGTATGGATGCATCACCTGTCAATTAAAAAACCTATGGCCTATAGAAAAGGGAGAACAGAAGGTGGGATATCTAGGAGGCAGAAAGGATTCTGGGAGAGTGTGAGGGCAAGAGATCTGCCCAGGAAGATGTGACCAGACAGATGCATGGTACCTGAGA
Source organism: Arvicanthis niloticus (assembly GCF_011762505.2). Classification (NCBI taxonomy): domain Eukaryota; kingdom Metazoa; phylum Chordata; class Mammalia; order Rodentia; family Muridae; genus Arvicanthis; species Arvicanthis niloticus. The sequence continues at coordinate 55,514,274 of NC_047660.1, read as the reverse complement.
TAGGTAACCAACCACAAGGTAGAGTGTAGATTACAATAAATGGGTTATTTTAAGTTATGATCTAGTGGCAGAGGAGCCTACGTATATGGCCAAGGTATTTGTAATTAGATATTTTGAGTCTGAGTCTTATTTCTGGCAGCATGGGGCTCAGAGGAAGAATCAAGTCCAACTTCTGCAGGCATAAGCCTAGCATCTTTTTGAGGGAAGAGGCAGCTCTGGGCTGGCTCTGGGCTGGCTTATGTCAGAAGCAAGCATGCCGCCTTCCTGTCTTAGAGAGCAGCAGGTTGGCTCACCAAGTCCTGAATCTGGCCCACTGGGGGAAGGAAACTACAGAATGCTCTTTGGATTTTAGCTCAAGGCAAATGAGACTTTGGAGTTGGGTGTCCTGGGCTTGTATCCTCCTAACCAATAGCTTACTGGTTTTACTGTTTTAAGGAATGCATTTTATTATGATCCAAGCATGGCGAGGCAGCACATTAGAAAGACCTCTAAAGATTGTTCAAAAGGGCCAGAGAGATAACTCAGTTGGCAAAATGCTTCCTGTTTAAGCTTGAGGACTTGAATTTACATGGCACTCATGTAAAAAAATCATACATGTTGGTTCATGCCTGTGCTCCCAATGTTGGGGAAACAGATGGAAGGACCTCTGGGGCTTGCTGGTCATCCAACTGGACCAATTGGTGTGCTCCAGGCTCAGTGAGAGACTGTCTTTTAAAGAAATTAATAATAGTAAGTGATTGAGGAAGATACCTGAAAGCAATCTCTGGTACACACATGTGTAAACACATGAACATACATGAACACACATATACACTGAAAAGAAAGAGTGTGTTATTCACAGATCCAGAAAGAGAAGCTCATTGTGCCCAGGGGCTTGAAGTACAGGAGCTTTGTTCTGACTGGGAGGTAGCAACAGAGGGGGGCAGGAAAGGAGAAGGGTTGCCAATTGTGGCTTCCACAGGAACAGCAGGCAGATAGGCTGAAGGAACAGCTCAAGGTTAGCTGACAGGAACCATGTGTGCTCCCCTAGTCAAAGGTGATGTCTCTGTCCCTGGCCTGGGGCAGTGGGGGCAGGAGGCTAGTGGACCAGATGGTAAGAGCTCCTGGAAGAGGTGGACTTTCTCTGCTGAGGTTGGTACCTGGAAGCATTGCTCACAGGCAAAGTCTGCTATCTTCAGAGACAGTGAGGCCAGAAGCGTTAAAGCATCAGATCAAAGACCTGCTGAGCCCAGAAAGCACCAGCAGTTCCTTTACTTCTCTGAGCCTGAGATCTGTGACGTGGAGACACCAATAAGCACTTATAATGCAGGGTTTGGCATAGCACCCGATGCTTTGGAAGCCTTCATTATAGACAGCACCCATCTCTCTCTTCTAAGAGGTTCTTCCTTGAAATACAAAGGCACAGGTGAGGGCTTCCCAGGCGCACCCCTTCCCACAGTTAAGACAAGTCGGATATTGTGAAGGCTGAATGGATCAAACCCCTGCCCTGGGGTACACACAGCAGAATCTGAAGCTGGCTGTGGACTTACATGTTGTTGTTGTTTTTAAAGCACCCAGGCAGAAGCAGATTTGCACATAATTCTAGAGAAATTCCTCAAGGTTGGGTTCTGCCCCTGGGAGCTAACCTTTACTCACAAGCAAAGCACAAAAAAGATTTATTATTTTTGTATGACAAGGTGGAGAATAAATGGGGGAAGAGGAAAGCATTGGAGAAGGGGTGTAGATAAGGGGAAAGAAAGGTTGTAGTTTTGAGTGCGGTGTTTGGGGACCAAGAAGCTGATCTTTGAGTAAAGGTCTCAGTGAGGTGACATTTGGCTACAAATGTGCAAATACTGGGGAGAAGAACCTTAAGCAGAGACAGTGCTTTGGGGTGCAAGGATCCTGGAGAAGTTGGCATGGGTGGACTCCAGAGGGGACAAGGGGACTTATGGAGGCTTCTATACACCAGGAATCTGGGCCCCCTGGAAATGGACCCAAGTTGAGATATGCATGCTGGGAGCTGGCGGCATGCATAACTCTGAGGCAGCCCACACTGAGTGGAGCCTTGAACTTCCATCCATCTAAAGACCACAGCTGTAGTAGATGAAGGTGGCTCACCAGTCACAGCAGGCTGCCATGCAGTGGTTTGGAAGCCTGGGCACTTCCATGAGGGCCCATGATTAACTTCTCCTGGTTGCTTGTGAGCTGTGGGTCTCCAGGGAGCAGAGCTGACTATTCTGGAGTGTTTGTGGGAGTTAGAACAGACTTAGGGAGACCAGTTGTGGGGAGGTGCATTCTAAAAGTCCAGGCAAGAAAGATGGAGCATAAGTGTCAGATTCTCCAAGTGCAAACTCTCAGAGAGAACCTCACAGGGGTGGGTGTTCAACTCTGCAGGCCAACAGCCAGTGTTCACAGAGATGACCAGGCAGCTGGGGTGGGATAGCCAAACTAAAAGACACTAGTATGTAATCATGAATGTTACATCATTATTTCATGGGTGAGGTTGGAGAGATATCATTTCCCCAGTAATTAAAAAACAATCTAAGTTTGGGATTTTAGCAATTCTGTATTCAAATCCTATATCCACAACTTCCTGACTGTTTGACATGAGAAAGTCACAGTGTACATGCCTCAGTCTGGCCATCTTAAAACCATCCCATGCCTCTATCAACCTTGTAGGGAGGAATTAATGAAGTTAATTAAATCTATTACCTCACGTAGGGTCTGGGAGTCATCACCATTATCATCATTACCATCATCACCATGAATCTATTCGGAAATAACATATGACATACACACATTCATAGCTAAGAAGGAGCTTATGGCTTATGAAAGATGGTGTTTACGGAACACTGTTCAACCTAGAATGATTCCCTGGGAATGTGTTTTGAGAAGTTACAAAGAAAGTGGCTTTCACATTTGGCTGGTGGGATAGAGTTCTGTCTAGTGACCAGGGAGTGCAGTGCTTCTAGAGATAGATCTGGCTTGTCCCCAAGTGGGACTGTTCTTATTTATGTATATTTCTACCAAGATTTATAAGGAGGATGGTAGGTCCTGATGGCAAGGGTGCTGGCTGGGGTTGTGGGTCATGATCGGTGGCACACTGACTGGCCCTCTGCACCTCTGGGAGATCCCTGGGTAGTAGCATTTACCAGTGTCTGTGCTGTATGTGTTTCCATGTGGTAATTTTAAGCCTTGGCATCACAGCCACCATTCAAAATTGCTGTAACTGCACTGACCCTGACTCAGTGGAGAGACACAGCTCCTGCCTTCAGTGTTGGTTCTCTGGCTGAGGCACTTCTCATCTGAGCCTACCCCATAGCCGGTACCCATGATGCTTGATTCCCCCACCTCAGGTGCCTGAAGATGAGATGGGTTTGAAGCTCTCTTACCTCTGTCACCTGGGTAGGGTGAGGAAGGGGTAAGTGAGGGGTGCTTGATGACTTGGTTGGCACAACCACCTTGTCTTTTTCTGGACTTTCCCCCCAAAAGACACTAAGCTTTAAAAAAAATGTAGGAAAATGAAGGAATTTCAATAGTGAAATTGCCAGGGAAGAAATTCGGTGTAAGGGAAGTACAAACAAGGACTGGTTGAGTAGGTGTTAGGTGCTTGCAGAGACTTTTGTTGGCAGGAGAGCCAGTGCTGAGAGAGGTGGCCAGTTTACTTGCCCTGCAGAGGGACAAATGGTCAGTCAGGTATGTGTCTTGGCTTTGGGACTCTCAGAGCATCAACCTATTGGGGTGTAAATGCCCAGACATGTGAGCCAGGGATGTAGTGTCAATGTAGCTGGGACCACATCAGTCTCTGCTTCAGCCTTGCTTTCCTTATTGGTGAAACAAGGGCAGCAAACCTAGAATGAAAGGCTGCCATCAAGACTGCAGGCAGGAGGAGGAGCAAGGGACACTGACTGGGGGTACAACAGAGGACAGGGCCCATCTAATGCCACCAAGCCAGGAATAGCTCAGGGCCCTGAGAGATCACCTGAGAGAGATCTCACAGCTGGGGGCAAGATGAGAAGTAAGGATATCTATCACAAGGGCAAAGGGCAAGAGACACTGACAGACTAGCATCCGGGGTCCAGGGCACTGACCATCATGAACTACCGTGTGTTGATCATGGCTCTATGTTACCAGGAAGGAGCTGGAGAAAGAGGAGAAAAATGGAGTATGTGCGTAGGGTCCCTTCTCCAACCATGGTCTTTGCTCTGCCCTCAATACTGCTTCACCTCGTCTCAGCATGGTTTTCTAGTATGTGGTTCCATGTGGGGTCAGGCTAAGCCTCTCAGCAAAGGGCGGAGGAGGGAAGCTGGTGGCGAGCTGAAGCTCTACAGTTGGCTCCTCTCACCCATTCGGCAGCTCCAGTTGGCCGTCCCCAGGTGTTCCCAGGGATGCAGATGGGTCCCCATGCTTGTGACCACAAGCCAAAGCCAAACAAAGCCGAGATAAGAGTGGAGAGAGTCTCATGACTGCAGCAGGTAGAGGGAGGTGGAGCATGTGCAAAGCAATGCCCTCTTCAGCCAAAGGGAGGTACAGGATTTTATTTATGGAGTCTATACACATCTTTAGGAAAACACATTAAGGCAATGGTTGCTACCCTTCCTAATGCTCTTTCAACCCTCTAACACAGTTTCTCTTGCTGTAGTGACCTCCCAACCATAAAATCATTCTCACTGCTACTGCCTAACTGTAATTTTGCTACCATTATGACTCATGATGTAAATATCTGATACACAATGTATATATGTTATGTGACCCCTGTGAAAGGATCAGTTGACCCCTCCTCCCCTCAAGGGGTCACAACCCACAGGTTGAGAGCCACTGTGTTAAAGGGTGGGCACATTCTTGGGCATTCTCTGTTAGGAAGCACATTCTTGAGTGGGCTTAAATCTTATTTTAAGGAAAAAGATGGCACACTTTTCCCTCTTTCTTTCTTTTCTTTTTCTTTCTTTTTTGCATGCTCTCTTCAAAGTCATGGAGTACACATTGGAAAGTGGCAAATAGGAATATTTGAGGCATGTGTACAGTTGTTTCCAAAGATGGTATTCAGGAGCCCCTCTGGGCATGCTTAAGTTTCATCACAGAAGAAACAGGAATGCCTTTAAGGATTCTGTCCCCCCCCCCAAAGGATTTTAACTGGATTTAAAAAGTGGGGAGAGGGTATTTTAAAGGTGTCTTAATATAAGAGTTTATTTCTAAAGGTGCTTTCCTCACTGAGTACTGACAGACACTAACAGAACATTCCTTCCACCATATACCAAGTTTTTCTTCTAAGGACTTTTCTTGTGTCCTAGGCTCCCTTTCCAAAGACGTGATGGGTCTTCAATCACTGACTGATTGGCCCATAGTGGGCATCAGTCCTGCCCTCCCTCTCTGCCTGTCAGAGCTCAGCTTCCCCTGATGGCTCAGCTTCCTGCTGCCACCAGTCAACTCCCCACACCTCCTCCTCTTTCAAACCACCCATCCCATCTGGACTTCAGTCCGTCCTACCCCAGACACCTTCTTTTCTCAGCTGCTCTCAAAAAGCTCTAGTGGCCCTGAGAACACCACGATGGATCTTCCCTGATGGTTGTCCTCATGTGTCACTTACTGAACAGTGGCAAGTATGGAACCATGATGTCAGTGCCCAAGAGCCTTCTCTCTAAGCCTCTGCTGGGGCAGTTACCCCTAGGAGGCTCCAGCTTAAACACTCTCCAGCTCATTTGGATACAATTTGGCCAGTTCCATGTGAAAGCCACAAGCTCACTTCCTGCTCTGTATCCGGGTAGTGAGTGAATCATGAAGCTCACTGCATGGAACTTGTCATTTCTAAACATAAAGCATTTAACAGCCTCTGGCCTGTTCTCAGGCAGGCACCAAATGGCCAAGCTCTGAGTGAGAAGAAACCTCTGATGTTCCCAGGCCTTTTCCTGGGGCCTCCCAACCCTTCAGTGAACTTTTGTTGCCCAGGGGAACATGACCTTTGGGTTGACCTCAGGAATGGAAATCTTCCCAGGGAGCCACTGCAGAGTGATGACCCTGTACTTCTTGCAGGTAATAGAGCCCATTGTAGCCTCAGATTAATCTCCTGAATGGACAGTGGCCACAGAGGATTCTGGGAGGGTTGCTGCTTTCTTTGTCATCTGGGTATTCATCTCCTGAGGAAGCTAAAGGGACTTCAAGAGCCCCCCCATGGGTTCCTACAGAGCCTTTCCACTCCAGCAAGATTAAAATCTTTGAACCTACTTTTCCACCACTCACTGAGCCCCTGATAAAGACCAGCAGTGTCTAGGAGCTTTAGGGCATGGGTCATTGTCAAGATCCTATCCTGTGTCTAGTCTCCTGCTAGATAAATGATTTGGAACATTTTTTAGTTCTAAAAATGACAATGCATTTTATAATTAATATTGGAAATACATCTTGGATATATATTTACAAAATAGAACAATAAATATTTTGATGTGTTCAGTATTCTTTTTTTCTTTATTTTTAAAATTAAACCTTACCGCATCCTTCCCCCCCCCCCCCGAACATTTTCTTAAATCTCTTTATTTTTTTTTTTAAATGATGTAAGGGGCTGGGGAGGTGGCTCAGTGGTTAAAGCACTTGGAGATGACCAAGGCTGGGTCCCCAACACCCATATTGAATTGTTCATGACTATCTGTAACTGCATTCCAGGAGTTCTGCTGCCCTCTTCTGGCCACTCTAGGTATCTGTACACACATGGTATACATGCAGGCACACACACTTAAATAAATTAAAAAATAACTTGAAAAAGGAAGTCAATAGAAAACTACACTAGTTTCCCAGGATCACCGTCACAGAGTGCCACAGGCTGAACAGCTTCCACAGCAAAAATGACCTCTTCACAATTTGAGAGACTGGAATTCTGAATCAAGATGCGGATGGATGGCTTCTCCTGAGGCCTATCTCCTTAGAATTCAGGTGGTAACTTTGCCAAATCCTCATGTGATCCTTCTCTGTGTTTGTGTGTCCCTTCTGTCCTGGTTTGTCATCTCCATCTGCATCCCCTCCATCATCTGGCTGCCCTCAGCTAATAGCTAGCCATCAAACAGTTGAAGTAATGGTTCCATGTGTTGGAGAGTCCACAAGCTTTATCCAAAGAAAAGATATAGGTGTGGCCTAGCCAAATCATCTACCAATTAACAACAATATGTCCAGCGTTACAACTGAATTTAGATGAGTTTCATGGGTTGAAAACAGGTCTTATCTGATACCTGTACTGTTGGCTCTTGAGCCCTTGGAGGATAAAGGATAGTATCTGGTGAACTTCCAGAGATAAAACTGTTTTCTGCCTGGAGTCTTATGAGCCTGGCTTTTCTCAGCTCTTCCATGAGATAGAATAAGGCGTTTGCCCCTCCACCAATTCTGGATGAGGAATTCAGGGATGCTGGGAGGACTCTGTGTGAGAGGACAGTGTACAACAGTGCTTGGTAGGTGACTGCTTGTTTTTGAGTCGATGTAGCAATGACCATAGCCAACAGCTATCACTACCATTTCATCCGATTTGCTTACAAACATCAATTCAGCAGCGTTAGAAAGAAACTTGATTTAGAGAAACTCAAGTGCTTCCAAGGGTCAGAGGCATCCCAGGCTCCCAGGATCTTTGGGTGTTGGATGATTTGCTGGGGATGAATCACAGAGGCCCAGAGGGGAACCAAACCCCTCTTAGGAGAAGGAGTACTCCCAAAGCAGGAGGTAGTTGCCAGCCTGGGAGGGAGACCAGAGCACAACCAGGCTAGGGAAAACCGCAGAGGACTTGGGCAAAGGCTGCAGAGAAAGCAAGTGCATGGAAGGGGTCAAGTGTAAGAAGCAGCTGGGACTCCGGTCCAGTACCTGATTTTGTATTTGTCACTCCCTCCTTAGATTGCGGCTTGTGGGGGGGCACCTCCTCAGCCAGCAGTCCCGCTGAGTCCACAGTAGATATCCAAGGTCTTAACTGTGTGGGTTTGTGTCTTTTTGGCAGGTGTCTCCTCTGTGACTTCCCTGATGTCCCTGGCTTGGGTGCTAGCTTCCTATCACAAGCTGCTGCGGGACTCCAGGGACGACAAGAAGAGCATGAGTTACAGAGGGGCCCTCATCCACCTCTTCTGGCGCCTCTTCACCATCTCATCCCGAGTTATCTCTTTCGCCCTCTTTGCTTCCATCTTCCAGCTGTATTTCGGGATCTTCGTGGTGGTGCACTGGTGTGCCATGGCCTTCTGGATCATCCATGGTGGGACAGACTTCTGCATGTCCAAGTGGGAGGAGATCCTCTTCAACATGGTGGTAGGGATCGTGTACATTTTCTGCTGGTTTAACGTCAAGGAAGGGCGGACTCGATACCGAATGTTCGCATACTATACGATAGTCTTGACCGAGAATGCTGCCTTGACGTTCCTTTGGTATTTTTACAGAAATCCGGAGAGCACTGACTCCTATGCCGTGCCAGCACTGTGTTGTGTCTTCGTTAGCTTTGTGGCTGGGATTACGCTCATGCTCTTATACTATGGCGTGTTGCATCCCATGGGGCCTCGGGCTAAGGTCTTTGCCAGCTCCTGTTGTGCCGAGCTGCTCTGGGGCATCCCTTTGCCCCCTGATGTTGAGCCTATGGCACCTCAGACCCCTGGGTACCGGGGGACCCAGGTCACGCCCACCAGAGCCGTGACGGAACAGCAGGAGGATCTCACGGCTGATACTTGCCTGCCCGTATTCCAAGTGAGACCCATGGGGCCCTCTACCCCATCAGGGCGTCCTTACCATCCAGAAGGGCCCCTGATTAAGATTGACATGCCAAGAAAGCGGTACCCGGCCTGGGATGCGCACTTTGTAGACAGGAGGCTGCGGAGGACTATTAACATCCTGCAGTACGTCACCCCCACCGCAGTGGGCATTCGCTACCGAGATGGGCCTCTGCTCTATGAGCTGCTGCAGTATGAGTCTTCACTCTAGAACACCTTGACCCAGATTGAGAAGGGGACCTTAAGTTTGGTTGCGGTCAACGCCGCCTGCAAGAAATATAACCCTCCCTTCCCCCGATACACAGAACCACCACCACCGCCACACCAACAACACCAACACTACAAAAAAGATCAATAAGTCACATCCCCTTCAGATAAGCTTTCTTTCCAGTCACTATATGTATACAAAGATATTCTCTATGTTTTGTAAGTAAAAACAAAAAGAAAACCTTTCTTTTGTTTTTTACACATAAGAAACAGTATTGAAAAAAATTAAATAATCCCACACTACAGTTCCTAGGATGGAGAAGGAAGAGCTAATCTCCTCTCCAAAAGAAACAAACAAACAAAAGTTTTATACTTTACACCAAGTGTAGATCATTTATGGGATTGGTGCTGATTGAGAGAACAAAACAAAACAAAACAAACAAAAACCTTCAACTGCCTTATGCCCTTAGGTGCTGAGTTTCTTTAGGTACTGTCATGTTTCCTCACAGAAAACTCTCTGGTAACTTTTGTACCAGGAGAGGAAAAAAAAATTAAATAATCAAATGAAACAAAATCTACCAACAAAGCAAATAAACTAAAACAGCAAACAGATACCATATTAAAACAATCCTTCCTATCTGATGATTTGTATTGAAAAAACAAGCAAACAAGCAAACAAACAAATTGACCAAAAGCAAAGGCATAGAAGCCCCTCTCTATTTGGTTTCTCCTGCCCCTTCCCCATTTTGCAAAGCCTTCTAGAAGCTAAAGGGCTACTTGGATCTCCACTGGCCAGAAAAGCTCCTTGAAGGCTGACTATGTGCCATTTTAAACATTTGCCTAGCAACAATTGCATTATTTTCCCGTGCAAAAAACCAAACCAAAACACAAATGAGAATGAAACTCCCAAACACCCAATTTGATAAATTCTAAAAGCAGATCAAAGGAGATGTTCATAAACACCATCAAAGAGAATCAGCAATGATCAAACTCAGCATGGTAGCAAAAGGGATGACATCAATTTAAAGGCACAATACTACAATGATCTCTTCCGTCATTTTAAGGCTGAGAAGGGTGTGTGTGTGTCTGCGTGTGTGTGATGTGTGACAGTGAGTAAGGCCTCTTCTCTTTTCATTTGGTGGGAAGCCTTAAATTGATCTGGAACGAATTTTTCATTTTTCATCTGCGCTTAAAAAAATAACATAAAGAGGAACACTAGAATATCTATCCACATATAAAAAAGTCAAACCATATTAACCGACCCATTTCACAGACTGGTGCTTCTGTCAATGTGGTTGGCTGAGACTCATTCAGCCTGGTGCATTTGGGGTGAGTGGACAGAGTGTGTGTGTGTGTGTGTGTGTGTGTGTGTGTGTATGTGTGTGTGTGCGTGCATGTGTGTACACCTACTGCAAGGTCTTGCCAGAAATACACAAAACTAAAGTGAGGTAAATGCTGTGGTAGCTGGGGGAGGGAAACGAGAGGGCTGGATGGGAGGGTGGGGTAGGTGGCATCTGTATGTGGCCATCTCCCTGGAGAACAAGTCCCCATCTCAGCAGCAGAGGCTGATCATCTAGACCCTGTGGCTTTGGTGAGGATCAGAGTCGACTGTTTATTTTCTCACTATACCAAGGTGAATTTCTGGAGGTGTCACAAGTATGCTTGACCATTTGTAAAATTTTTAATTTGTGTTTGGAAGGTACTGTTCCTTTAAACAGTATTTCTGTTTGGGGGTATTATTTCGATACCATTCTATCTTTACTTGGGCACAAAAAAAGAAAAAAAAAGAAAAAAAGAAAAAAAAAGAAAAAGAAATTTAATCATAAAAAGAAAAATATCTCCACAAAAGATATATATGTGTAAATATATATATATCTATATATATACATACACAGTATTTTTAAGTACATACTGTTAGTCTTTGTTGTCTGTGGTTGCAATTGGTTTTTAATTCTGGATTAACTGTTCAGGGTGCGAGACCTCACACTGAGCTATTCTTAAGAGAAGTAAAAAACTGAGGAAATTTTTTTTGTTTGTTTATGTTTGAGGGATTTTTAAATTTTATTTTAAATAACTATTAAAAAAACAAAACCAAGTCCCTCCTTGACACCCCTTCATGGTTTACCCGAATCTTCTTTTTCTTTTCTTAAGTCTTTAAAACATTGTATTAGTTGTGAAACCCTCCTTTGTTCCACCACCTTATCTCATGTGTCACCACAACTTTGCAGGATCTCCCTTAGATGGGGAGATCCTGTGGGGGTCCTACCTGGTCCCTGCTCTTGGAAGCAGGACACAACAGAGCACACTTGGGCTGAGGTGAGGACCAGCAGGACTGTCTGCCTGGCAGGGTCAAGTCAGGGAAAAAGGGACCGCTTGGAGTTGTGTGAGAGAGCAATGAACAAAGGGACCTCCCTATGTGACCTGTTCACACACAGCTGCTGGGGCTCCACCCCCAAGCTCCACCCAATACTCTGCTCAGGCTGGGCAAAGTGAGTCCATTTGTGGGGGAGGGGGGTGCAGGGCATCCCTTCGGCTAGCTTTGGTCCCAGGTCCTTTCCGTCTCAGGTCTGGAGCTCTGTGTGCCAGTGAATAGCTTCTTTGAAGCTGTTCAGTGCCACATGTCCCTTCTGTACCTCTGACACTCCTCTTGTATGTCTAGTTTTAGACACCTTTCCATTTTATCTCTTGCTTTTTGACCCCACAACTGGCTTTAGTCTGCCATCTCTGTGTGACCGCTCTGTCTTTGGGATGCACGCACAAGCACGCGTGTCCCTATTTATATGAAGCTTAGAAATTGTGGATGTTGGTTGAAAACATTCAGAGTGGGAAAAACAGCTTTCAGCTTCACCATCCTGGGCCATGGATGGTGAAGGAGGAAGAGGTGCGCCATGGACGTCTCACCAGCCCTTTGCTTAAGCCTTGGTGGGTTTGGGCTCCCTTCCTTTTTAGTAGCATTTCTGTCTTTCTCCAGAGCTCCTCCATCATGCCTTACCTTTCCCAATAATGCAATTGGAAATCTGTGAGCAGTATCAGGGAAGACCAGAGAGACAAGAAAAAGGAAGAAGAGTGAGCCAAACAGCAGAAACAGGACAGGAAGAAGCAAGGTCCAAGAGAGACTAGATCTGTTTCCTCTGGTAGCATTGCCCTCATCTTGAAGAGAGCCCCATCTCCAGATCCCATTGTTCTCAAGCATTCCTACCCATGAGGTCTTCTATTTTTCCCCTTCAGAGACCATTGGTAACTTAAGGGTCATTAAAGGACTTCACACATTCTCAGTGTCTTTCTCCCAGATGACCTGGGTATGCCACAGCAGGACCACTGCACTGAGGCACAGTGTCATCACCCCTGGCCACCTGCTTTCACTCTGACAAGTGTCTGGGCCCCTGATAACCTTTTGTTTCATGAGTTAATAAGATCCATCTAAGTTTTCCTCAGCTGGAACCTACAGTGCTTGCAACAGAAATCTCTGCACCTATTTCTTTCCCTGGATCAAATAACCAACTCCTAATATTCAGCTTTGATAAATAAGACTGTTGGTACTTTGTTCTTTCTTTTCATACTGTCCCCCACCATACAATATGCCTATAGATGCTCATATTTCATTCCCCCAACCCCATAGAATGATTGGCTCTCGTATTCTAGGAAATATAGTCTTATCCGTGCAGTGAGATTTTGTTGGTATTGTTTCTAAAAGCCTCCCCTCCACATACTGGGTGGATCTGCCTTGGGAATCTTTGGGTCTTTCAATGACATGATAGAGGAAGTTAAGAGGCTCTAAAGCCATCATATCTGCTTCTTTGGACTTTATTTGCCCTAAAGTTTCTGATATTTCAAACAAAATGTCTCCCTGCTCTTTAAGATAAACCTTGTCCTGTACTTGGAACCAGGGATGTTAGGAGAAATACACAAAGCCCAGGTAGGTTGGGGGCCAAGAGACAATGGGCTCCATCTTTCCTAACTGTCCTAATCAAGGGAAGACACATCTCCCCATAGCCTGGAGGACCCCTGTATCCTACTCCGAAGGTACAGAATCACCCAATTCTTTGTGGTCCCTGTGGCCTCTGAACAGCAGTGGCCCCTAGGACCTCATAGTAGCTAAAAGAGGGCAGATCCTGTCTGGTTCCAAGGACAACTGTCTGGGTCATATGACCTTTCATGATACAGGCTTTAGACCCAATTTTTAGAGAGACATATGGAATCTGTAAAAGCTCCAAGTCATGTAACTTTCTCCATTTGTCTTCCAGCCTGATCTGGGGTCGCCACCTAGATGTGTGTCTCCATCTGAGAAGCTCTGGGAAAGTCAGGTGACCCTTCATCACATGCATCTGAGCTCCCTTTGCAGTTCCTCCTGCCTGAGAAAGAACTCATGATTGCTCTTACCCCATCTATTCTGTGCCTCGCTACATGGGTCTCTCATGATCCCCAAGTCTTGATGCTTCTAGACCTGAGAACATTTTTTTTCTCTACCCATTACCTGAAAACAGAGCTTCTGTATGTAGGTTTGGGCCCCTTGGTGTATAGAAGGAGTCTAGAGGAGAATGAAGCTGGAGTGTATTTAGGATTCCAACACCGTGCAGTGCCAAGTCTCCGGTCAGGTAGTCTGTGGATGGTCATCTAGCATCCGTTTGCCCATTTAGTGACTGGCAAATACAAAAATAACCCCACCAGATTTGGCTAGGAGCGTGGCATACAAATTTAACATAAAAAGGGAAGAGAGGTCAGTGTAATTCCATGGATCCAAGTGGCACTTCTAGAGCTGCTTGGCAAACTGCCAGGGAAATCTGAGCATGCCCCCAGGGAATCATGGTAATGACAATACAAAGGAGAGAGGACTCTGAGGAGGCAACCCCCTCAGGTACCAACCACCCTGCCAGAGAGGAGTTGGGGCATTGTGGTCTCAAACACCTGCTGATTCCTAGGCTCCCCTCTTTTTGAGACACAACATAGCCTCCTGAAGGAATTAAGCTAAGCTCAGCCTTTGCTCTTTCATAAGGTCTAGTTGGACATGGGGTAGACAGTACGGAGCCTCCTCTAGGTTCAAGTATGACCTTACCCTATTTCCTTTTCTCAAACTGAGTCCTGAGCTAGTTTGGGCAGCCTTCCTTTCTCATCGACAGCTTGGCTTCTAGAATGTGGCATTGGTAATGGTTATCCAACAGCAGGCAACAGCCTTCTCCACTCTTAAGATCATCCTAAGTCAACACGTGCCTGTCTCAACTTTGAAATGTATAACGATGTAAAAGGCAAGTCTGTTTTCTTATAGGCTTTCTCTAAGCCTTTCCCCAAGGAAAAGGAAGATGTTGTGACAGAGTTTGCCTCACCCTCTCCATCCTTGGCTGGGTTTAGGTTTTTCACTCCAAACACTGCATCTGTTGCTACTGGCTAAATATCAAAAGATACTAACTTGACCTAGTCCCAGCTTTCTCCTCTGCCCACAAGGATCTTTCTGCTTTACTCAACTCCTGGGCATCATCTGCTTCTTTCTCTCTGTATCTTTCTTTGTGGTGACTGGCAGGACACAGCAGGACTGTTCTGGAGCCAAAGGTCATGAGTGCTATTAATGATGGCTCCAGAGAGCAGCAGACAGACTGTCTCTGCAGGAGATTCCCCTTCTTCAGGCCAGCACCTGTGTCAAGGGCTAAGAATAGGCCACAGGAACAGGAGCAGGCAAGGATCTAGAGACAGTTGCCCTGAGATGCCCCCATTGTATGGAGAAAATGTGTATGCCCAAGTAGGAGATGCTGTCCTGGCTGGTCTCCAGCAAGAATCCCTAGCTCCCTCCTCAAACTAAAGTCAGTCAGCAATCTCTGTCCCTGCCTTCAGGGAGGATGCTTTTAAAACATCACCCTTGAGTCAAGGGGGAAAGATATTTATGACTTTCCTCTTGGTAACTGGGGAAGCACCTGTCTCTAAGTAACCTTTGGCCATCTGTCACTGCAGATACAGATGAGCAGCCAGCCATCTGACTCTGGTCCATTCGCAGTGTAGACCTGGGGTCCTCAGGCTTGGAGGCTTGTTTTAGGTTCACACTTCCTAGGTGCTCTGCCTAAAGCCAGAAAGACCAGGAAGGGCCACAGGCTGATGCAGGGCTCCACTGTGATCATGGATAACTCATTTCACCTCTTGGTGCCTTGGTTTTTCCATCAGTAAAGTGGATGGTAAGCAGATCACCTCTGCTTTCTCTCCTGCTCAGGGATGCTCCAATGATTTGGTTAATGCTGCTTTTGTTGAAGGAATCTCAGAGGAATAAGGGTGACCCCATTCCTCGGAAACTAGACATACGGAAAAGGAGGAGGTTTCAGATCCACTTGACACCTAGAAGCCTAGGAGATGAGCAGGAAGAACATGTAGACAGGGAGAGAGCCACGGATTGTCAGATATGTCACAGCACTGTTAACTTAGTACAGTATCATCTGGCCAGGGACATCTGGTCATCTGGCACCTACTGGGCATCTGTCAATTCTTAAGTCCCATGATGTTAGTTTTTCCGGAATGACCAGAGGAAATATAGGGGAGTGTGCTTCTGGAAATGGCTACTCACAGAGCATTTGATAGACATGAGGTGGGATCAACAAAGTGGCTCTGGGATGGCATGGAGGTGCCCAGAATTCTTTGGGAAGGGTCTCTTGTCTTTGCTCAAATCCTTGCGGTTTCTCTTCCCAAATGGACTCATCGCCCCCAGGACCCACACAGAGTACAGAAAGCCCCAAATGTGCTTTTCCCACACCTATATTGTCAGCTACAAGTGCTCACGCACATCATGGGTCCTTCACCACTCCCTGGTGTGCTCTGCATGGAGCCTGTAGGCAGAGCTTCAGAGATCTAAGGGACCAGGGAGTAACATGCAGCTGTTGTTGGGTTTTTTTTTTTTTTCATTTCTTTTTCTTTTACCAAATTGGAATATTTTCCTCCTCACAATTTGAATTGAAAAAGTTAAGTTCAATTTCTTTTTCTCTCCCTGATCCCTGCCTCCTTTTTAAACTATGGTTTGACTGTTATCATTTCAAATACCAAGATACACTTGGAACAAGAAAACAGACCCATCCTAAGAACGTCACTGTTTTTAGGACCTAACTCAGAGTGAGAGCAGGTGGGAGTCATGGAGGATATTAGCACTCGGGGGTACAGTCATTATACCAATTCTAAACTGGTTCTGAGAACTGTCTTGCAAAAAGAGAACTATAGAAGTCCAGGGGCCCATGGATCAGTCAAGCTGGTCCTGGGCTAGATCTGTTCTGGTATAGAAATTCTCACCAAAAATTACAAAAAGAAAGAAAAGTCACTTTGTGAGACTGCCCCAGAGGAACAGAGTGCTCTCAAGGGCAGGTCTTGGGTACTGCTACCAAATTCTCCTGCCCTTGACCATGGAGCCCTGGCCTAAGTCTCTTCACACCTGCTCTGACTCTGCTCTGTGAGGTTAATGCTATTCGATGCATAGGATCAACTGGCCACACTCTGAAAGTCAGTAATAGCTCCTTTGAGTTCGTGTCTGCTTGTGTGTAGTGAGGCCAACCCTGCTGGCCTTATCTGTTCCCACAAGGTATTTCAGATGGCAACTGAAAGGAAGGAATACAGAGAACCCCCACCTGCGCCTCTGCCCTCATCTGTGCTCGTTCTGACTCATGAAAGGATCCTGCAGCATTTCTGAACAGGGACTCAGAAGATGGACGCTTGGAGCACGGAGAGCCTCAATGGATGGATGGTAGGCAAAAGATAAGGATGAGGCAGGATTCCAGAAGTGTGCTGAAGGAAACTGTGTCCAGCCAGTCAGTGCTTCCAATTCCCTGGGACAGAAACAGCAGAGTGTATTCTTTTCAAACACAGGAAATTGATTTTATAGAGTGACGTCTTTAAGCATTTTCTTTGTCTTAACAAAAGGGTTGGAGAAAGCATGTAAATAAAAGCATGGTGCTTTCTCGTGGACAGACAGATTACGTCATTGGGAATTGCAAGACTGCCCTTTTGGAGATGTACCCAAGTTGAGTCACTCTGGAGCCAATTTCTCTTTCTGTGCCATGAGAATATTGCTTACCTACCTCACAGGGGTGTTGTGAGGATAAAGCAGTTTAAGGTTTGGTAAAGCACTTGAGGATAACAGTGTTATAATTACCAAGTTTGCTTTCTACTTAAGGTCCTTTCAGCACTAATTGAACACTGACTGGATACGAGGTGCCATGATATATGCAGGAAAAGGGATTCCAGGCTAAGTCCTTATCCTCTTTCATTTAAGTATATTTTACAACAATAACAGAATAGAATTATGGAGCTGTCTCAATGTGGGGCTATATTATCATCTGCTCCCAGAAAGGCCACTCTCCTTTCAGAGTTGAAAAGTGAGGAAGGCCTTTCCATGCCCTGGCTTCTGTCAGAGTATGTGTTCCTCAGAAGCCCTCTCCTCCCTTTGTGGAGAGATGATGGCAGGTGGGAGCTTGTGTGCCATGGGACCAGTGCTTACTACTTTGGTTCTGTTGTTGCAAGTATTCCTCCCAGGCTCAATGTGGCGGCAGCAATCTTCTCTCTTTAGATCCAGAGAGTCCCTATGGCCGTCCTGGAATAATAGCTTGGTACTTTTTGGCTTGTTTGTTTCCTTGGAAAGTCTGGTACTCTGTTTGCTGGAAAGTCTTGGCTTCCAAAGACGAGGATCTTGGCCTGAAAACAAAATGTTCGACTGTCTTGTTTGCTTTTGCATTTTGGTGATGGGGGAAGATTTTCAAATCTCACATAAAACAAAGCCTGTTTAAATTTCTCATTTGCTTTTCCATGTGCATTGAGCTCTTCTTTTCTCAGCACATGATATGGGCCAAATGTGTCTTCTAACAAATAGCACATCTCACGTTGTTCAGGGAGTACTGTGCCACAGGTTCACTGATGTCTGCAGAGAACCACATCTTCTGAGCTGAGCAAGTACAGGTTCTAGCCCCAATCCAGGCTTCTAGAAACACTGCCTGGCCTGTTAGCTTTGGAACTCCCAGTGTCCGCAAGGGGTGTCCCAAGAAACTCTCCTGTCATTAGAGTCTCCTCAGAGCATGGAGCATCCTCTTTGTTTTAGAACCAAAGTGAAATCACCTATTATTTTGAAAATTGTCCTGTGACACTAGTTTTTGAAGAAAGGAAAGAATTGCTGTTTTCCTTTGAGAAGGGAGAAGTGACAAAGAGAAAGGGGAGGTTATTTGTCTTGGAGGGGGACCACGGAGGTTTGGAGTAGGTTTCCCTAGGGAGCGAGGGGTGCTAGAAGGCATGTCCTTGTGCTCACAATCCAGAGCCCATGGCAGGGGTGGCCCCAGTGTTGAGCCTTCTGAACTTCAGCTGCTTCACTGTCCTTTCCCAGTGTGGATGAGCACTTCTTACCCCAAGTTATTGATTCCAAAAGATTCCTCCTGTGCTGCCAGTCCTTATGTGTGCCTCCTTCCAGCCATCTCTCTTCCTTTCCCTCACCCTTGTTGTCCTCATAACCCCAGAGTCACATGGGACTTATTACATCCAAATATAGTCAATCCATCTTCAGGTCTTTTGTTGCCAACCCCAAATATTTCCATTATCTCTTCACATCCACAGACAATTTTCTGGATAAACAAACTTTAAAGAAAACCATGTTCCTATAAGTGTTATGAAGAAACTGCACCTTGGGGTGTGAGTAAAGAAGTTAGAAGTTGGGTCATGAAAGATGAGAGTTCAGTCACAGAGAGGCAGCAGGAGCCGCTCCTCCTACTCGGCCTTGAGCTTTGGCTGTTAAGAAAATGATGGATGTGTTACAGAAAATAATATATTAAGAAAAGGAAGGAAAGATGGAAGAAAAGAAGGAGAGGAGTAGAGCAGGAAGGGAGGGGAGAATAAGAGGGAGGGAAAAATTGAGAGACAGAGGGGAAAACAGGAAATAACCCCACTGAGCTCTTCCTGTCATCTCTTGGTGTCATCAGGTTGTTGCTGTGGTTTTTTTGTTCAAAGCAAATACATATCTGACCCTCAGCCCCAAGTTCCAGTATATTCTGGCTCAGTGTCTTTCCAATAGCAAACTCTGCTATAGGCTTCCTGCCTCACTAACTCACTCTGTTATGTTCTGGCTTTTCTTGAGCCTTCAGAACTCATCCCCTACATCAGAAGACTAGAATCCACTTTCCTCAAAATGGTGGCAAGCTGGGGTCATTTTCTTATATTTGTGCAGGCTTTCCTTTTGGAGGCTTTTCTTTCTACCCAGTAATGGTCCATGTGTTGCTAGCTGGCTCTTTACAGAGCTAAAGAAGTCAAACTCCTCTGGTAGTTTAGAGACTTGAGTGTATGCCATTTTTGATTTTCATGAGGGACTAACCTCGGGGTGTCCTGCCCCATTGACCTCATGTCCACTATGGACACCGGTAGTCTGAGAAATGGGTTATAGTTATTCTCTTGGATTTGAGTGGAGCAAAGTTGTGATTGATCTTGAGATTCCAGGGGTTTACCCTACAGATGAATGAGCAGGCATCTCCTATCCACGAAAGGCAAAGACTTAGAACAGTGTTTCCAAGCTGCCAGTGGTGCCTTGGACCATCCCTTTCTGATTTTATGAGGCCAGAGGTACAAACACCCCTATATGTCCATGGGGATTCTTTCCTCTCCCCAGTCCTTCCCTATTCCTGATGGTCATGGTCAGTTCTTCCCCAAGAGAGGATGTGAGTGGACTGTAGCACCCCAAGCTCAGCACATGCCTCCCTCACCCCTGACTCTGCCAACACTAACTATGATCTCCAGTAAGCAGAACCAGTCAGCTGACCTTTCTAAACATTCAGCTTTATAGCCACCTCTGATAACCGAACCCTGCACCTGAGACAGTGTGAAGGAGCCAATTCCTAGCCTGCATTTCATGCCTGGCCTAGAAGCAGCTTGGCCTGGGCATCAGTAAGGGCTTAGCAATAATCCTGCCTTTGATCACATGTGTCGTGCACACGTGTTGCTCATGTGTACCTTGAGAGGGGGTTGGGAAAAGCACACCAGGGTTGTGCATTATGGAATTAATGCACCCCCTTTGGAGGGAGACTAAAGAAGCCATTATTTGTCGATGCTAATGTATGCCAAACATAGCTGTGGCCTGCCATGTGGTTAAATCATGGGGAGAGGGAAGATATAAAATGATAACCCAGGCCTGGAGGCTGGAAATGAATTTCAACTTGTCACTATAAGCCAGCATACAGACTTCAGTGGGAAATCATTAAATGTGAGCTCTGTGACCTTTGGCCAATCATTAGCTTTCCTACTTATCAATTTTTCTTGCTTACAAAAAGGTTTGTTTCAATTTTAAAATACTCAAGACACCTGACTCGGAAACTGGACATCCTGTAGAGCAGGGTAGAATCTGACAATTACACAGAAGCATGGGCAGGATCTGGCTAGTTCCATGGGAGGGAGCACATGACCTTGGAGATGGAGACTTAGAGAAGGCAGCTTCCCAGCTGAGCCTGCCACTGGCTTCCATCACAATACCCTGGCCTACAGCCTCTTGGTGCCATGTATTTCACCTTTCACCCAGTGTCATCTGGAAGACAGTTGGATTCCTCTTTCTTGCTGCTACCCCCATTGGCAAAGAGCAAGTAGCAACAGCAGAGACAGTGGTGCAGATATGAGCTTTCAGACACCCACTACCATAATCAGGAGTACCTGGGCCATAAGGCAGAGGAATGGCAAGGGGGAAAGCTTGAGGTTAGTTCCCACCCAGAAAGAAGTCCTAGGAACCCTAGGGAGGAGAAAGGGGAACAGAGATCATATCAGACATGGAAGACAGACAGACTTCTAGTCAGCCGTGGCTATAATGGAGGCAAATGATGTGGGAGGAGTCTTGGGTGAAGAGTGAGCAGGTGGCTTTGTTTCCATCCCAGGAGGCTATTGGAGATTTCCCTTGTAAACAGAGGGCCTTTCTACAGAAGCCTCTTGTTTGTCCTTTGCTGCTTGTGCCCCAAGAAGGTTTGGCTATACAGCTGGTCACACAGAAAGCAGTAGTAACCATTTACTTATCACCTACAGAAGTGAAAGTGCCACTTGAGGCGCAGCTAAGCGCTGGGATTTGCAAACCATGAAGGCGAACCCTGCAGCTTGAGGAAGCAGAAGGAAAATCAAGAACCACATTTATATCAGTGAACTACAGAGACGGGCTGCCATGCCACACTCCCCACTGTCACCAGCCAGCTGAGAGGTCCCTGTGCAGATAGCCATCACAGTTTTGGTCCCAGGTATGTCTAGCTCATCACCATGGGCTTAGACGGTAGAGAAAAAAAAGACTTGAAGCCTGCAGGACCCACCAGCATGGCCAGCGGACTCTTCTATTCCAGCATAGACTTAGAGCCAGGCAAAGGCAGTCATCAGTGAGGGTTCTGCACTCTGCCTCGAATCCACTTTCTTGTTACAATTTAAGTACATACTCATGCCAACCAGGAGTGTCACTTCTATCTGGAGTCAGAAACAGAAAGGGGTTTTCAGGGCCTGAAAGTATATTGATAGAAATTAAAAGGTCACTGTGTCCACTCGGCAACACCTTCCTGGCTTTCCAGTAGCCTATGGAATCCTTGCTGTTCCAGATGGCCAGTGATTTCCATTTTTTTATTTATTATTTTCTTAGCCAAACACTCAGAATGGAGTAATGTGGATTCTAAGTCAATATGCTTGGTCCTTAGTTGTGTAGACATTCGTGGATGTCTATCCATCTTTGGCAATCTCCATTTGGTGCTATTTGTGGCTAACTGGATGTGGATGTAATAGCCCCCCCTTCTTCCCCACTCCTTCTCTTTCCCTCCCTCCCTCCCTTCTTAATCCATTAAAACCAAGTAATCATCATGACACATAAATTTCCATGCTCCCCTTTTAAACAGGGGCTGGCTTCCTGTGTCTGAGGACCTCTCATTTTTAATTTCTGTATCAGAAATTCTTTCCTTTTCTATTAGTCACTGGAAAGGACAATGTCAGGCTGCTAGGCTCTTGGCGCCTCTCTCTTGGTGAGCTGGGATTGACAGAGGTACATGGGATGAGATCTTTTGACTCAAAGGCTTTAAGGTCCTTGCTAAATTTGAACAACCTATCTGTGCCCCCACCATGGTGAGGTCAGAGCTGTAACAACACATGATTTAACTCCTTGAAACCCGTGGTGCCTTTTCTCGTGGTGCTTTTCTGTCATGTAATTCCACTTAAGGTGGCCACTTACAGCAAACAACAGTACCAGGACTTCTCCTGAGTCTTCCGTGCCAGTGTAGTCAGAGTTGTGAGTGTATACACATGTCAGTCAACATGGATATAGATGTACCACTGTGGTTCTGTAATTATATATTTGAGGTTCTGATGTAGCTTTGGTGGGGGTTGATCATTCCTCTACAAAACTATGATGCTCTACTAGACCTACTGGCTCTCTGGAGAGTAATGACCTTGGGGATGGACACTGACAGGCAAAGAGAGCTACCTGTCCTCCTGTCCCTGGGATGAGCTCTCTTCTTTTGTGAAAGTTGCTGTCTCCATGACACAGAACACTTGATAAAGGAGCACAAGGCAGCTTCTTTTAAACTTCCTTTGGTGCTGATATTTAAAAAAAAATTTCTTTGTTCATTTTGCTTCCTTGCTCATGGCCAGAAGCTGCTTTTCCAAAAAAAAAAAAAAAAGAAAAAGAAAAAGAAAAAGAAAAAGTAAAAGAAAAAAGAAAAATCTCAACTCACCCATCAAAGTTGACAATGGATGGTTTGAGAATAAGAGGTGAGAGGTCTGGCATTCTTGATTTGTGTCCAGACTCAAGACAGTTCCCTCTGTAACCTTCTTGGGTCTCTCAGACTCAGTTTCCCCATCTAAAATGGTTTCCATACTATTTCCATACCTCATGGGGAAGACTACTCATTGGATTGGCTGTTAGGAGCACAGTCAATAAATTTAATTTGGAGACAGCAGCTTGACCTGACTTTGAGATTCTGTGTATATATGTCATTGAGACTTTCACCTTGAGGCTTGGTTTGCTCCCTCTCTGCAGCTACCATCACAGTTTCATCTCCTCCCTCCCATAAGACCTGTGGATGGTGTGTGATGGATGGAGGGTCTCGGGGGTGTTAGGGAGCTAATTTCTCCCAAGGGAACATCACTAATGCTGTTTAAGGTGCTAGAATCAAACCTCATTTTATACACTTTGGTTCTTAGAGAAAAAAACATGCAGAATTCTTTCTGTGAGGCCTTATAATAGATTGTTATAGATTGGTCGTTTATCCAAAAATTGAGAGGGAACAGAAAAACACAAATAAGATGCAGAGACTTTGCATAAACCGTAACTAAAAGACCTTTGTTGTTTCCTATATTAATGTAAACTACCATATGTGTATACACACATGTGTGTGCATATATGTCTATATATGCTGAAGGCATATAGCAAGAGTGGAAATGTGTACAGTATTCTAAACTCTATTTTCAGTTTTCCCTTGGTTTGTGACTTTGGGTACATGTGTGTGGAAGAGTCTGGTGAGGGTTGGATGATGGGTGCTGAATGTGAAACAGGAAATCCTTCATCTTCTGTTCTGTTCCATACCTTATAGAAGGCTGGCTGAATGAGAGGAGAGAGATATAGAGCAAGATGTGAATATGCTTTCTCATGTCCTGCACATGGATATTACATTTGGCTGTTGTTCATTCTCTATTTGTATTGATGACTGCCTAAAGTGTTCACACATAACATTTACCTCAAGAAAGCTTAAAAAAGGCAGTTTTTTTCCTCTCTCTCATTTCTTAAAAAAGTAGTGACTCCCCTAACCAAAATGTGGGACATTGCCACAGAGAGATCAATAAGAGAATCAAACCATTTCTGGTGCTTTTCTTCATGCCTCGTCCCCAATCCTCTCTTTTAACTGCTACTGTAAGCAAAAATCTGAGATCTTACTTTGTGTAAGGAGTAGTGTGGGGCTGCAGGCACGGTGTACTGGTGAATCCAAACTTTGCTGGAACAGGCAGCAAGGGGTCTTTCAAAGGCTGGGGTTGGCTTGTGTGGTTTTGGTCTTATTGCTGGTGTGTGTGTGTGTGTGTGTGTGTGTGTGTGTGTGTGTAATGTATATGCGTTTCTGTATATGATGTGTCTGATGGACAGAGAACAAAATACTGCAAACAGAAATGAACAGAAAATCAAATCAATCTATCAGATGCTATTTCTCAGATGATGTACTCGCTCGCCTTGGTGAGAAGCCACTGTCTCACAGCTATGCAATCTTCCAATTTCCCTCCACCCCCTTCACCTCAGATTCCAAGCCGTTTTTCCATATTCCTCACAGATTTTTTTTCCTTTATCCAAGAACCACAATGACCAATCTCTGGTTCAAGGTGAGCATGCTACAGTGATTCTTTGCCTGAATTTAAGAGCTAACAACCACAACAAAGGCTTTCTTTGCTTTCATTTGAAATGACTCGATGTACTAATCCTGTTTTGTTCTGTAAGCGATCTGATGTGTATTTTGTGTTTCTGTGTTTACAGCTTGTTTTCATCCTCATTTTGCTTCAAAATGTTTAATTTCCTTTAGAGATTCTACTGTTCATGGTATATGTTTTGGGGATGTGTTGACTTAATGCAAGAAAACAAATTTGGCTTAAGTGGAACAATGAGCCTGTGATCTCTGTGGCTGAGGGTTGGGTAGCGGGTGGTATGCACCTGGAGCTATAACTGTAGCCCTTCCAACCTGGTCCTGAATCAGACGGTAGCTGGGAGCTGGTGTGCTCTGGGGAGGATCTGACCTGTTGGATGTTTCTCTTTTTTTATTTGTGGTCATCTATATGGAGTAACCTGTCCACAGAGGGCCAAGTCAAACCTTCCACCTCAGCTTTTGGCCAGTTTCATCTTTCCCAGATGTCACTTCATACCCACTGACAAACCTCACTTTTCTGTCCTTTCCAGTCCCCTGTCAACATGGACATCAACTTGCTTGTTTTCCCTTTGAAGCTAATGTAAGTACAGGGGGACTCTTCAAGGGCCTGAAAGCATAAATGCTAGGAAGCCAGCCCTGTACCTACACACTGTATACAGTGCGTGCTGTGTGGTGGAGTGACATTATGAGTATATCAGCTTCCAGCTCATGGACATGTCCTGTGAGGCTAATTCAAGTGAACTGGTACAGCTTTGCAAGGTCTTGAGATGTAGTTATGGAGAAGAAGAGAGCCCTAGGGTTCTATAAAGCACAACCTAGGCAGGGAAAGCCCTGCAAGCAGAAGGCAGCTCCTCCCTTATTTAGGCTGAGAATGCACAAGTCTGATTTTTGTTTTTGGTTTACAAATCTTGCACAAGGTGGCTGAGCCATCCAAGACAGTTTTTAATAGACAAATTCAGACACTGCCTAACTTCTGTAGCACAAGCTGCTCCCTCACCCTAATTGATAGGAACATAGGTGGAATTCCTTGAGATAAAGAGGAATTCCTTGAGATAAATTGCTTGCATGAGAGTAGCATAGTCTTTAGCATCCCCACCCCCCAGTCTCCCTGTTCTCTTAGCTATCAGGAGATGCTTGAGACACATCCCAGAAACTTCTTCCTCTTTCTTCCTTCTAAAAGCAGTAAGTACCTCTTTGGATGTTGTTTTCTGGAGACTTTGAAGCCCACCTATATAAACACCCCCTCCCAGAAATTTTTGCCAGAATCTAAGCCATCTACAAGGTTTAGAAAATCCTGGCAGCATTTAAAACACACAAATTTCCCCAACACCTGGCTCTCTGAAAAGCGGTTAAGGAGCTGGGGCTCTGTCTGTGGTTGCTGAAGTCCTGACCTGTGACCCCTTCCTCTCTGGACCAATGCTATGGATGTTCAGGCCCAGGCCCAGGTATGGCCAGTCAGATCCAATGTTTCCAGGTCTTCCAAGAGACTCAGGTTTAGGGCAAAATAAAGAGAAGCAACAGGGAAAAGTATGAGGGCTGTGTTAACTCCCAACTCTGGGAAGGGACACATTCCTGCCTCTAAGGTCTGTGATGGTAGTGATTCCAGGGACTGTGTCTGTGGGTACCAACTGTTCGTGACCATACCTGTGCTAAGGAAGTGCTCATCAGAGTGGGAATACCCTGCTGTTGCTTGTGGGCTGACCTATGGTAGAAGTGCCTACTAATAGTTCCCACTTGAGACAGTTCAGCACTCATGTATATGCCCAGGCTGGGTAAGCATGTGAAGCCCAGAGTGTTCCCAGGATAACTTACCAGGGGAACCAAAATAATCAGGGAACAACCAAGTTCTCAAGTTCCCTGTAGTACCAGGAATCACACTGTCAGAGTAAGCCCCATCAGGACCTTGGGGCAGTGTTAGCCAACTGTAGCAGGATACTTTTAGAAGAACAGGGAACTCCCATCCACGGAATGTTGACTTGACTAAGAGCAAGCAAAGCAGGAGGCTGAGGCTGAGGCTGGTCCCTCACCTAGCTCCATCCACCAAAATCTTAAAAGGCTAGAAATCCCACTGTATGTTACAGACCAAGAAACAGAGGCCCATAATACCTTGTTCAGGGTTCTGTGGTCAGTCAGAGGTACAGTTGAGAGTCTATATAGTAGATTCTGGTCTGCCTCAGGGGTTCACTCCTTTTCAGGCTCTTCCTACATCAGTTTTTTTCTTGCCAAAGCTCACAATAATCAGGTGACTCACATAGCCTGGTAGAGACTGAGATGGATACCAAGAAACCTGCCATTTTGTTTCCATCCAATAAACAGAGCAGGATGGCTCCAGGCAAGAATCTCAGAAGGTGCCAGCCCAAGGTGGGGATGAGCATAGGGCTGGGACCACGGCTACTCGTGTCCCTACATTTCTAGGCAGGTTACTTGCCTCCCATGAGCTTCTGTTTCTCTAAAATGCAGAGGTGGGGCTTCAGCCTCTATGAACCATGCAACCAGAGAACACTAGACAGCAGGATGAGCAAGTGCAGTGATGGAGAGTCTCATGTAAGAGCTGAGGTGTGCAGACCTAGGAAGGCCAACTGTGCTCCAAACCTAAACCAGGGAAGGGAAGGCATAATGACAAGATGGAACCAAGTAAGAGTCACAGCCTCCAGCACTGGAGGCAGAAAACAGCAATGGAGGAACGCATAGGGAGCAGAGAGGGAGCCAAAGAACTGGGCATGTGGGGTAACTGAGAGGGGTTTGAAGGTGGGGAAGATAAGACGGATGTACTCTGCTGGCCCTATCAGTCCCTGTATGTTTGTGACAGCATCTCTCCCAGCTCACTGTCTACTAGCACTCTGACTCAGTGCACACAGTCCCAACTCAGCACTAGCCCTAGAGGTTGTCCACCATGAAAGCCCTTCCATCCCATGTACAGAGCTGAGTATCATTGAACAGGACAAGATAGGATCTCACAGTGTCAAGGAGACACTGTCACTTAGGTTTTGTTCATGTCTGCTGTCACAGGTCTCCAAAGACAAAAGTCACTCTTTCCTTTGTTCCCCATAGGATACCATGAAATCGCATAGTCTTCCTTCAGAACTGTCCTAATGTTGCCTACTATAGTCCCAGCTACTTTCCTTGCTTTAAGTCCCCAGGGGATAGAGATCCACTATTTGGGATCCTTGGATATGCTCTTGGTCTTGCTTGGTCCAGGAACTCCTGAAGACAACATTGGGAATCCCAAACTCACCTGACCATATTCTCTGAGAAGGAAGGGATCTGACAGAAAGCCCCACACCCACAGCCAGGTTGGAGAAATTATCTGGCCTCATGGTGGCTTCTATTTACAGGTGAATTGATTTTAGTTCTTCTCTTACCTATCCTGATGTTTGATGATCAAGGTTCAAAGCTCAGACTTCCCTGGTATGGGCTCAGAAGGGCAGGAGATACCCTGGAGCCACCTGGATATAGATTAATATTCATATCATCTCCAAAGCTTTGAGAACCCTGAGATCTTCCCTTATGCCAAACCAATCCTCTTGTTGCACTTCCTAAACACACAGCTCAATCTGGACTATGTTGTCCATGGACCAGGGATTGTACTTAGCTTTGGAGAGAAAAAGAGGGTCTCCTGGGGTGCTTCCAATCCCCAGGTCAATGAAGCACAAGCATGAGGGTCAAACCAGTCAAACTCTGGCTTCTCACCCTCACACATCCCCAAGGTCCTCCCTGAACACATCGAGTTCCCTTCCATCCCTTTTCCATTGTCCCCCAACAAAGAAACTAGGCATTCCACCAGGACCTCTCAGCCTTCCCTCTGACCCAAGGCTGTCCTGGCCTTTAGCTGTCTCCAGTATTTCTCAATAGAGCAAACTTCATCCAAAGCAGGATCTAGTCACAAGTGGAAACGTGTATAACTATAGCTCATGTATTAAACCATCCACTGAAGTCTGGTTCAATGTGAGCTCCACAGATAGACTGGAGCTCCAGTCCCTCTGCACCTCTAAGTCTATAGAGCTTTCTGGTTGCATATAACATGGCCAGCTGTTTCTTTGCCATACGCATGTGTCTGACCTTCCCTAGTGAGCTGTTTTCATGATTCACCCAGTCCTCCTCTCCTGCTCCTTCCTTCTGTCCATGTTCCTATCATCTCAGGACATAAGGACACAGAGGAAGTGGTCTCCAAGCAGTGACAAAGCATGCATACAGTCAAGGCTGAAGATGGCCTGGGGAACCCATTAACTTCCCCCATTGGAAGGACTGTTCATTGAAATGATAAGGAGAAAGGGATGCCTTGGGATGCCAACTGGCAGGCACCTCTTACTTCTGAGAGCAGCTGATCCCAGAAAGAATCTGGGTTCGTTACAGTTGGTGTATTAAGGGTCCCAAAGGCCAGCAACCCTCTTCTTAGGAGCTACCACTGTGAAGATGCTCCAGGGAATTAAAACCCCATGACATGCTTACCACTGACCCCTAACTGGCAAGCTCCTGGGATCCCCCAGGTCCCACTTGGCAAGAAGGCAGAGAATAACCCTACAGGACAGGTTACTCCTCATTAGATAAGTTAAAACTCCTTCCAGGGTGAGCATAGAGCACAAAAGCAAAATAATAACAATGACAAAGGAAAAACTATCTTTCCCCCTTAATTTTACCAGGGTTTGCAATTGAACACATCTGTTATCCTGACTTTAAAAAAAATGTTGTTGTTGTTGTTGTTGTTTTCATCTTGAAGCAGGTGTTCTCACTGGGACTTACTTTAAGGTCAGAGATCACTGGGCTGCTGCTGGCCTGGTGAGAAGGCTGACATTGGTGGCCACAGTATTAAGCCAAATTTACAATCTTTAGTCGCCTCCATCTGTAAGTGTTCTGTATCTACCTCATTATGATTCTTTTGGTTTCCTGTGCTTTCGTGTTGTGTACGATGTCAGAGGTGAAATGTAGATAAAAATATATATATATAAAATATATATTTTTTGCTTTGCAATAAAGTTCAAAGCTATAACACAGAATATTCATGAAATGTCATAGCCTTTTCTTGTCCTCTTGGTTGTGAACTGTCCTCGGGAGCCCTTTGCCTATTCACTAGAGTCAATATTGTTATGTTGGCCATTTGGTGAGTTATTCTTTTTATTTTCACTGTATTTTTTGACACATTGAATAAGACACTAGGATTCTTGAACAACTCTTGGTTTCAAAGGTGCTTTATTTCTGTGGATGCAAGTGACTGGATGGAAATGTCTCTGCAGACCGAATCTTCTAGGTAATAGGATTGATCTTGACGCCTTTGCTCTTTGGGTTTAGAACTAAAGGTTTGTGCATAGGGGGGAAAGGACACACTGGTTTGGCTTTGGTTTTGTTGTTGAAACCTTTTTTGTTTATTTGGGTCCAATATATAATTTCCTTTTGTAATCTCAACTTTGAGGCATGGAGGACAGGCTGCGCTGACTGCCTAGCTGTGTGGTCTGACACGGCTACTTTCCTTGTTCACATTGATTGCTATTTTCTCTAGGTTGATATCATATTGTGCTACTTGGAGGTGAACTACTGTACCTAGCCTCCACTTCTTCTCTAAACCTTCTGGAACTCTCTTCCATACCCATGTGTTAAGAGAAATGGTGCTTTGGAACCGTTCACAGTGCACAAGCTGGAGGCACCTAATAACTCATGGTTCCCTGGAGAGCCCAGATGGATAACAGAACAGGTTCATGAGATCCTGAATAGAAGGTGGACTGTCTTCAATGTATCCCGTTTAGCCATGTGTTTGGATGAAATTACCTTCATTTCACTAAGCACATCCATGTTGCAAGCCCTGTATAATTTGTACGTTTCAACAATCTTTGTTTTTTCCTGTGGCTTGGGCTAAAAACTATGTATGTCTTTTCTCAAAGTAATCAAATGTGCTTGAAGTGGGATGAAGAAAGGTTTCAAACTTAGGGGAAAATATCCTTATAAATGTCACTTCTGCCAAACTCTAGACCTGTCCCTAGCTCTGAGGAGTGATGGGGACAAGTGGTGATCTCCTTCTAAATGCTACAATGCTACAGGAAATGCAAACACCTTTGATTCAATTTCATATTAGGTTGTGTCTCTCTCTTTTCTTCTAATGATCATAAGGAATTGCTTGATGTATATTAATGGTTGACATTTTGACTTGTATTTAAAGGAGGTTTGTTTTGTTCTTTAATAGTGCTGAGCTAGCACTGGAAACAACGATGGCTATGCTATACTCCGCTTGTCCCTGGCTGTTTCTCTTTTTATGGTATGATGGTCTGTCCATGAGTTGAAATGCAGAGAACATGTATACTGAAGATGGAACACACTGGTGTTGAGTTTGGGGAAAAGCATAATGATAAATATATTTATATATATATATATGTGTGTGTGTGTGTGTGTATGTGTAACTAGGTGAGTGGGAATACACAACCACACACACACACACACACACACACACACACACACACACACGTACAATAGCCATGCACTTCCAAAGTTGGATTTCGATTCTTAGGAATTTCCCACCTCACTGAGCTTTCTATAATTATAAGATTTCATTGGAAATAATTAAATGATTGAAAAGTGTTTGCTTAAAAAAAAATTCTTGTTCCTTCCTCATTGCCTTTTTCCCTCCCTTCCTTCCTTCAGCACTAGAAAGCACAATTCCCATTATTATTTACCCTTTTGTTTCCATAGCTACAGTATAGTCCAAGGAGGGAACTGGAATTCCTCCCTTGCCTCTGCCTCCTGCCCTTCATTTCACCCACCACCAAGAGAAGGCAGAAATGCCTGCCCACGCTAAATCACCTATACCTGTGCTCTGTTCCCGAAGTTTTTCCATGGCTAAGCCTCCATTCTGGGAGAACCTGCCAGAGTCTGAATACCAGTCTCCCTTTTCCTTCCATGCAGGTTCTAGGCCACGCCCACCATTGGAGCTGTCCTCCCTGCATTTGGTAGAGTCAGCATGTGCCTTAGTAGCAAAGAGTACAAGGTGCAGAATGTGTGGGGGTTTTTGTTTGTTTTTGTTTTGGGGGGGTTGTTTGTTGTTTTTAGAGGAAAGTCCAAGGGGCATGGATGATGCTGATAGACCAAGGAGAGGACATGGGTGGGACTGATGAACAGAAAAGCCAGTTTTGCCCATGCAGTGACCTCTTTGCTTCCTTGTGTGCATGCTTCTTAGAGAGAGACCCCAGGCAAGTGAAGGTAGCATATAGCGAGGAAGAACAGCCAACTTCAGCTCACTGTGAAACAGCTCACTTTTGTAGGATGGGCTGCTCCTTCTCTGGCCTGTTCACTGTTAGTTTTGTTTGTGAGGGATTTCTGATGATGTCTTCTCATTATTTCTAAGTTAAACACTCATTGATCCCTGGGAAGGGAGAAGACACTGTTCCAAAGAGAAACCATTCTAGAAGAGGCTTTTCATCCTAGTTGTTACTTGCTCTTGATATAGCTCCCTCTAGAGTTCACTCCCAATTCCTCCATCCACTGCTGACTTCTGTGTGCTCTACTTCTGGATAAGAATAATGTCTAGACCTGAGGGACTTGTGTATCACTGAACCATGAGCAGCAGTACACTTCAATGCCAGTGACAAATGATGCCAGTATTTCTTTACCTCAGATTCAAGGTTGTGTACAGCCACGGTAGAAACTTTATACTTTGAGCTACTCAGACCACTGTGTCTGCCATGCTCTGACATTCCTTGCAAGGGCTGGTTGACAGACAATGAATCTATTTTACCTCAAAGGACTCCCCTGAAAAGAAACAATATTCCCATTAAAAATTCAGCTAATTGACCAGCAAGAGTATGTTCTTTCTATACCAAGCACAGAACTAGAATCATAGGAGATCAAAATGTAAAACATATTTCAAGGCATTTAATAGAAGGGGTAAGAATTGCACACAAACCCTATCACAACATAGGAATCAGAGCACAAGAGAAGTGTACAGTGCAGTGGGCCTCTACAGAAAGATGGTATTTCCAAGTGGACGTATATGCAAAGACTTTGGAAATGCTAGCCTCTAGATCAGATTTTAAAGAGTTTATGGGATGCATGGAGATGAGCCACTAGGGTTGACTATGACCTCAGTCAGGTATCATGTGTTGACTTAAGATTGTTTTCTTTCTGATGAGAAAGCATTCTGTTCTCCAGCATGCACATGGTATGGCTTTCTTCTCAGTACTGGGATTGGCAAGTCCAAGTGTAGCCTAGTCTTGAGGATGGACCTTGGCCTGAGCATAGCCTGTGAGATGCACAGGGTAGCACTTCTAGCACTTGAACTAGAGCAACAGCTATCAGATTCCCTCAGTTTCTCTTAGTCTTATTTATTGTGGTCACTCTCTCTTTAATCATCCTACAGTAACAACTGTTACCAATCTACTACAATCCAGGGGTTTTTTTTTTTCAGCAGATAAGAACCCAGCCCTGTTGGCCTAACATCCATCCAGAAAGGATAGACTGCAGCTTCATTTGAGTGTTTTAGGTCCTGAGCTTCGGGATATTAAAGTTGAGTATCCCTGTTACTTTGCACCTGCTAAGTGGCATTAGACCTTTGCTCACCCCTACAAACACCATATGTCATGCACATGTTGTCGTCTGGAGAGTGTGTGGCCCAAAGTGTTCCCCACTTAGATCTCACTCACGCTGACTGGGATTTTGCTTCCTTTTGGTTTGCTAAGTGAGCCCCTATTTTTTATTTTTTTTCTAGTGGACACAAACTCTTGTCTTCAGATTAACCTTAGTACCTAATA
The DNA here is from genome assembly GCF_011762505.2 of Arvicanthis niloticus. Taxonomy (NCBI): domain Eukaryota; kingdom Metazoa; phylum Chordata; class Mammalia; order Rodentia; family Muridae; genus Arvicanthis; species Arvicanthis niloticus. Next base: position 55,481,307 of record NC_047660.1, on the reverse strand, counting down.
GTATAAGCCACAGCTTTATTTTACAGAGGAAAATTAGGTGTGGGTGGTTGAATAACCTCCCCTGCTTCTCTTAATTAATAGGAGAGAAAACCATGGCATATGGTTAGATGTCTTGGACAAAATCCCCTCATCTTCCCACCTCACCTCTGATCACACACACCCTTCTTGATCAATGGGTTCTTTGCCTTCTGTTTCCATCTGTTGCCTGAAGGAACTGTAAAGGTTCATTCCCTGGATAAACATGCCTGTAACGGCCACAATGGCTTTACTGATGAAATGCCAAGAGAAGAGGTAGAATAACATTCGTTTGGGCCTAACAGATGGCAACAAATCTATTTCCCTCACTTCCAAACATTTTCCCTTGATAGAATGCCAACACAGAATCTATGAGATCCTATTTCACTGATCAGTTTCTTTTTAGACATTTCCCAGGAGGCCAATTTTCAAGGATCACCCCACTCAGCAGAGAAGGGATCAGAGCATTGAGTGACACCATTGTTTTGGGAGAACCCAAACTGCTAACCAGAAACTGAGCAGCTTCTGCTGGTCTGAAGGGCTGGATTCTTGATTTGCTTCAGGCACAGCTGCCGTTGTCTCAGACCTCCTATCAGAACCAACAGCCATCTCTTATGAAGCTAAAGGAAGAGATTTCTTTTCCTTAGGGTAAGGGCTCCACCAGATTCCTAAATCCCTGACCATTTAACACATTCAACCCAGTCTTGCCACTCACTAATACCTGGAAGACATCTCAAGCACTTGACTAGACCCATCCCCAAGTCATGCACAGTCTGTTGGGGGAAAATACAGTTCAAAAAGATTGAGCAAAGAGGTGCTCTCTGGGGTTCAAAAGACAGAAAGATGGTCTAACACCATCGAGTTTCAAAAACAGAGGTGGTGACATGGCTTTCATGAGCTCTATGCCTCCCCTGTCTGGTGAGCATCCCCCATGGGTTATGGCACTGCTTGAATTTAGGAATTGTGAACATTGATGAGGAAACAAGCACGGTGTACTTCATCCTCTTCCCTGCTCCATTCCCTGAAAGTCCCCAGTACTGAATGCCAATACTTGTTTCTGTAGACCATTTGTAGAGAGTTGCAAAGGCCCAAAGAGCCCTTCTCTAAAGCAATGCTCACTTAGGAAAAATGTCTCAACCAAGAAAAGAGACAAAGAGAGTGGAGAGTGATAACACATTCCTCTTTTTCTGAACTAGCTTCCCCGAGCTACAGGACGGTTGCTTGTACCCAAATTATGCTAATATTGATCTCAAGCTGGAAGAATGAGTCTTTCTATTCCCTTGCCTCCAGGAGAAATGAGACTGTCACTAAACCTTGTTAGTTATTGTTCTTGACTATCATGTGTTCACGTCCACAGACCATAGGGCTCTGTCGTGAGCCTCGGGGACTTACAGAGGTCATGTGACTCTATATTCTATGACATGGTTATGGTTACTGAGAATAGGGGAGAAAAAATATTCTCTGAGGATCAGATAGACAAAGAGGCTTTGTAATACTTGGCTGACTTTTAAAAGCTCCCTGTGAGCTCAGAAGCCACATAGGCCAGTTCCCCAACATCCTTGTGGGCCCAAACTGATTGTCACCAATTCCTCCTAAAAGTTGTCTTTTCTTTGCCACTGTTCTGGCCTATTGTCATGGCCAATTCTGAGACCTCTGCTAGAGTACTTTATCAAAAGTGTTCTGAAGTCAGTGTGTATCATTGTCATTACATTAATTACTTAGCAGATGCCTGTTTCCAAGCAGTATGTATTTATATCCTATTGAGTCCATCATGGCAATTGCTGGTGGTATTTTAAAGTTCTCACTGCCTAACAGTGATGAGACATAGCATTGTTCTTTCTTGAAAACTTCAGAAAGAGTTACTGTTTCCACCATAATTTCCTAGTTTGACTTGGCAAACTGGAGCATACAAGTCAGCCAGGCATGTAGCCAGTGGACTTTTTCCATGTAGATTGAGAATAACTTCTATAAAGAGAAATCTGGAATTGAGGAAGCTATGCTGGGACATCCTAAGCACATCTCATGACTAAGGAGAATCTCGTTTCACCACAGTCCAAGTAAGGCAGGCGGCGCACTGGATTTAACGTCAGCCTAACACTAGCCCTAATGTAGTTTCCTCTTTGGCAAATACAGACAATACTCTTTAAAGTCCTTTGCTAGCCTAGAATTCTGTTGTCAGCACACCCACTCATCTATCAAAGGAACACACTTCAGTTCCCCCTTTCCTAACTTACACTAATATTTTTAAGTGCAAGAGTCCAAGAAGATAGTGGTGGATCACATAGAAAGAGCCTGTCTCAAAACAAAGTCAAACAAAACAAGCAAAACAAAGACAAACATCTCCAAAATCAATTATATTTTTTCTTAATTTAAAAGAAAAAAAGTGAAGCCAACTGCTCATTGCTCTGAAAACATGCCCAAAACACTTATTTTGCTTAAAAAAATAAACAAACACTCTATCATTGCTTCTCCCAAGCCCTGTTTTGTTGATGATGTTAAACGTTCACAGTGTGAGAGGGGAAGATCCGAGTGTTCAGAGACAAGGGGATAAGCTGGGAGCCAGCCATCTTAGAGGTTCAGAAAATAACCGGCGAACCAAATAACGCAAGTACAAAAGAACCCCACACATGCTATTGTCTTTCAGAAGCCACCTACAGCAGATGAATGTGTCACTAATCCTGTGTCTGGATAGAGAAAGTCCTAATGCTCCACAGAATGGGAAGGTAAGGTGAGCGTGAGAGAAACAAATGAGGCTTTCCTGGCATTTCCTGAATGCTTAGTTCGAGCTTTGCCTCCAATCGCTATGAATTAAGTGGTTTCACACCCAATGTGAAGAGGCTGGAGGTCAGAGAAGCTGACCTGCCTGAGCTCACACAACTACAATAAAGTAAGAAACCACCCAAGACTCCAGTGTCAGTTTGGTGATATGCAAACCACACCAAACGTTAGTAATAGAGAAGCCACCTTGCCACCATGCCAGTGCCAACAGTGTCAGTTGGTGAAGCATCATTCATGAGAATGTCTTTCAGCCAGGGGCAGCTCCATTATGGTACCAAGTACTCCAAGGTACCAAAAATGACCCATACATACTTATACTAGAGGGTGATTTTTAGCTTTTCCTGTCATCCCATCCCTTAATTCATTCTGTCCCTTTCCTCACATGAACACATCTGTTATCACAAATCTTTAAATGATGCATCATTTGGAGAGAGGAGTGGCTGTCTATGCAGAACTCTGTGTTCAGTACCAAATGTTTGCCGCCCCCACCCCCCTTTGGTCACAGAAAGGGTGACCTCTCCAGAACCTCATGAACCTCCTAAAACACCCCATATTCCTGATGCTACAGGTCTCAAGAGGCAAGTCTTCCACAGGCCCCCTTGTTCTCCTCATGTCCCACCCATGGACCTAGTCAATTCTTTAAGATAGCTTCCTCTTTTCCAGCCTCTTATCCCTAGGTGAGGCTCAGGAGGTGGGCCACCCATTCTCAGATGTCCTTCTAGATTTTTGATTTCTTTTCCTTCCAGTACATGAGACTCTGAGAGGTTCTGTCTCCTTGGCAATGGCCATCCATTTTCCAAATGGAAGCCTCTGGGCCTCTACCCTCATCCTCCCTGCTTGCTTCTGTTATTTTCTTTCTGTGCAGTAGGTGGCGCCACCCTTTCTCCCAACAGCCTGGAAGAGTAACTGAAGCACAATGCATTGTGGCCAGGAGGCTTGGGCATTGTTTTCTAAATATAAAGGGAAAGCTCAGTGATGCGGGACTCCCTTGGGATCCTCCATTTTTCAACTTCAGTTTTCTAGTTATTTTCTCGTTGGAATTGTTATCAGTTTTGAAGGAATAGACACCTTGTGCTGGCTAATTGTGCAAAACACCACCCTCTCTCTCGTTTCTAGCGTTGGAAGGCGTGACCCACTACGCGCCCTGTCTCTGTTAAGACCGCCATCTGTTTTTCTGAGTTGATTTCGATTGGTGCATTCTCACTTATCAGGGACCTCTGATTCTAGAACAAAATCAGCTACTTATTCTAGTTACTGTAAGCAGACACATAACTTTTACTGTAATTTGAAAACCCTTGCACTGTAATGGTATTTAAACAAAAACAACAAAAGTAAATCCTATTGAAACTGATTTTGTATTTTTGATTACATCCGGATTTTCACATTTTTGTATTTAACCATAACCACAGCAGAGCTTCCATAGCTTGTGTTCAAGGCCTTGTTTTCTTTCCAGGTTGAAGTCTTAAGATTGTGTTGACACCAAAAGTTTAAGGGGGCAGGATTGGGGCCTGATTAGTGGCACTTGTCATGGAGACGGCCCTGCCCTGGAGCCAGGGAGACCTTTCCCAGAAGAGCAACCCTCGCCGCATCCCATTGCGCTGTGAGTTCCCACAACAGCTCACATCTCCAACAAATTCAAGGCCAACGGTTTGGGTCCAACCTTTGCCAGGGACTCTCTCGACTGAGCGACCCCCACCCCTGCATCGCCCAGCGTCCTGGGCAAGGGAGGACGTTTTTAGAAACACTAAACTTTTGGAGTTGATTTGTGATTATGATTTTTTTTTCCTTCCCGCTGGAAACGTGCTGGGCAAAAGACAGTGTGATGTTACCGCCCCTCTGCCTCTCCAAACTGATACACCTGTTGTGCTTTTGTTTCTTAGTGAAGAACATTCTAGACACAGACCTAAATACGAACTCTTTGCCTCCTGTATTTCCAGTTAGCAATTCTCCCGGTGTATTCCTAACTGTTGACGCGTTCTCCTTCTTAGCATTGCTTCTCATATTTTACTTTATTTTTTTACTGAACAGCAACAAACCCACAAAGGAACAAATTCTCTCTCTCTCTCTCTCTCTCTCTCTCTCTCTCTCTCTCTCTCTCTCTCTGATGTGTAATGTTGTGTTGTCCAGATTCTGTATAAAAATATGTATATGATGTATCTGATATCTGGCAGCCACTGGCTGTTACTTTAACCAATATAATTAACAAAACTGCATAATGTTGGTGTTTGATTTTTTTTACAAAAAAAAAAAACTAGTTAAGATGTTGTGTATTTTTGCATGGTTAAAATGTACTTAGTGCATTAAGAAGTGTCGTGGAGGTGCACAGTGAACAGGCCAGTTTACTTTTTAATCGTAATGGTGACTGGTTGTCAACCAGACTTAGTCCCAATGATGTCTGTCTGCTTTCCTTTAGCATAATTCTATTTATAACTTGTGTTCGGTACTCAAGGTTCAACATAGCATATCTATCTATCTCTATTGTATTTACTGTTCCTTAGAACCAGGTTGTGGAAGTTCACTCACCAGGTACAGCTGTCTCCATTGCTGATTTCTGTTGAATTACATTCCACTGAACAGCTGAGCAGTCCAGCTCTAAAGCACCAGACCCTGGAGCCAAGGGCGGGCATTTCTCCTTCCCTCGATCTCTCCCTCTGAGCAGTACTGTGGTTTTCCCTTGTCATGGAACATTATTTTTTCAGTCCTAGTTATATAAAGGAGAAGAAAGGAAATGAAGGTAAGTGGGAGTCTAAGAATTATTTATATTTTATACACAAGAGTACATATAATATATTGTAGGTAGAAAGGCAGACAGAAGGCAGATGTTGAGTTAGGCACACAATGGGAGATGTTCAAGGATTCAGAAAGAGATGCAGAGCTTCCCTTGCCTGGAATGGCACCAGATCCTCATGGGAGACTGAAGAAAAATTGATGGCCTTGTCGTGCCTCAGTTTCTTTATCTGTGAGATCAGGAAGGGAGGTGACAGAAAGGGAGATAGTTACCCTTCCTGGGTCTTCAGTGCACTTAATGCAAAAATGGGTCCTGAACTACTTGTAAGACTGAACTGCTGTTTGGAGACAACGTCTGCAACTTCTCCCCTCCTCCTCAGGACACCTGGACTTGCTCAGAGGAAAAACATGTATTAAATTGATTATTAATGTCAAGATTTCCACAGGAAATCTCTTCAGCAAGATGGTTCCCTCACAGAACAGATGGAGGGAAATATGGCAGTATCTTCAGTCAAGGGAGTTGAGTCCTTGCTTTAGAATCTTATATTCTCTTTGCCAAGGTTGCATCTGTGGGCACGTTTATTCTCTGGGTGTGCTAGCAGCTTGCCAACCCATCTTTCTCCATTCCAGACTATGACAGGCAACCCTTGATGGGATCCAGCATGTACCATTGGTATTTGCTGCATTGTGGTGTTTGGTTTCAGGACTCTCACTTGCTTGACTTGGGACAGATGCTTCACCCCTTTGCAAACAGGCTGCTTCCTCCTTCTCAAGCTGATGGCAGTTAGGTTCCCACAGTCCTAGAGCTTACTGGTTTTGCAGAAAACTATCTATCTGTCCAATGGCCAGCTAAGTCAGAGTTAAGGGCTCAGAACACACTTCCCAGGCATCGTCCCCCTTGTGAACAGTCAGGTGCACATGACTGTGAGCGTTTGTCCCATTGTTGTCAGCTGCTGGTGGCCATTTTTCAGAATATAGTGAGTACATTTCCTCTTTTCCCTCAAGGCCAAGGCTGGCTTCAGAGAAACAAGTCAGCAATGTTCCTCTCCTGCAGGCCCTCTGTGGCCAGGGTTCATGAGGAGCAGAGCCAGTGTGCTGACGTTGGTCTCCAGTCTCTAGGAGGCTTCGAGGACACTGACTTGCTACTTCCCAGGAGCAAGCTCACTTTTTTGGGCATAAGGCTGTAGAATTCAGCCCTTACTCTTGTCTGTTCCAGCTAACAGCACCTAGAACCTCAGACCTGAATGCCAGAGAAGTCCTGAGAACCCTGAGGACCTGGATCCTTTTTATAGCTGAGGCAAGCCACACCCAGAGAGAAGGGATCTTGGCAGAACTAATGGAGCCGTTTTGTCCCTCTCTGATGTAGGACCACCAGCTCACAGAGCTCCTTTAATTTTTGAAATCTGTGTGGACTATCCCCATGCACCATACTTGACTCTCCTAAGTATATTCCATGATCATGGTTCACAGGAACACACAGGTCACATTCCATTTCCCAGCCTGCATGAACCAAGTGAGGAAGGCTAGGGCGTAGGACAAGGAATGCACTGGTATCCTATTTATCTGTGCTTTTGAAAGGCACTGAATGAGAATAACAGCAGATTCTCCATCTTTGCCTTTCCCCCAAGCTCTCCTGTTGAATGGGTTTTGGGTTTTCCTTAATGATCACAGTAGCCTAACCATATATCTCCCCATCCCTAAGACCCCACCCCTTGCCTTGATGGCTTCCTTCAAGGTTTCTCCATTTATCCCAGGAAGAACATTCTACAGCTTTTTAAAAACAAAAACAAAAACAAAACCCAGGCTTTCTCAGAAAGCTTGTCTTGTCTTGTTGGCCCCAGCCTCTGGATCTTAAAAGTCTTTTTTCTCCTTTGTCATATTACATAGAGAAATGTTTTTTATTCCAGTTAGACTGGAGGCTGTTTCTTAAAAGAGATCAAATTCCTGAGTTGGAGATTTTTAAAGGGCTTTATACCTTCAAAGAACTGCTGTTCCAGCCCTTTACAGAATACTCTCAAGGGGCCATTTCCTGTCCCCAGTCAAGTCCCCCAACTCCCTTCAGTCAGCTGAAGAGAAGCCTGTGCCCTTGCCAGAGGCCCAGAAAGGATCCTGGGCATCCTTGGTAGTGTTCTTTGAGATTTTTTTCCAGCCCCCTGCCAGGTATAGGTCAAATGTTAAGGTTCAAGGCTCTTTCTTGAATTCTATGGCCACAGAAGGCCCTTTTGTGGCTCTGTGGGAAAGGGGTGAATTTATATGGCGAGTAAGCCACATAGCCAACTTGTTCCATCAAGAAATGGAGCTGCCACTACTCCCAATTAGGAGCATAAGACCTAAAACTAATATGCTTGATTTTGGCGATAACAATTATCATTATTTTCTACTTTTAAAAAGCTAGGAAACAATCAAATTTGCAAATGTTTTTTCATAATCTCACTATCTTAAAATGACTTCTCTGTGCACCTTCGGGTATCATTCTTGTGTATAGGCAGTCTCTGCATTCCTAGAAAACTTTTCATTTTGTCTGTTACAATTTGTTTTCTCTGTTCCCATATTCTTGAACTCTTCCAAGAATAGGCAGGGCTGGTGAGCAAGCACACCACTCGGCCAGTGGCTGATGCCATACACCATACCCCTGTTCACAGTAATCCTCCAGCCCAGAGATGCTGCTCCATTGAGCTCAGCAGGCTCCTCAGAAGGACACCTGTAGGGCTAGCAAAGCAACAAGCTGTCTCCTATGACTTCTGTGTTCCCGAGGCTCAGGGGCAGGAGTTCTGAAGAGTGTTGCTTGCTTCCCAACATGGTATGACCAGAGCCAGAGAGATTATAAAGGTGACTGCAATGCCCCAGTGGCTGTAGAAAAGTGGCTGGACTGTAGTTCGTTCTCTAGAGCCCCTTCCAAGTGGCTTTGAGTGTTCTGTCAGGGAAAGGAATGAATAAGCTAGATGGCTTCGTTGAGGATTTGGCTTGTACTGTGTATCACTTAGAAGATAGGTTTAATTGTGCACTAAAGTGGGATTAGACAAGGGAACCATCTACCAGTCCTCCTCAGCAATGATCAGTTAACTTGCTGTCAATCTTGTTTTGTCCACATTTCTACAGCATGCTTGTCACATGTTTTTGTCGATGGTTCATTGTTGTAGTCCTTACAGTCCTGTTACCCACTTTCTTAGGGTCCAAATAAGATAACTTCTACCACAGAGGGACCTGGCATGGATCTAGCCCCAGACAGCTGGCCATTATGGCATTTTCTCTTGCCCATGTCTTATTCCCCACCAAGGTCCCTTAGGGAGTTCCTGAATAATTTGTATCTAGCATCTCCAAGCTGCTATACCTGCAGGCCCCAGGCATCTCATAAATAGCCTTTTCTGGCCTGCTATCACATGCTGGAGGATGGGGGATGGCCTGATTTACCCAGGCCATACTTGGTTTGTATGCAGGAATAGGTAGCTGTGTCCTTTGGCAGAAACTGTCCCAGGTCCCCTTCTTCTACTCCAGAGCCTTAGCAGTCAGACCACCAAGTCTCTTGCCAGAAGTTAGCCCAGAAGAACAGGTAGCTGTGTGAGGTTACCCTTCCCATAACATTATAAGGTTCATCTCCTTTGTCCAGAGCATGGAAAAAGAGAATTGTTCTGCTCTCCTTTATCTTCTGCATGTCTCCTTCTGAGTAGATTCAAACCACAAGAGCTTTTTTCCACTCCCCAGAGGCCATGTGGGACCTCACAGTTCCATAACCCTTATAGCTATGCTTCCATCTGCTCAGGGGAGGGTGCCCACTCTCGGGCCATGTAGGTCTTAGGGTACATGCAAGCATCTGGCCTGGGTTTCCAGGATGCATGGTGTTCAAGACCACTGAGACAGACCAGCAAGATGAGAGTTGGGGTCTTGACCTAACTTCTGCATGAACCTTGGTGCTTCCACCTGCCACTCACCAGAAAGTGACCACAGGAAACAGACTGGAGAACAGAAACTGGTTAGGTTGCCCCAAGTCTTGGATGAGCCTTCTTTCCATGGAGCCTCCCAAAGGGCAAGCCCTCTGCTATTGTGTACTGTAAACTGTGCTCCAGGAGCTGAGGTTTGCTGAGCTTGGGGAAAGTAGCCGAGGAGAAAGGGCCCCCTTCTCACCTTTTGTTCACCTTTGACCTGGCTGAATTTAGCTGCCCTTAACCTCTAGTTTGCTAAAGTCCTTATTGCCTTAATGACCACCTACCAAACAGTCAGAACCAGGAGAGAAGTCCCTCCCATGGCATATTTTGGAAGCCTGCCTGTCCCCTCCATGCTGCTGTGCCTGAAAGGAGACCACATTCCCCCTCCAAAATCCAGGGCCCACCTCTCACTGACAGAGCAGTGTTCCCAGGCTAAGGACAAACCCAGGACTGCTCAGGCTGAGAGATGATGCCCAGTGCCCATGGCGGCCACCACTGACCGTATTCCATCCTTGGTCTCCACTGCTTCAGATCTGGACTCCTCCTTATCCTCCACCTCCCGCCCAGAGACCCTTTGCCCCATCATGCTCAGTGCTGTTCCTAAAGACCATGTAGACTTTTCTGTTCTCTGGAACATTCTACTCACCTTCGGCTGCAGCGCATCCCTTCAGCCTCTCCACCAAGCTCTTTAAGTGAAAGGCAGTGGCTGTCTTCCCTTGGACAATAATGAATGTATCTACTGTAAGTGCAGACCATGTAGAGAAGTGGCTGGGTTCAGAGAAAAAAAAAAAGAGGGTTTTTGTAAAGCCTGTTTATTTTTTTAAGTCAGTTTTGAGCATTTCTATTTTATCACCCTTCACATGGTTTTGGGGAACCCAAATTGTATCAAGGTCTCATGCCAAAACAAGCCAACAGTTGTTTTCTTCACCCTTTTCCTCCATGCACCATGATTTCAAAGATTGTTTTGGTGTCGTTTTAAATGTTTTCTTGTGACATGTACTGACGATCAAAGTCATCTTGACAAAAAAAGATTTATACATGAATCAGAAAGTATTTATTTCAATTTTGTACCTTTCCATTTTAATACATTATAATGTATTGACTCAACTGAGATAATATAAACAGTTCATTTTAATAACACGTGTGTGTGCCTTTTCCTTTTATGCATAGTTGGGGTGGGATAAACACTCCGGGGGTGGAAGAAGTAAGTGTTAACTGGCCTTAGTGTGAGCAGAGGGAGACCTCCCCTGCAACAAAAGCTTCTGGGTTAGGAGCTGGAAGCAGCTGGTGCCTTTGGGAGAGGAAAAGATGCTGAAGCAAGGAAATATGGACGTAAGTGATGACCTCCTGACCCTACTGTGCTCTACCTTGTAATGGCTTCCCATCCGGCCTGCCCACTCTGACCTTTCAAGGGAAGCCCAGAGACACTAAACTGAGAAGTTGGAGAGGAAGACTCCATATTAAAAATAAGGGTAAGGGGATGGGAATTGTGTTTTCTGGACATAAACTTTTTCCTTCTTAATGTTAAAAATCCTACAGATGATTCATTGAAGTAAAATGCCTTTGGACTAACCCAGGGATGTGCAGCAAAAAAAGGCTCTTATGCTTTCTGTTAGGATGCTTTGTTGAATGCATGTGCACGCCCATATTCATATTGATTGACTTTGGAGAACAACCTTAGCTGTTGTTCTTCAGGTGACAACCTCAGGTATTGTTCCTCTGGTGTCTTACTTTTTGTTTGAGGGAGGGTCTGTCACTGACCTAGACTCTCACCAAGTATGTTAATCTAATGGCTAGAAAACTCTAGGGATCTGGCTGTCTCCACATTCCATCTTGCTGTGGATGGGATCACAAGCATGTACAAGTATACCGACCTTTTTAGGTGGATTCTGCGGGTTTGAACTCAGATCCTCAGATTTGCAAGGCAAATACTTTACCCTTGGAGCCATCTCCCAATCCCTAATCTAGCATTTTATTGTGATATCAGGTGAAACACAAAATGGGATATAATCATACTCCATTTTTATGTCTTTTGCTGGAAGGTGGACTGAAGGTGGGTGGAACAAGCAAGGAAGCAGGCCAGTGGGGAGAAGAGATGTGTCTATTGGACTGCATCTGTTTTTAAAGCATGTACAGCAAAAAGTGGTAGTTACAGGAATTATGGACTTAATTCTCTACTTTCCCTTGCATGTCTGAACATAGTTCATTTTCAAACATGGAAGAAAGGGGAAAGCAGATAGTTTGAGAGAAATCCACATCAAAGTCAGGGTGTCTTCCTCTCCTTGGGTTCTCACTTATAGAGTGAGCAAGAGACCCAGAGAAAGGGGCAAAACGAGTGCTTTGATCAGACTCAGCAGTCCAGGACTCTGAGAGTGGTACACAAGTCTCAACAACTGGTCCTATTTCTTGTGGGTACCTATCTTCCCAGGTAGCCACAGCTTTCTATACATATAACCTTTTTTTTAAAGCTTTATTTTTGATTATTTTTAGTTCTGTGGGGATGGTATGTGAAATTGAGTGCAGGTACTTACCTAAGTCAGGAGAGGGCGCTGGGTTCTCTGGAGCTGGAGTTACAGGCAGTTGTGAGCTGCCTGGAATTGAAACTGGGTGTTCTGCAGGAGCAAGGATTGTTCTTAACGACTGAGCCCGCCCTGTCCTCATGTCTTCTATGCTCCCCTTCCCACACACCCTATCTGTCTTTCCCAGGAGGAACACTAAAAGAAGCAGCCTGCCTTTGCTTTTGAATCTCTTACCCATCTTCTGTTTTTCTTTAAAAAAAAAAAAAAAAATGTGACCCTAGTCCAGGGAGCTGACGACTAAACTGTTTTATGGTTCAAGTAATACTTTAGAAACAAATCAGTTCTCAATAATCTAAAATACACATTAGTCCTATGAAGGGGAAAATTTGAAGACATATGTACCAGAAAAATCACAGGGATTCCCTCTGATACACTTTTCTGTAATTCTTCTGCACTGGTGGCAATTTTTGACCCACAGCATTTTCTGCTGTTTAAAGAAGGGCTGGGTTCTAAAAAAAATGTGGGAGGCTTGTGCTGGTGTTCGTTAACTAAAATTCCTCCTCCGAGTGTGGGTGCATTCACCCACCTAAGTATCTGCATCCAAGGAAATAACAGGAGACACTTTCCTCAGTTATTGCTCTTTGGAAAGATGGGTCTGGAATTTAAGATTGTTACTCTGTGCCAATGTGTAATTTTGCCTGTCTTAGTCCATTTGAGCCGTTGTAACAAAATACTTAAAGTGGCTTATAAATAATAGAAAATTATCCTTCAAAGTCCTGGAGGCTGAGTCCAAGGTCGAATGGCTGCCGGATTTGGTTTCTATGAGGTCTGATTCCTGGTTCCCAGAGACTGTCATGTTGCTGCAGTCTCAGAGCATGTGAGAGAAGGGGACATCTGGACTCTCTCTCTCTGAAAAGCACCAATCCCATCCTGAGGCTCCTCATTCATGATCATGCACAACCCCTCCCCTTTTAAAGGCACTGCCTCCTCATGCCGTCTCCTTGGGGTGAAGGTTTCAGCACATGAATTAATATCGTTATAGTGGGTCTGCTCTTCTCTCTGAGGTTCCTTGTCCTTGTCAGTTAAGGTTGTGCTACAATCCCTGCAGCTACCAGGGTCAACTGCTGCCACACACCCCACCCTAGGAGGTTACTGAGCTCTTATCAACCCCCTGGACATTTGTAATGAAGAAGCAAGCATAAGCATATTTTCTGATGACAAGACAAGCAGCAACTGAGCCTCTCCCTTTTCTGTCCTCTCCTCTCCCTTCATCTATCTTTCTTTTTCTGTTTTGAACTGTGACAACTTTACTTTTTACCTCTGATGTTTCAAAAAAAAAAAAAAGTCACCTTGAATCGGAATACCACTCAGCACAGTCTTTCTTCCTGGGAACGGCACACAAAGGCTAGTTATAGGAAAGGATATGGCAACCTCTTGCTCAGTCAGGTTCAGGCTACACATGAATGAGTTCTGAGCCCCATTAGCCAATATCAATAATGAGAGAGGAATGATGATGTAAGGCACAAATGAATTATGGCAACCTGCTCTCTTCCTGGAGAATCAGTCAGGATTTAGCAGCAAGCAGGAGTTTCACTCTTACAGCTACAGAATATTTTTACACGATGCATGCTAAACTCCACACCGACAGTCTCAGGAACTTCTCCAGTTGCCTCTTATTTCTAAAGTGATTAATTTACTAGCTTACTTTTTTTTTTTTAAATCACCAATACTAGTTTCTGCTTTAAGCAAACCTGGGATAGAAACAAGATGCCTACAGTGCCCTAATAAACTTGCTTCAGACTTCAAGGCTGCATGGATTACACTCTTTTCTGTCCTCTCCACACTTGCCCCTCCAATTCTTCTTAAACTGGGGTTAATGGACAATAGAAGTTTATGATGCTTCCCAAAGATGTCTTCAAACAAAGGACAAAGACTTTCAAAGGTAGCTGATGCTGTGATCCAAGAACACTCACTGGGAATGCTACTCATTGGCCAATCCTCCTTGTCCTGTAAAGATCTTAACAGAGAGGAATGAGCAGCCATACATCAAAGCTGGTATCCTCACTGAATGTGAGGACATGCTGTGTGCCTTCCTGCTTTAAAGCCCACCATTTACATGGGCTTGGGCTTGGTGATCCAGATCTGGAACCCTAGCCTAGGGAAAAGAAAAGCTGGAAAGGATTTGGGGCAGAGCCCAGATATCCTAAGTGGGTGATTTGGTCAGACCCACCCTCACTGACACATGGTCACATTTACTGCCTCTTCTTTCTTGTTAATAATTTGTGGTTAAGCACAAGATCCTTCTTGGCTGGCTGCTATCAACCTCCTCATCTTACAGGTAGGTAAAGTGACAGAGTCAAGCCTGATTCTCAGGTCTGTCGACTCCCAGTCCTGACCTCTTCCTCCAACACAGCCATGTTTCTCCAGCACGCTGCATCCTAGAAGGGTTGCACTGACTGCCATGGGGGTCTATATGGAATCTTGTTGGGTCTGATGAAAAGTGGATGTGACCTTCCAAAAAAAGACAAAACGAGGAAGAACCTTTGAGAGGTCAGGGCACTGGCCAGTGCTGAAGGCATGGTTACAACAAAGAAGATTTGAGAAAAGCTAAGGTCTAGATTGGAAGCCGAGACCTTGACAAAGAAAGGGACATTGAAGGGGGAGGCTAGAGGGGAAAGGGGGGGGCAAATAAACAACTTGAGAGTCAGTTAAGGTCACACATCTGGAGACAGGACAGCAAAAAGAGGGAACAGAATGTGACGGGATGCATTCAGCAAATGCCAGACATAGCATACTGAGCGATAGAACTGGGAAAGACCTTTGGGATTTAAGTCTGTCACAGCAAAGACCACGGAAGAGTTAACATTTCTCGACTGTTAAGCACAAAAAAACATGGTATTTCGTTTGACTTTGCCAGCTAGATAGCTTTTTCTGCCTTCTCTCCCTTCCTTCCTCCCTCCTCTCTCAGCATCCCCAAAGGGTAGAGGTTGAGCGTGAGGAACGTAGGTCCCGCTCCACAGTCCCAATACTTTCTCTTCGGCCAACTCTCCAGTTCTTTAAAGGTACCCATGGTTCACAGAACCCCGGACAACTCTAAGGCTGCATGCACAGCCGCTTTCAGAGTTAAACTGCGAACTGCTTGCGTCCCACAAGCTCTGCCCCAGCCTTGGAAAGAATCTGAGCCTCAGTCCCGCAAGGCGGGCCCGCCTCTGGGTTTCACGTGGTCGGTAGCAAGTCGCGCGTGGTGACGTCAGTAGTACGCGCCCCAGTGAAACTTTTGACCCGGCGTGCTCTTCGAGCCGGCTTCTTCCCTATCCGCGCTTCAGGATCCTCATAACTGCTGTCTGTCAGGCCAGAGGCAGCGCTCGACAGACTTGCGACAATGTCGATGCTAGCGGAGCGTGAGTGTCCGCCGAGCTGGACGACCGGGTGATGGGGTGACGGGGGCGTGGTTGTCCGGGCTCAAGTGGGGACAGCAGTGACTGCCGGGCCCGCGAGGGACAGAAAAGCGATGTCCCGCAGACTCGCTTCTTGGTAATAAAGGCTCGGGTCGTGCGCGCACGCGTGCGTTCCGACATTCAGGACACCGGGTCTCAGACTGTTGTTCCTTGCGCTGCCCATCGTGGCCGCCTGGGAGGATTCTTTAACTTCTCCGGGCTCAAAACAGGTGTCCTGAGGTTCCACAAAGACAGGTCCCATAGCATCGCTTCAGGCCTTGAATCCCAACTGGCCAAAATATATTGGACCCAGAGAAGAAAAGCAGGATTACAAATATCAGACAGTGATAAACCCCTGTCTAGAGTGTAGGCTGATGAACGGTTCTAAGCGAAACTGAGAGAGAGAGTAACCGTGTTCAGACTCTGAAGTCCAATAATTCCTTCCCCAGAAGCTACTTTACTTCTAAATGAGACGACGTGTAGCTACAGATTCTTGCCACCAGTTGGCAGTCGTGTGATGATCACAAAGAACTAGCTTTTAACTTTTCCTGGAAGTTGTATAGCTATCAAAGAACATAAACAGATTATTTTCTTTTTTCAAAAGATGTCATTGTGGAATTTTAGAACAAAGCATGTTTTAGTGGAGCACACTGCATATCCTGCCGGCAGCTCAATTGGTTACAGACTGGAAACTGCCCTTTCTAGGTAGATTCCCCCTTCCTGGCAGTTCACCCGGTCTCTACTTCTATGAAAATGAACTACTCTCCTCCTCATCCAGGCTTAAAAATCTTAGTGAGGTGACTGCCTGAATACAGTTTGGAATGTCACTGGTATACAGGGCTGAACAAGTGAACTGACAGCCGTTTCCTTACACAGCACGGCAGTGCATCTTGTGTAAGTATGTAACAAGGATGCATTTCTTAGGGGGAAGGTGGGCTCCTTTACAAACCTTGGTCAGCAACCCTTGACAGGCATTCTCCACACATGGGTCTGACACACACGTGAAGAACACTGATTATTATGACTGTCTTTGCTGTGCTCGTGAGGAAGAAGACAGCGTTGTGATGAGTATACACCAGGTTGTTGAGCTGAGTGGAACAAGGTTTTAGATCACCTTTTCCCCCAAGCATAGCACTGCAAATTTGAGTCCAACTCAGTTTGCTTTGTGGTGGTTTTTTTGATTGACTGTTTTTGTTTCCCTGCCTGCATGCTTATAAAGGGGTTCTTGGTTTTGCTGGGGTATATACAGATAAGGATCCTTATTGATTTTACATGCAACACAGTGAGCTCTTTTGACTAGAGGGTGTGTTATTTTTCAGTTTTGAGGCCATTGATGTTAGTGCCATGGGTAAGCAGCAATGATACTCAACCTCCAGATTTCTTACTTGGCCACATTTTTAGAGTTTGTATTCTTGTTCTGTTGACCTAGTGGGTCATAGTTTTTCCTCAAATTTGTGATAGTGAAGCCACACGTGATGGTTCATGCCTGTGATCCCCACCAAGTGGTGGAGGATTGTCACCAATTCAAGGCCACCCAAGGCTACAGAGCTAGACTGTCTCAGATAAACAAACAATAAAACTGCAGGGATAAACTTGAGTTGTTAGGGGTCGGTTATTTATATTCATTTCAGAGAAAGCTTTCCGTGACACCTGGGCACTTCCCTTGTATCAGCTATTCACTCCTTTCCTCCTTTACTTCTCTCCTTTCTGATTCCTTCATGTATCCATGCATTTTTATCAATTGCCACTATGGACAGAGTGCTTTTTATCTTCCTCCTTGGAGTGAAGTGTAGGGATGAAGGATTGAATATAACACGTAAGGGATGTGGAGTAATAGAACTCAGGAAAGATGGGTATAAATACCACAGTACAGTGGGGTATGAAGTACCACAGATGGTTCTGGAGATTAAGTGAATCCATTATGGTGTTAAATAAGAAGAGATGTATCATCTGTTAATCATGATGTACAATTGATTCTCTCTAAGATCATGACTTGTGTATTGTGAATTAAGAATATAAGTTGATCTGGGCATGGTGGTACACACCCATAATGCCAGTACTTGGGAGATAGAGGCAGTAGGATCAGAAGTTGAAGGTCATCCTTAGCTACTACGTAGCAAATTTCTTTTTAATTAAATTTAAAAAAAAAATCTGTATTTCATGTGCATTGGTGGTTTGCCTGTATGAGTGTCAGATCATCTGAAACTGGAGTTGCAGACAGTTTTGAGCTGCCATATGGATCCTGGGAATTGAACCCTGGTCCTCTGGAATAACATCCAGTGCTCTTAACTGCTAAGCCGTCTTTGCAGCCTGCTACATAGCAAATTTTGGGTTAACTTGGGCGCTACATGTGTCTCCATATTACCAGTGCCTTAAATAGTAAGTGTTGAAATTTGTAGGACTTTGGTTTGTATAAAAGGTTTAGGCTTTACCTGGGGACATTAGGCAGGTTTTGTTCTCCTAGACTCAGGTCTGTCTGTCTGTCTTTCTTTCTTTCTTTCTTTCTTTCTTTCTTTCTTTCTTTCTTTTTTTTTAACTTTTTATTGATTCTTTGTGAGTTTCACATCCTGTACCCCAGTCCCACTCCACTCCTTGTCCCCTCATATCCACCCTTTGCCCATATAACCTCCCCCCACAAAATAAAACACACACACACACCCCAAAAGTAAAGTATAGAAAACATCTCATCACTGAAGCTGTATTGTGTCACAGTGTGTTCCCAGTGTATCCTGTTGTCCACACATTTTCACTTGCAAATGTTCATTGCAATGAGTCAGTAGTCTGGTTCGAGATCTCTGGCTTCTGTGACACCATCAGTATTGGATCCTCATCGGGACTCCTGGTTATCCTGCTGCTGCCCTGTGTCATGGAGATCCTACAGGTTTGAATTAGCAGGTCTGGTCCTTTCATGTGTCCCAACTATTCACAGATGATACAGATTTTGGGGTGGGCCAGGGTGGTAGCTGAGCTGGTCAGCCCCCTAGCTTTCATTTATCCACACCTCCAGGGCAGACAAGCTCTTCAGCACTGCTCCAGCTAGCCCATCCAATGTGGCCATCAGCAGGAGGCAGAGACAGCTTTCCTGCTCTCAAGCTTGAGGCCTGGCTCACTTACCCCACCCCCAGAGCCAGATCCACTGTGCTGCCCAGTCAAGGTGTGGGGACCCTTTCTCCCAAGTGCTACAGCCTATGAGGGGGTAGGACAGCTCTCCCTCTCACACACCCTCAGGGCTGGCTCACCCATGCCTTTGCCATCAGGGACAGCTCCACCATGTTGCCTAGGTGAGAAGCAGGGCCTGCTCTCCGGTTTGAGTTTTCTTATCAAAAGGTAAGAATACTTCCCTTCATTGAGATACTGTGGAAGCATTCGCCCTATACGATGCACCAGTGAGTGTTGTGGTGACCACACCTGCTGCTGTGAAGGTGTTCAGCAGAGACCACACCTGCTGCTGTGAAGGTGTTCAGCAGAGACGATACCTGCTGCTGTGAAGGTGTTCAGCAGAGACCACACCTGCTGCTGTGAAGGTGTTCAGCAGAGACCACACCTGCTGCTGTGAAGGTGTTCAGCAGAGACCACACCTGCTGCTGTGAAGGTGTTCAGCAGAGACCACACCTGCTGCTGTGAAGGTGTTCAGCAGAGACCACACCTGCTGCTGTGAAGGTGTTCAGCAGAGGCTCTGGTTGCTGCCAGGGACTGGATAGGGAAGGTGCAAATAGTGCTCTATTAAGTATTTTGCTTTGTCTCTTAGAGGGAATAGTTTACTTTAAATTTAACAAGGCCAGTTTTTTTTTTTTTTCATTTTTTTTATTTTATATTTTATTTACATTTCAGATGCCATTCCTTTTCCCCATTTCCCCTCCCTAGAAAACCCCTATCCCATGTCCCCTTTTCCTTTTTGCTTTTATACAGTTTTTTTAAGTGTTAGTCAAAGGCTTTATATGTTTGGTAATGCTCAATCAGAAGTGTAACCCAATACCCAACCTAGATATATAAACTGTCTTTGACTGGTGACACATGGACATTTGCCTCCATGCCCCCCCTCTTTCTCTCTCTCTCTCTCTCTCTCTCTCTCTCTCTCTCTCTCTCTCTCTCTCTCTCTCTCTCTCATCACCTTGCTTCTCCTCTCCTTCATCTTCTCCTCTCCTTACTCCATCTCTTCCTCTCGGTATTCCTTCCCCCTTAGCTCCTCCTACATATCACCCTTCCTGTTAAAATAACACTTTTCTCTCAAAATACAATTAGAGCATAATTATTCCTATTTGTACCAGTGAGGTACAAGATAATCCTATTACCAGTCCATCATTTTGTTGACTAACCAGAACCTCTGTCGTCTCTCCTAACTAAAACACTTAGTTTTGAACCTGGCTTTTTTCTTGGCTTAGAATAAATGTCAGCTGAAAACCTTCCACTCAGATCTTTTCTCTCAAAGTAAATAGCCAGGATTGGCTATGAGACTATAGGTTTTCCACCCCGTCAGAAATCTAGAATGACTGAGTTAACTGAAATTATGGGAAGCACAAAGCATAGCTTCTAAAACTTAGCCAATTTATAGCGACCACTGAATACCTGGACAGCCCCTATACTACAGAACATTGGAGCATCAAATCTTCAGCCTTCTGGCCCAGAATCATCTGATAGACTTTAGTGATGCAGAATTATTAAGGGCACAAGGCCAGTTTTTAAGTCAGGAATTTATAGTTACTGAGAATACCAGGGAAAAGGTTCTATTAGCCCCTTGGACACTAAATGTGTCGTGTTGTATGAAGCATTTGCTTGATTTGCATGTGCTCCTCCAGGTGAAGACAGGGTACTGATGAGATACCTTTTTATTTGTAGGTCGGCGGAAGCAGAAATGGGCTGTGGATCCCAGAAACACTGCGTGGAGTAATGATGATTCCAAGTTTGGCCAGAAGATGCTTGAGAAGATGGGGTGGTCTAAAGGAAAGGTATTGTATCAAAACTCTAAAGTGTCCACACCATGTCAGGAGATTAGGAATCAGAAAACATCCATCTTAGAATTTGGGAGAACTTTGTGCTTTAGATCAGGTTTGGTTTTTTTTGTTGTTTGTTTTGGTTTGGTTTTTTGTTTTTTGTTTTTGTTTTGTTTTTTTGATCAATTTAATTGATTTTGAAGAAATAAATTGTGACCAGGTGGTAAATTAGACTCAAACATAAATACCAGGTCCTCTGGTTTATCAATCCAACTGTTGTAATTAGTATCTTTCTTAGATATCTTTTAAATCATTACATGTGGATTCATATCAGAGTTTTTTGTTTCCAAGAGTGATACTTAATTTTCCTTTGTAGTAGACACATGCTTTCTTGAGTTTCTTATATTCTGCTTACTCCTAACTGCAGTGGGGCTTCTACTGTGAAACTGTACATCCTGCTTCTGTCAGGGTTGCAGGGCTCTTGTGTTTGAATCCAGTGGGCATATGGTATCCTTAAGTCACCTCACCCCTCAGCAGTGCTGCTTTGTTGAACTCTGCTGTGGTAGCCTTACCCCTTTATCTTGCCTTGTTCTTTATGTCATTAACCACCTCTAACTCACAACCATCTTTGTCTATACCAGTGGTTTTCAGCTCCTTTGGGGTCAGATGACCACTTTCAGAGGGGTCACCTAAGACCATTGGAAAGCACAGATATTTACATTATGATTTATAACAGTAGCAAAGTTACAGTTATGAAAGAGCAATGAAAATAATCTTATGGTTGGGGTCACCACAGCATGAGGGCTGCATTAAAGGGTGGCTGTGAAGCCACTTTTTTGCATGCTCTGCTCAGGTGAGCTCACGTGTTACCAGGCATTGGATTATACCTCCTGGTTGTGATACACCAGTGGCCATGTCAAGATTAGTTTTTATTATAAGCCTCTTATGCCCTCAGGTCTTCTCCTATCCAAGCTTTCCTGATTTTCAAAAGTGGTTCTTATCCCTGCATTCAAGCAATGCTGTCTCCATTTCCCTTCTTTCCTCCTCCATCTATTTCAGCATACAAGAAGCAAGAGGGCCTTTCAAACTAGACTTTAGATCATGTTGCTCCCTTGTTGAACATTGTTTCCAAGGATCAAAATCTCCATCCCTACTCTGCCAAGGTTCTGTGAGGTTCTTTCTCAGTTGCAGTCTCTGCACTTGCTCTTGGTATGTCTACAACCTTAGGTATAAGCAAAGTGAGGCCAGGAACCTTGAGTACTCTGCCTTCTTTCTTGATGTCATGGTGCGGAGTAAGTACCAGCTTTGCTCCCGTGAGTGTCTGCTACTTGCTGTAGCAGTGGCCTGCACCAGAACATGTATAAGATGTGTGTTCTGTGTAGTGTCTGTATGGGCTCTGTATTGGTTCTTGAGTTCAAGAATCAGCATTGACAATTAAGAATGTATCCATGGTGCTGCAGACATTATCTTCCAGAACCCTCTGGACCAGTGGTTCTCATTCGCAACCTTGCTGACGCTGCAACCCTTTAATACAGTTCTTCATGTTGTGGTGATCCCAACCATAAAATTATTTTCGTTGCTAATTCATAACTGTAATTTTGCTACTGTTATGAATTTTTGTATGAATATCTGAGATGCAATATATCTGATATGTGACCCTGTGAAAGGATTTCGGGTCACTACCCAGAGGTTGAGAACTGCTACCTAAGGGTGTGTTCTTTTTGAATAGATCGTGAAGAAAAAGACAATTTCTCTTTATAGCTGATAGAGTTATATTTAATCTCTTTCTGTTTAATCTCCACAGGGTTTGGGGGCTCAGGAGCAAGGAGCCACAGAACATATTAAAGTTAAAGTTAAAAATAACCACCTGGGACTTGGAGCTACAAACAATAATGAAGTGAGCAATTTCTGAGTGTCTTTTGCACAGTCGATTTGCGTCAACATAAACACTGGGATTCATGCAATAGGATGGTTTTTAGTCCAGAGTGTGATTCCTGCTTTGGCTGAAGAAAGACACAAGAGCATATGGCTTAGCTGGTCCTCATCCCGTGCAGTGCATCCACCACCTTGCCTCGTCCTCCTGGATCCTTTACTTAGTCAGTGGCCTCAAGAGATACTCCTATTTTATAGCTGAACTTTGTAAAAAGTGTTTTCAAAGGAATGTTCATTTCAGGATGAGATCAATTTTTGTCTTTATCCGAATCCTAATATTAGTGTGTTTTGTTAACGTGGGTGGCTTTGAGAGTGGGGAGTGATGTAAGAATGCTGTTCTGTTTCTGACTGCTGGTGCTCCACAGTTGGTTCTGTTCTCTTGAACACAGACTGCACCGACACCACGGCTGCCATAGTCAAGCTCAGCACCACCTACCCCTTCCCATTCAGAGCCACACCGGGAGCTTCCTTCCTGAGCTCTTGTAGCTAACAGAACCCAGTTAAAAACTGGGAGAATTACTTTATGTAAACTGAATTGCTCCAGTAATTTGGTATCTCTGCCTAGAACAGCTAAGGTTCTCTGGAATAACAGCTAAAATCTTAGCCACTAAACAAAGAGTTTTTATAATGTTGACTGTGAATGCTGTTTTAAGAAACACAAAGCATGCTGTACGTACCTTCTTAGGAGAAGCATGTATTCTGTTAATCTGTGTGCACACCTTAACTTTTCAGCTGTATGATAGTCCTGGCTGTCCTGAAACTCACTCTGTAGATTAGGCTCACAGCTTTGTAGGTTAGGTCACGAACTCACAGATAGCTGCCTGCCTCTGCCTCCCAAGTGCTGGAATAAAAGGCATGTGCCACCACACCCCACTTAAACTTTCTTAATAAGAAATGCTTGTGGATAGTGCATGGGGCAAATTCCTGCTCAGAAACCCTGCTGCCAACTGGTTCTCATTGTTTGGAGGTCATTATTAGTGAACACCTTACAGTTGAATCTCAGTGCTTTAGAGACTTAGGGTCTCCTTCCAGAGAGTTCTGTGAAATTGCTGCAGATGAAGTGGTTAGAATTCAGCAGAATAAGCTGGGCAGTGGTGGCACGCTCCTTTAATCCCAACACTTGGAAGGCAGAGGCAGGCAGATTTCTGAGTTCGAGGCCAGCCTGGTCTACGGAGTTAATTTCAGGACAGCCAGGACTACACAGAGAAACCCTGTCTCAAAAAACCAAAAAAAAAAAAAAAAAAAAAAAAAAAAAAAAAAGAGAGAAAAAAAGAATTCAGACTAGTCCAGGTTCTGTTGAACAGAGGAGGACTCTGCTCTCACCGCTCCTGTTTTTTACAGTCATAGTGTGTGCCTGCCTCCCACCTCCAGGGTTTAGTTTATTTTAATGGGAGTGGGTGTTTTACCTGTGTATATGTGTTGGTACCACATACTTACTTCTGGATGCCAGAAGAGGGTGTCGGATCACCTGGGACTGGAATTACAGGCAGATGTGAGCTGCCATGTTGGGGTTGGGGACACAACAGAAATTGAACCTGTGTCCTCTAAATGAGCAGCCAGTGCACTTATCTGCTGAGTCATTTAACCAGCTCCCAATAGTCTTTCTGTGTGAGAAAACATGAATTTTATATTGCTCTAGTGTAATACTCTAAATGTTGCCCATTGCTTTGTGTTTGCTCTGACTTAACTGTTGATGAGTTATCCACATTTGAGATACAGGTTTGAGCTTCGGAGTAGCTACCTCTTAATATGTATATATATTTTGTTGCCTGTGAACCAAACCTGGGACTTTACACGTGCAAACCCAGGACTCTGCAACTGAGCTTTGCCCTAGATGTCCCCCCTTTGCTTAAATCTTCTTTCAAGTTTATACTATTTTATGAATCCAGTTAAACTGATTAAATAATATTTTAATGAAGCATGTACAATTTCATATTAACTTCCAGATTTCTGTCACATATCTGTGTCAGCATTATAGCAAGTTTCAGGCTTGCCTCTCATACTTTCTGGTGCTTCCAGGACAACTGGATTGCTCACCAGGATGACTTCAACCAGCTTTTGGCAGCACTCAACACTTGCCATGGCCCGGAGACAGCAGGTAAGGACACTACTACTGCTGCTCCTCCTAACAGAGTCACACGCTTGCTGTGGGCCTTTCAGACTTGCTAATGGACCTGACACTTGGTTCTTTATATTTTAATGGCACTGTCACTGAATGAGCTTTTGCTCACTGATCCATCTTGCTTGTCCTAGCAACATTTTGAATTGTCACAGCTGTGGACATGTTACTCTTATTCGGTAGTGCCAGGACCATGACTAAGTGTTCTGCAGCAAAAACAGCTGTGGCTCACAGCAAAGAATGCTTACTTTCTTGGAGGAAACAGCAGGACATACTAAGAAGGGGCACGTGGATGCTTCTAGATACTGATAGTGCTGGTGGTCTGACCCTGGAAGTAGTGTATGAAGGGGTTCACGTTATAATTCTTCAACTGTACAGGTTTTAAATATATCTATATTCTATGCACATGTTGTGACAAAAAGAATTGTGAACATTTCTTGAGTCTTTCTGGTGTAAAGTAAAATACACCATATGAAATTAATGCTATGTAAAGACTAAAATGAAAGTTAGCTAAACCTTTGGCCATCAGAAATTCCACCTTGATGAGCATCTGGTGACATCAGAGTGTCATGACTAGGGCATCACTTGGGCATGAGATGCCTTTGTCACTAGTGTCCTCATGGACCTTTGAACCTGGGACCCTTTTCTCATAGTTGTCCACATCCCTGTTCTTAATCAGGGCAAACCATCCTGTACTGGGTTTGGCCTTGTTACTGCCGCTGAGTGCTTAGTGCCCCCAAGAATGCTCAGAATTGTTAGGCCACAAAAGTGTAAGAACTGATCTGCTCTAAGATCCCACAAAGAAGGGAAACCTGGGATGGGCTGTGCAGATAGAGAAGAGGTGGCTTGTTTTTCAGATTTTCAGGAGTTATCTAGAAAGTTCCATTTTCCTCAGTCTGATGGTGTCATAATCACTGTTTTCTAAGTGAGAGGTGCCGTTTCAGTTGTTGAGACCCTGGCTCACTCAGGACAGGCCTCCCTTGTCCCTCACTAATGTCCAAGACTGGCAGGGGACCTGCAACAGCCCCTCCCAGAGTGTTTAAACAAAGGCAGGCAGTAGGTGTTCTGAAGGACCCAGGGAACTGAGCTGTCTGTCAGGAAGGCTGTGATTGACTTCACAAATGATAGTTGGCCTTCTTCATCCTCCTCCAGGGTTAATCTCCATGGCCTTCATTTTCCTTGGTGCCCAAACCTGGTAGGTAGTATTTTAAGTGATGTCAAAGCTGCATGCAGCTACCAACTTCTAGATATTTCCTGTCTAGGCCACTAGAGGGGGCCAGTAGCCCTGCTGTTGGGATTATGCATTTAGAGACGCTTGTCTGTGGCTCCACTGCCACCCAGAAGTGGAAGGTGCTTTCAGAAGATTCCTTTTAGGGAAAAACTTGTTCCCAGGACAGACCTGGAGAGCTTGTTTTCCTGCTGTGCTATCATTTTTGAGTGCAGTATCTTCATCCATGTGAATTTTTTTTTTTACCATAGTCATACATTGTTTGTATTCCATGGTAGATGACATAGCAACCTAGCATTCTTTTCTGTTGTTAAGATCCTTAGTAAATTCAAACTGTTTGTTTTCTAGCTAAGCAGACCTTTTGTGTTGTTCCTGTGTAGAAAACAAGAGTCAGAATATTCTTTTAAATTTCATTTTAAAAAGTTACCTTTTTCACATACTTGGGTATGGTAGTGTGTTTACAGTCTCAGCACTTGGGAGAAAGAGGCAGGAGGATCAGTTCAGTGTTAGCCTCATGTAACTTGTCAGTACGTGGTCAGCCCATGTTACACAAACAGAAAGGGCGGGGGCTACCAATAAAGTACCTGTCCACAATCGTGAGAACATGAGTTCAGATCCCCAGCAGCCATGCCAAAAAAAGACTAGTATGTGACTATAACCCCAGGACTGGGAAGAAGAGATAAGAGGATTTCTGGAGTTCATTGGCCAACCTTCCAGTTTCAATGAAAAACCCTGTCTCAAAATAAGAATGTGTAGCAAGATGGAAAAAGACGCCTAACATCATGCTCTGGCCTCTACAAGCATGTGTATGCTTTCACACACACACATGCAGACATCAACATGAGCAGGTCTATAACCTTACACACACACGCATGCATACATACATGGGAAGAGCTATCTGTCTTGCTTAAGCGTAGCTTGACAGGTTCACATTAGCATTTCAAGGGCACTTTCTCCTGTCCTAGGAACTGCATATTAACTTTCTGATATTTTGCCATTCATTATTTTAAAAAATAATGGGAAAGTGGTTATAAGAAA
Organism: Arvicanthis niloticus; assembly: GCF_011762505.2. Classification (NCBI taxonomy): domain Eukaryota; kingdom Metazoa; phylum Chordata; class Mammalia; order Rodentia; family Muridae; genus Arvicanthis; species Arvicanthis niloticus. The sequence continues at coordinate 55,454,660 of NC_047660.1, read as the reverse complement.
TTGTTAAATGCAAAGGTATGGTTTGAAGCAGCATTCTCAAAAATTTTTGCTCAGCTATCCCCAAAAAGAATTTTGAAAGTGTGCCCTAACACTTATAGCAATCCTAGATGCCGTTGGTGAATGACAGAGACCATCAAATTTGATGTTCACTGTCATCTGTTTAAAGTATACATACTTATGCAATTGTCAGAAAGGCTCTATTTCATAATTCCTTACTCTGAAATAATATTTCCATCTCATGTACACCATTGTATCTTATGTTAATATATGTTTATTCTTAATTTTTTTTAATATTTGTATTTTGAATTAGGTCTAGCCTTGTGTCTTAATAAGATGAAAGGCTGGTTTTGATGAAAAGATAGGGGTTTGTTACCCATAGCTGGGTTCCCTATTGATCCCAGAGAGCCGCCTCTCCTAAGGTGGTATAAAGGCATGTGGGAAAGGGGAGCCATGGGAGTTGTGGCCCTCTGCTCAGAGGAATGCCTGAGAACTCCCAGAGACAATCCAGGCTTAGGTCAGAAGGTACCTTATAAACCGAGTGTAGCTCTGGTGGGACACAGTGCAGTGGCTTAAGGAGCACTTTTAGTAACCTGTGCTGAGCACTCTCTGAAAGCCGAAGCACCTGTCTTCACGGTGTTCCCAGCCTGCTCTGCTTCATGCTTGGTTTTGGAATTACTAGGAACTCCTGGGGGAGATATAGCTACCTAAGATGTGACCCAGTGGCCATGTGGGAATCAACCCACCACTCTTTACTGCAGGTGATTATAACATTCTAGTATTAGGCTGTGTCAGTGAGCTCAGCCATGTTGAAAGGCTTTTGGCTTACCTCGGTATTGTACTACTGTGAATATGGCCATGAATAGTCATGTGTAGATTCTGATATGAAGACAGTTTTATTTCTCTTTGAGGGTTTTATTGGCTAGAGAGAACCTTGCCTGATCTACACTTTTAAAAGAAATTCCAGTTCTTTAGTAATAGTTCAGTAATAAGTTTTTGACACTCCAACAAAAGCTTATGTAAGTAACATCTTTCATGAAGAGAATGAATTACACAATGTTTAATATTTTTCTTCTTTTTAAAGATTCCTCAGAAAACAAGGAAAAGAAATCTTTTAGCCTTGAAGAAAAATCCAAAATCTCCAAAAACCGGGTTCATTATATGAAATTCACAAAAGGTGAGACCTGGCATTCACTTGTTGAAGTATGTATTTTGGCACTGGGTTTCCTGAGGCACTGTGACTCTTGTCCAGCACTGAGCACTGGCTGCTTGTTTGATGTTCTGAATGGGAGGTCTGGCAGCCTGGTGGATTGATCTGCAGCAGCCCTAAGTTCCAAGGGCTCGGTACAATAGCAAGTTCCCCATGCTGACTTGTCAGGAATCTTATTAAAGTGCAAATTGGGTGCAGTGGTGCCAAGAACAGCCCAGGGGAGGCTTTAGACTGGGTTAAGTCCTGTGTTGGCTGAGAGTGGAAGTCAGTGTTCTGTTTAGAGGAGATGGCAGTGCTATGTAGCTAGATCAGAAAAAAATTTGAATTTGATGTTCTTCATCCTTACAGCTTTGACCCTTTTTCCAGTTCTTAATAGCTGTGGAAGATAGTTCCTGTTATTTGGCAGTTTGCATCATTAATTATATCAAAATCTACACTGTGAAGACACTTAGTCCCAAGCTGACCTTTATAATAGTCTCCACAACTTCTCCATCTCATGGAGTATCACAGTAGGCATCTTATGGCCATGGCCAGGGTGGTGTTGAGATAATGCAGTGGTTGGAAATTGGGCAACAAACCCTCCTTTGCTCATCACCACCTTTCTAAGCCATTCCCATCTTCCCCATGTAGTTTCTCATTGGTGGGTGCAGCTTTTCTCTGCAGCCATTAGATGGCAGTCGTGTACAGATGAGAAGCCTCTGCTATAAACAAGTCTCCAATGTTTCTATAGCGTGGCCACACGCTATTTATTACATGCTGTACTTTGTGTGTGCTAGGTGTTACTGTTCTGTGGTATCCATTTACTATTTGGTTGTTCTTTGGGAAATTGGATGTCTGTTCCTGTCTCTATGCCAGGAAAAAGGTATCTCTTTGCTTTGGTCTTGGCATTTTGGTGTTGTTTAACTCCTAGAACCTGCCTTTGTAGCTGTGGGAGACATTTCTGACTGGAAACTTGTTAGTAGCTCTCCTCCAGGGCCAGGACCCCAACAGGTAGAACTGGGTTTGGAAGAAGTAAAAGGCATGGCAGAGCCTGGGGTCCGGGAACAGAGTGACTTCCAGGCTCTATGGGAGGAGAGCTGCAGTCCCCTTTGTTCCTGTGTGTGGTTTAAGGGGCTCATGAGGCTTCTAACCAGGACTTATCTCCACCACACCATAACCCATTATAGACCAGAAAACAACTTTGCTGTCCCTCTAGTCCTTGGGAGGTAAAGAATGGTAGCCCCTTAGTCCCTGGTCCTGTAAGCTGTCCTTCATATTTCATTAGACACTATAGGAAGACTAGAGACACTGCAGAAGGGTATTGCAGAGCACACAGATGGAATTCACTTTTGGATGACATGCAGCCTCCCCCACTTCCTTCCCTCTAAATATATGTAGTCTTCTGATTGTCCTTTAGAACGTGACTGCATGCCTGACTTCATTTGAAGCATTTGCTGAAGTTAGTTAGGATAAACCTCCCTAAGTTGCTTTAATCTGATGGATTCTGGCCGTATCTGCTTTCTATTTCTAGTTCAGCCACTCCCTTACTGGTGATCCTGTCAAACTGCTTGGTGTGTTATACCTTCATTTCTCTCTCACAGTGAGGTCTGCATATTTATCAGCCCTGCTCGTGAAAAAAGGAAGCCTTAGTGTGCAGAGAAGAAAGAGCTGAAGGTGTATTGTGTTAGAGGGAGAGGAGGTGTCAGGAAACAGAAGACCCAAGGGTTGGGAATAAGAAAAGAAGAGCAAAAAGGAGTGGAAATCCAGGTAGTACAGGAAACAGAAAACCACCGTCTGTACCATCCAGTGAAAGTTGGTGTTACAGTTCTTTTCATTTCCTAAAAGCTGTTTCTTTTCAGTTGGTCTTGTCTCTGGGTATGACTGACAACCATGAACTGTTGTTATCCTAAAGGAGCCTGTCTGGGTCTTTGGAAGCTAGCTTCTGGTCAGTGCTCTCCCAGACACATCCCGAACCATTTCCCTTCTTTCAAACTCTGTTTCCTCTTCTGTAACAGAGGAGATTTTTGCAAGCTGCCATGATGCTCAGCTAGGCTCTGTTCTGTGGTTTGTGAGACATGACCCTTCTTATGGAACTCATACTGGAATCTTCCAGCCTTGTGGAAATAGGGAATTTGATGTTCATGAAGAAAGTTCCTAGTTCCCTTTGCTAATGAGACTGAATCACATCATAAGCCCCTATGTAGTCCAGACAACTAAAATATAGGAAGGTGATACCTCTGTACAGCCTGCTGAAGACCTTCCCAGAGCAAGGGCCAGCCTTTGTGGTGACGCATGCCTTTAGTCCCCGTAGTGGGAGATAGAGGCATATAGATCTCTGCATCCAAAGCCAGCCTCATCTACATAGTGAGTTTCTGACCAGCCAGGGCTGCATAGTGAGACCCTATCTCAAAGAAAATGCCCGGGTAGAGCAAGTGGTACTGTAATATCTGCTACTGCCTAAATTCCCACTACATCAGTCTTAGTCCTGATGCATAATTACTTCTTTTTGTGGCTTCTACTTGGTGATTTGATTTGGAATAATTAATTATGTAATTTTAAGTTACTATCATCTCTATTTGTTTGAAATCTTTCTCCTCCCATTGTTGGTGTATTCTTTTAGCTATTTCATTAGATCCTTATGTCTACTATACCTCCAACCCTTATTCCACCCTAATCCCTCTCAACCCCCAACACTAGGTAGGAGAGAAAGAAGGTTAGAGGGAAAGGGGGGTTTAGACCTCTTTAGACTACTTCCTGCTGATTAGGGGTATCAGGTTCCTTGAGACAATTCTAATTTTCATCATCAGAATATTCAGCAATAGCAAACCAGCAATCCAGCAAACACCAAAGCAGGTGGAGCAGCAGCTGCCACAGGCCTTCTCAGAGCTCTCTCACTTATGTCTCTCCAGCACCCCCAGAATTAAATGATCTGCAGATGGCAAAGATCATGCCCCTCCTAGAGCATGAGATAATTATAGCTAATGGCTATGGGCAAACTGAAGCAGTCCCATATCCTACACCTGGGATTAAAACAAAAACATACTCGTATAATTGTGTTTTTAAAGAAATGGAAGCTTTCACTACATCCCACAGTAATACCCTGATTGTAAGGAGCATTGGTTTTATATTTAATATATTATTCTTGACTGAATCATGTAAATGAGTTTTGAAGCAGCCTAGATAAACCTGGTTTTTAATTTAACAAATATATTTACTGAGGCAACATTTCTTTAGGGTTAGGACTATCTATACCTCATTGATCTTATACCTGTGTTATAGTCCATTTCCTCCCAGGTGCCAGACTAGTGGGTGCAGTTGGCATTTGTCACTCTGGGAGTCACACTCATCATCTCAGTGGCCACTGAGATGATCTAGAAAAGCTGATAACAGTGATTTATAGCCAAACAGTGACAGATTGATTGCTGTCCTCAGTGCAGCATTCCTCTGTGAAAACCTACACCCAGCTTCGAATAGACTTCCTTATGTCTGTGGCTCCTGGAAGCCTTTCTTCCTGGTTCTCCAGATGTAGTTGTAGCTGAACTAGAACAGCCACAGCTAAATAGTAACATCTGTTTTCTGTCCTGTTCAGTTTTTCTGTTTGTCATTTTGTCAAAGGTCTAAGTTTGTCATCAGTCTTTGTTGTGATTTTTACCATAGATCAGAACTGAACCTCCCATCCATTCAAAGTTGAGTTTTACTATGAGTTTATCCAAGAGTGGCCATAATTTCATAACATATATAAATGATTCAGTCAGGACCATTAGCTGACTCCTAACTTCAAAACCACACCTGTCTTCCCATATTACCCACTTACTGGTTTCTTCCTTATAGACTCTGGCTCTCATTTCTTCTCTGTGTTCTTGTTTTTCGGATGAAATCCAGAGCAATTCCTGTACAACCCTGGCTTCTACATTTAAGTGAACTTTGCTAGAGGATAGAAATTTCTGACCCAAGAATCCATTAGAACTCTAGAAACCCTAGCACCTCCATTGAACATTACTGGCTACTGGCTTAGCAGTTTCTCTTTGAATCTAAGATTTGTTCTGAATCTCAGTGTGTTTATTTATTCACATTCTAATTGTGAACTGTAGCCACGTGTTCTCTTTTCTTTGAACCTTTACATTCAATGAGATTCCTATAAAAAGAGGTATAAATTTATGTTTCTTTCAGGATGGCTCCTCTTTTTAGGGACTGGGTTAAGGGGAGCTGGTCAGTGGTTTGAGGGTTCTTCTTTCTTTTTGAGTTGGTGTATCTTTCACTGTGTGACACACATTGGCTTTGATTGCCTGGTCCTCTTGCCTCTGCTTACAGGGTGCTTGGATTCCACATGCATCGTCATGCTTGGTTTCTGATGGTCTTTCTGAGCCATCTTAAACTGACTCTTTTCTGAGATACAACTTCCACAGTGAGTGTGCTTTACACTAGGAAATGGATTGCACTGGTGACAGCTGAGGATAGATCACTGCCTCCCAAGATGCTGTGCACTTCTTAGTGCTGCAACACAAGTAGTCTCTGCCCCCTCTCTGGTTTTCTTTCCTATGTACTGTTTGTGATAGGCATCACTCTGTTCTTATCCCCCGTGTTTCTGTTTGTTTGTTTTGGTTGGTTGTTTTTTGATTAGGGGTTCTTTTGAGTCTGGGGTTGGCCTTTGGTTGGAGGAAAGCACCACTGGGAACTGTTCCATCCCTCAGGAACAGGTTGTGCCAACTGTACCATCTACTTCAGCACCACTGCCACTGAAACTGGTTCTGGCACCTGGTTTTGCATCAAATTGAAGGGTGTTTTGTTTTTTCAATTTTGTAGAGTCACTGAGCAGTGTTATATTTGAATGCCCCAGTGCTAACCAGTGAACCATAACTTTCTGGGTCATGACATTACTTTGTCAAGCCAGTTTTCTGCAGAAGACCAAGACCATTGAGCTGGTGACTATGGAGCTTGGCTTCCAGCTAGAAACCCAGATTCCTGTATGTGACCTGACCTCGCTTCCCCAGTTTAGTAGGCTTCACACGGAGAGTTAAGCTCTCAGATTCACTTTTCCTTGAAGTTGATGGATGGTGGTAGATTTGGCTGACTGCTCACAGGGTACTGCTGGGTTGAAGTGGAGTTCCAAAGTGAATTTTAAATTAGTGGTTTGGGGGTTGAAATTGAGTTAGGTTAGTCTTTCAAACAGGAAGCATCGATTCTTTGGACACTGCTCTTACCAGAGCCATTTATTTCCCTGTAGTCACCATGTAACCTTCTATTTAACTGGTAGAGCTGTTACAAGTAAGAGCATTTAAAAAAGGATAACTGAGCTTTGATTTACTTTTATTCTTTTAAATTTTCACTTAGTTATTATTGAGATTTTGTGTACCAAAAAATAGTGAATGTGTGAGTATTTAAAGGGTTTGAGGTTATGTGCCTATCAGTATTTTCAGTCCTGCGTTTTGTCTCTTTGAAGAAAATGGGATTGTTTTGCAGATAGTGAACCCAGAAATATTCTAAGTCCCACCTTGAAGGCACAGCAAGCAGGAAGGACACTTCAAAATGGAGCTTTCTGTGCAGTCCCTGTGCACAGATTGTTTGCAGCTCGGAGGGGACTGGACAGTTATAGTCCTAAAACAGTTGCTGAACCTTTAATTGTAGTCTGTGTTATGATCATAGTTGTAAAGTGAGGTCAGAGTCAGGACTGACCCTCTGCTGTCACCTTCTTTCTTTCAGGAGTCACATACTTAATTTGCTCTTCTCATTTCAAACGAATGATCTTATGAAAAGCTTTGTGTTGTTTCTAGGAAAGGACCTGTCCTCTCGGAGTGAAACTGACCTGGACTGCATTTTTGGGAAAAGGAGGAACAAGAAGCTTGCTCAGGTACCAGCTGTGGGTGTGCTGCTATCTGGGTATCCCCATTCTGTTTCTTCCCTGGGGATGAAAACGTCACAGACAGCTATTCATCCCACTCCTACCTCTAGATCCTGGTGATGAGATGGACAGTAGATATACCTTCCATTTTATATGATAGCTTGTTTTAAAACTGGAAGATACCTGTAAACCCATAACTCATATTCTACTAGATTCCATTGAGCTGTATATTGCACAGAACTTTTGCACTACTTCCAAATGTGAGAGACAGCCTGCCTGTCATCCTGATGTGAAAACTGAAGACTTTAGATTTATGGAGAGAATGAAAATTCATTCTAACAGAATTCCAGCTAACAAAATCTGGAGTTCTCACAATTCAGTTCCTCCATGAATCTGGCATGCTGTGCCTTTGTTCTTTTGTTGGTTCTTTCCAAAGTCTGTAGCGACCCCAGAACAAAAAGACAACTTTCATTATCTCTAGCATTTTTTCAGACTGATGGGTGTCTCTTCTTCCTGGGTAGTAGATATTTGTTATTCAATGTTATGTTTAGAAACTTGAGAATTGTCTATGAAGAGAGACTTTGTTGAGCAATTTCCTTTGCAAATTAGGCCTGGATTCCTATGTTGCCTAGCCCCTCTTTGTCTCACTCTTTTAGCAGGGTAAGCATGGAGGAAGGTGTTTCCTAGGGCTCCCAGTGGTCTGCTGAGTTACATGGCCTGTCCTTAGTGCTGACATGTTCTGATAGTGGAAGAAAATAGTTAAGTTTTGTTTGGTTGGTTAGTTTTCAATCAGATTAAATAGCACAGTAGATGAAGTAGAGTTGGGATCTGCAGAGCCCATGTAAAAAGCCAGGTGGATGTGATAGTGCATCTGTAATTACAGATCGTGGTTCATGGGGGTAGAGACACCAAAGAGAATCTCTGGAGTGAGCTGGCTAGCTAGACTGGCAGAAATGGCAAACTGAATGAGAGACTTTGTCTCAATCTATAAGGTGAAGAGCAATAGAGGTAGACACCCAAAGTCAACCTCAGGCTTGCATTCATCTTTCCCCATGTGTGAACACACACCATTCCTATGAGAAAGAATTGTTTTTAGTCTTGGTAGCTGATGGAGGTGAGTACTGCAGTGATAAGGAACCTGGGTTGAGAATGCCTGGGAAGCCCTGGACCACAGCTGTACCAAGAGAGCTGCTCCATCACTGTGTGGCTGGGTTTCACAAACCTCCAGGTGCCACACAGTCACCTGTGGAGCCTGCTGGCCTACAGATTCTTAAGTCTACCTGTCTATGGGGTATCTGGGTGTGGTTAGCCCATGTGCACAGTGAGGAGATGAGTCCATATGTCTATAGACACATGCAAGCAGAAAACAGTCTGTCTAACTGTGCTAAGGACAAAGCAAAGGTCTCCCTATGCAGTCCTATCTTGGAAATACATTGGGTTTACTTTTGAGTTCTTGGTACAGATGCACCTTCCTTAAATAGTGTTGCTAAGAAACCTTACCATGTTACTTACAACAGTCTGGACAGCAAGGGCAAAAGGCCTTTGATCAGATTGGTTCGAAAATACTTGTTTTGTTTGGCTCCTCTTCTCAGTTGGATTATTGTGTTTCTTCCCTTGACCCCCATAGCAACATTGGCTTGAATTTATGTTTTGCATTGCCAAACAATGTGTCTAATAATTTAATTGTATCTAATGAAGAAATTCATCTACTCTGTTGTACATGTGGACTTTTTCATCTGTCAAGTACTTTTGGCAGGACAGTGAACATGTTAAAAGACAAAGGACTTGCTTTGTATCCAGTTCTGGGTTTCTAGCATGTGCACCATCCAGTATGGAACATGGTAGGGGGGCTTCATTCAGTAAATAGAAATTTGTACATCTTCTTGTAAAAATTGGAGTTTAGTTTTTAAATAGTTTTTAAATGATGCCTTGCATAACTTGGGACTGACATTTGAGTATCTTCTCCTTTAGGAAGTATTCATCAAGCTGCCTTCAGTGCCAACCACCATCTGCTGGCACTAGATAGTAGATTCTTGAGGGGGATTATTGGATGAATACTTGCTTGTACTACTTTATGTTTTTAAAGATGAGTACAGTTTGTCAGAAATTGGCTTTCAGACATTGTCTCAGGCTAGAGTAGTTTCCTAGCTGTCGCTGTTTCTCATTGCACCTTTCACCACAGGCCTCTGCTCTGTCTTCTCTGTTCACTTTATTGGTGCTCAGCATTTCTTCCAGCCGGAGAGGCTATGGCAGGAGCTTCATCTGGCTATTCAGAAGAACTCGCTTAATGAGTGAAGGAACATCACAAACTGCCAATTACTCAGAACTGTTAGTAACAGTTCTGCACTGAGCTAGGATGGATGGCTGTACCTGTCTAGTTTTTTAGTTCTTTCTTTCTTCAACTTGGTTCTATATTAGTTGGAAAACAGTGAAGCAGAGTGCTTCCTAAATTGGATCTACCTACGTCCTCTGTGGAGACAAAGAAATGGTTTAGTATACTGAATCGAAATTACTTGGGTCTTAGGAGGAGCTTGTTACTTCTAAGAATTATGTATATGCTCAATAGGGGGGAGGGGACTGCATTGGAGGGTGGTGTGTGTGTGTGTGTGTGTGTGTGTGTGTGTGTGTCTATCCCACAGTTTGCAGTTTTAAGTTGGAAGACACTGAAAAACAAATTCCATTAGTTCCTATCTGGGTGAACTTCCTGATACTTTCTAGTCTGCCCCCCCCCCCATTTTTTCCCTCCCCCACCTTCCCAGTTTCCTTCCTCCGTCCAGCTTATTTCCTGATTCAGCCTTATCACTAGAGAAAATACTCCTAAACCATATCGAGGTTTGGAAATGTGTTACTAACAGTCTCACTTTGTTTCTTTAAACAACAAACCTCTGGCATAGGCTCCTGGCAAGTAAGTGTCGTGTCGTCAACATATGACCTGACTGAATTAGAACCCTGCATTGTTTTGTGTACACTTAAGATACCAAATTAATGATGGCTTTCTTTGCATGGCTTCTTTAAGTCTGCACCTTTCTCATCTGATGTAACACATCCACTTTGCCATGTCTTGCTCATCATTTCATCTGAGCACTGCTTCCATGCAGACCCCTTTCCATTTGATTAGATTAATTCAGGAGGCAGTTTAGACCAGCCTTTTTTTTTTCATGGTTGGATGCAGTACCTTAAATCTCTTTTGTGAAAGACCATTACAAAAAGAGGGTTTTTTTTTTTTTCTTCAAAATGTTAAAATATTTCTTACTTAAAATGTCTTTGACTCGGAGGCTTGTTTTTGTCCATTCATTCCAGCTTTCCATAATACTCTATACTAGTGAGCTAGGTTGAATTGGTAAGTAATTTAGAGGATGTGGCCCTCCATCTCTGTCCTCAGTGCAGAGCCAGGCACCAGAGAGACAGGCATTTGTGATCTCCTAAGCAGCTTTTAGTTAGAATAAATGTAGCCCATGTTCATAAACATGTGGTATGATACACTTGAATTCTACAGTTGATTCTTGATGAATAATGATTTTCATATTTGTCACTGTCTGGCCGTTGATAACAGAATCCAGATTCAAATAATCTAAGTTAGAACTTTTGATCTAACCTTTACCTCTTGAAGGTGAATTAATGAGATGTGTAAAGTCTCATTGAATCATTACATTAGAAGGTAGGACATGTAACCTGATCCCAAATTAACCAAGGGTAAGATATAGCACGGCTGGCCTGAATCTGGGCAGGTGCTTCTGTAGAGGGTTGTGCCTCTTGCCTGTTTGCCGCCAGCAAACTGACTTGTTGCCTTCAGGCCTGGGTGCCATATTTTAAAGGACTGTGTTCAGAGACATATTCATGGAAAAGATTTCTGAGATGTGTGTTATGCACTGGAGCAGGCAGCAAAGTTGGGTGTGGTTCACAGGTGAGCCATGAAAGGAGGGAGCAGGAGGTCAAAGGGGAGTCTGTGGGGACAGCTGCTCTGGGAGTGAAGCTACTCAGACTGACCACTGGGTAGCAGCTAAAGATGCAGCTGTGGTCCATTTCCAGCAGGAAGTCTTGTGTAGGTAAGGGTGACTGAGAGGCCTGTGAGCCTTCCATCCTAAGCTGTGATTCTGGAAGATGGGCACTTGGAATCACCTGCGTGACTTGCTGCTGGTATCCAAGGTATGCCATGTTTTACTGAGCTACCAGCCATCATTCATTAGTTAATTTTTCTTGTTTTTCATAGTGGACAACTGGGTTTTGACCACTTATATTCTTTGTCCAAGAGGTAGATGTGAAGCTCTTGAAATGGTTGTTCCAGAGAGTGATGGCAAGGGTAAAGTAGTCTTGGATGTTCCTAGTTTATCTGTAAACTCAGTTTCTTACCTATGAAATAAGAGTGCTGAATTATATGTTCTGGTAGCAGGTTTTGTTTTCCACCAAGGGCCTAGACAGTGTATCCTATTCCACATTCTCTGGCTGTGGGGATGCTGTGGAACTTTGGAGGCCGTATGAGCTAGAACATTTGCTTGGAGCCTTGAGGTGAGCCGTCATCTGCCTTGAACTGCTGTACTGAGAAACCCAGCACCCACATGGAGAGCCCTTGACCTTGCCAATGGCAGGCAAGGCCACAGGGAACTAGGAATAGAGGCAGGCTTTGAAGGCATCTGTGCTTCTAGTACACAAAAGAAGTAAACTTCCTGTATCACTGGGGTTCCTACTAGCCAGTGTAGTAGTCTTTAAGTCAGGGACTGAAGGAAATTGTGATGAAGATGCTAACATGTATGCTGAGGGAATGGCCATAACTACTCTCTAGACAGGCAAAGCATCTATGTGTCTGCTCTAATAGACTGCTAGGTATGTCTTTGGCTTTCCTTGGAAGCTAGAAAGGCTGATAGTTTTCCATGCTTGTGTGTGGAATTGCATAGCCTGCTGCTTCTTCCTTCTATCAGTGTACTAAGTATGCGGTCTCCTGGATATGAGCAACTCTTATCTGCACTCTTTTGCATTTAGACTTGCTTCCTTGTGCTTCAGTGCCTGCCAATGGCTGAGGATGGAGGAGACATGTGGTTCGAGGGAGCTTGTGTGGCAGGAGTAGAATGTGGGGGTGGAATTGGCCATGGGGGTGCTTGCTTGCTCTGGATCCAGAGTGCAGGAGAAATCATTGCAGTGAGCAAGAAGCATTGCTGAGCCACTTTTCCTATCGAGCCCAGCCTTTGATAAAAGGACGAAGAGCAAGCTATTGACTTTTAGGTGTCTGTTCTATCAGTGGTCTGTTAATCACAGAGGATAAATTATTGTTCCTCAGAAACGGGAAGGACTACCTTAGCTTCAAGGCAGTTGTGCCTTTCTTTTATTTGTTTTCCTTTATTGGTAGGGCTCACTTCTAGCCATTTGCTCCTTGGGGGTTTTGTTAAGGACTGAAGGGAAACTGAAGGGCACTCTTGATTTATCTCCTATCCTTTCCCTTTGGTCACTCCACGGGGCTAAAATAGCCGAGTTGGCTTTAATATGTCGCCATTAGAGACCAAACATTAGCTGCAATAAACCATCATGCCTCACAATGAAAAATGTCCCCTGATTGGCTAATTAATCAGTCAAAGGGGAATGACATGGCTCTCGGCTTGAGGGACTCTGCTAGAGAGAAACAGGCTGTTGATAAATGGTTTTCCAACAAATTCATATATCAAGGAAACTTAGTCATTTTTTAACTACAGTTTGTGTGACTGCAATTTTTTTCCCCAACTTTTTCTTTTCTGCTGCTCTTGCTGTTTAGGCAGCATTTTTGTGTTGTTGATAGAAAAGTATAGGATTTTAGATATGAGAAAATAAGTGCTCTCTATTTACTCATGTCTGTTAGCCTGATTGGTTTTTCCTGTCTGGGCTTATTCCTAGGTGAAGTCCATCAGCTTTCTACATAACAATTTGTGAGATTATCCTTGCCTTTCTTCCATGAAAGTTAAACTCTCCAGACTGTGGTTCACACTGCCTGAGGTGTGGTTGTTGGCAGCACTTATCTTTTCCAAGTTCACATTTTCTCATCTTTAAATGGGGCCAATGAGGGACTCCCCTGCTTTGGCTATGAGGGTGAGGGAGGTCACTCGTGTGGCATTTGCAGCAGTGGCCAGCACACAGAATGGACTCTTTGAATGTCTGCTACTTTTTTTTTTTTTAATCAAATTAGTAATACCCATAGGTATGGAAACGTTAGGCTGCATGGAGTAGCTCATAATGAATAAGAGCATCCTCCCTCACCCCAGCTGCTCTCTCACCAGCTTCCCACAGCACCTTCAGTTCTCTTACCTTTGTATTTTAATATAAAATCTTATATTAAAATTTTTTAAAATTTGCCTCAAAATTTTATTCACAATGTAAGTCAATTTCTTCCATTCCCAAAATATATCTCATAGTAACCTGGAAAGATACAGGAAATTCCCACGGCCTCCAGAGATGGAAGGTGAGAAGAAATGCTGGGGACTGGGGAGGCTCTGCAGTCTTCCTGTCCTTGCCTCTCACCAGAACATAGCTGACCCTTGCTATACCCACCCGATTCCGTGATAAAGACCAGAAAATCCATTCCTATTTAAAAATCAAAATAGCCAGGACATGAGATCTGGCCACCAGTGGAGAGGGAGGTACCATCATTGCCTGTCCAGGGCCTGCTTTCTTGCTGTATTGTACAGCCCTGTTTATCCCCTCATCTGCTGGTACCTGCACAGAGCTGATCATAGGTGGTTCTGACTCAGTGTCTTCAGTAGTTGCCCACTGAGTAGCATTTAAGTAGTTGTATAATTAAATTGATCAATAGATTGAACTTTAATGCTAAGCTTATTATATGGGTTTCTTTTCCTATTGCTGGCAGAAGCAGCTTAAGGAAGGAAAGAATGGTTAACTTTGCCTTCTAGTTCCAGGGTTATATAGAAGTAAGACTGTGAGGCAGCTAATCACATTGCATCTATAGTCAGGAAGAGATAAAGGTAAGATAGCTTGTGGGTCCTGGGATTGAAGTCCAGTTATCAGACCTGGTAGCAAGTACCCTTACCCACTGAGGCATCTTGCTGTCCCAACTTTCTCTCTTTTATTCAGTTTGGACTGTTGCCCATTGGATGGTGCTGCTCCCATTCAAGTCTGTCCTCCTCAGTTAAACTGTTCTGGAAGAGACAACAGGAGAGTATTATCTCTGTGGTAATTCTAAATCCAGTCAGGTTGACAGTGAAGATTAACCATCACAGTTATGCATACTGAGAGCTACTCAAAATAATTTAGATAGTAGGTCTGATTTCAATAGAAAGAAAGTTATTTTCTGATGCTGATTAATCAAGAGCCTTCTATCTCACAGATCAGTGTTGATGTGCTCCTGAAGTGACACAGTCAAGTCCCTGAAGAAAATTGAACTTAAAGCCAGTGAAGTCTGAAAGTAGTCTATAGTTATAGAAACTGTAGAATATAAAGGAGTTACAGGCTTAATACTCTCATAAAGAAAGAAACAAAAGTGCAAAATACAGCTCAAGACAGCTCGCACAATTTCAACTACAAGCCCATGGTGTAGGGGGCAATGAGATAGTCCACAAAACAGGGTGCTGTGTAAGAGAGACCCTAAGCAGCATAATAACCATATGTCTATGAAGGCTTGGTCCAGACTTCCTTTGGCCATACATGAGATGACTGAAGTCTGGTTCTTGATGTTTGTTAAATGCTAATACTTACTTTACTTGGTGTACTGTTGGTGTGATTGTGTAAGGAGGCTTTTTGGCTTCTTACTGAGGTATATTGTTTGCTTATTTTTTATGGTGCTTGGCATCAACCCCAGGGCCTTGTGCATACTAGATAAGTGATCAACCACTGAGCGATAGATTCCACCCAGAATTTTGAATGGTATTTTAAAATTTTTAAAATTGTTGGAAAGAGTGTGGACATGCCTTAGTTAGGGTTTTATTGCCGTGAAGAGACATAATGACCATGGCAACGCTTATAAAGGCAAACATTTTGTTGGTCTGGTTTACATATGGTTCAGAGGTTTAGTCCATTATTATCATGGCAAGAAGCATAGAGGTGCACAGGCAGACACATTGCTGGAGAAGTAAGTGGCTGAGAAGTCTACATCCAGACTGGTAGGCAGCAGGAAAAGAGAGTGACACTGGGCCTGGCTTGAACATTTGAAACCTCCAAGTCCACCCCCACACTTTCTCCAACAAGGCTTTACCTCTTAATAGTGCCACTCCCTATGAGCCTGCTGTGGGGGCCATTTTCATTCAAACCACCACAGGGACCATATTAAATTTTTTTGCATATTTGAAAATTAAAAATTTTTATAGGCTTTTGTTTGTTTGTTTTGTTTTTGCTTTGAGACAGACTTTCTTCTCTAGCTGTCTTCAAGCTAACTCAGTAGACAAGTCTTTTCTCGAATCCAGGAGTCCACCTGTCTCTGCCTCTTGGGGTGCTAGGATTAAAAGCATGTGCCACCATGCCTGACTTTTTTTTTTTTAAACAGATTTTAATGATGTGTTCCTTACCATCTCTTTCCACTCTACGAAAGACAGCTTAATAATTTTGTGTGGTAAATTTAAAATGTCATCATTTCTAAGATGTTCTTAGTCTTTCTGATAATAGAAGTCAAACTGTTAGCAGAAAGTAAATGTTTTGGATCTCTCTGGAATCTAATGCCCGTTCCTTTGAGCACCCTTGAATCTCTAGAGATCTAAGACTCACTCCTTTCAGTCATTATGTGAGCATACAAGAGAGAAGTGAGGTGAGGGAGTGGAGTTCCTGGTTCCTCCTGGGCCCATTGTCACCTCTTCTCATTGCTGGGCAGTCACGGCTGAGAGGAGCAGGTAGACTTAAGACTATACAGTAACCAAAAGAGTTTTGCTGTCATTTGGGATCTGGCAGAGGCTGAAGTCCCCAAATCGGAAGCATTTTTAAAGGGGGTGCTTTTCTTGTGTCACGTAGGATTGGAGTACAAAGCTTCTCTTTGCCTGGAATATTAGAGTTACTATCCCCGTACAAGTAAAATTCCTGTAACCTGGGGTGGCATGCTGAGTGTCTTTGGTGTCTGCTTAGCACAATCTATATGACAGATTGAGTGTCCTCTGCCAGGGAACCAGCTTTGTGTAGCTTGAAAAGCCTCACCTTGAATCATCTGTATGTACCTCTAAAAGGTGTCGCTTGTGGCTTGCCCCAGAGGCTTCTGGATCCAGTGCCATCTTGCCTTTTGTTTTTAAACTTGTTCACTTTACATCCTGCTCACTGCCCCCCTCCAAGTCACCCCCTCCCACAATTCTTCCACACACCCCCTTCCCCTTCTCCTCTGAGCAGGTAGGGGCCCTTTGTGTCCCCCTACCCTGGCACACCAAGACTCTGTGAGGCTAGGTGCATCCTCTCCACTGATGCAAGCCCAGCTAAAAGAACATATCCAAGTACAGGCAACAGCTTTTTTATTTGCTCCTTTATTTGGAGTTGTGAGCACTTGTTTATCAGCAGGGTGCAGTGGTACTAGGTGTATCTTCACTCCCCCTTCACTCTAGAAGAAGGACGCTCGTGCGCCACATTAGATGGTTCTAGTATGTGTAGTCTTGTTGCTGTTGCTTTTTGGCCAGCACAGTCATGACCAGTGCTGAGGTACCGTGTCTTCTGGCAGCTATGTTCTTTAGCAGGCAGGAATCTTGCTGTCCCTTGAAATGCAGTTTCCAGCCGATAGAGTGGTACCAGGAACTCTTTCTCACTATAGGGCTTCTCTCAGAGGCAATCCTTGGCTGGCCTTGGTCTAGTCGTGTCTTTTGAGTGGAGATGGCTTAAGACAGAAACTTGGGCTCAAGTCCCCATTATGTCACTTAGTCCTCAGAGTGACTGGCAGTTTTATAACTGCCTATCACCTCCAGAAAAATGAAGTCTAGAGAGAAAAAAAACTTGCTTAGTCCACCATGAAGCAGTGGTGCTTCTGTGTGAAGAATTTTAAAAACTAAACCCCAACGGCAGTGCAGTCCTCACTACCCGCCCCAATGTTCTGGGTTCCCAAATGAAAGACACACACACAGCCTTTATATTTTGATATGCCTAAATTGGCTCAGTGGCTGGGCCTCCATATGGTAAATCCACCCCCACACTCCTGCGCTGATAATCCCAAGTTGTCACTTACTAAGTCCTGCATTCTCTCTAGACTGCTCTGGACCCAGCGTGATACCAGCTGGACCACACTCTCCCAGCTCCTTCCTGATAGCTGTGCCTCCCTGTCCTTCACTCTCCTCAGGCATAGCGGTTCTCTTCTTCTCCTGGCATTCTCCCTGTCCCTAGCCCAGGCATCCTAAAAGTCCCTCCTCTGTCTGCCCTGCCCAGCCATTGGCTGTTGACATCTTTATCTCTCAATCAGAACCAGCTGGGGACAGGGTCTCTCAGTGTCTTTCATGCAAACAGGTTTTGGGGGAACATAGTTAATATGAGAATACAAGAAGCTACATTTCCCCCCTTTTATCCAATTAAAAAGGCTTTTCTCTCAGATATACATTGAACATAATTATAACAATTATATAAACTATAAAGTATGATATACACTAATAACATCCAGTCTGTCAGTTTGTCAATTTAGACACATTACTCTACCATCTATCCTAACTTAAAGAGGTTACAATTCTATACCTGAGTTGTTTGGATTTTACCTTGCATTACCATCTGAAAACCATCCTATCAATTTTAGAACATCTTCTTTAATGCTAAACAACTTAAGTTCAATTATGAGACTATAACTAGTCTTCAGACCCGTCAGAAATCTGAGTAGGAATTAAATATTACCTGAATATGTAGTAAGCACAAAAACATGGCTTCTAAAACTTATACAAATTGCTCTAGGCTCTGCTTTTTCACCTGGGGAGCCTAAGGCCTATGCAGATGTGAAGATTGACTGTTACCTTTAGCTAGCTAGTCAGCCGGTGCCTAGGTCTCGATCAGTTGCTCTGGTAGAGGCAAGGTGAGTTGCGGTTTGTGGTTAGCAAACCTTCAGTGAACCATCATCTGATTTCCTTGCTTCCTCTCTGCACTATTTTCCTCTGCAGGGTGAGCCATGATTGCTTCATGATGCTAGGAAGAAGTCACTGTTGTTGCTGTTGCTGTTGATGTTGTTGTTTTGGTGGGTTTTTCCCCCTTTAGTTATTTGGTTTTTAGTTTAGTGTTGTTCTGGTTTTGCTTTTTTTCTCCACCCATTGGAATTGTGTGTGTTAGACAGAGGTTCTGTCTGTGAGCTACATCCCAACATAGATTGGGTTGTTTATTTGTCTGTTTATTTTTGAGACAGGTTCTCCCTATGCAGTTCAAAGCTCATGCCAGCTTTGAGCTCATAATGTAACCTAAACTGTCCTCAAACTTGAAATCTCCCTGCTCCCCCCTACTGAGTGCTAGATTTTAAATGTACACCTCTGCCTGTCCTTGCTAAGGGTTTTTAATTCTAGGATTCCGTTTTTTAGGAGCAGTGTTTTCATAAATGTCATATCTCAATCTTCCTAAGCAAAGACAGTAAATCTAGCGCAGAAACCTTTCTTAGGATCCTATAAGATGAAGTTGCCTTATTAAATTTAGCCTTGGCCAGCTATGTGGTCCCTGCATTGAATAGTGCAGGTCCTGCACCAGAGTCCATAGTCTTGGCTGTAGGAAGGCTGGGATGAGAGTGGTTCCCTTTGTTTTAGCATAGCACTAAAAATTCCTACTTGTTCCCAGCCAGATCATGTACACTAACACCATTCTGTTTTAGTTAGCTGTGACCAAAAAAGCCCAATTTTCTAAGTAAATGGTTCAGTAGAAGAACCATGGAACAGTGTTCTCTGGCATTGGGTGACACCCTGTGGTGGCTTTGGATCACACTGGCATGCTTCAGCTGTACAGGTTTGTTTCTATGTCATGCAGTCTACAGTCATCAAACTCTAGGAATTTCACCAAATCTTGTATTTCAGGCTTTTACTAGGTTACATACAGTCCTGCATAAGATCTCACTTTGTGGAAGTGACAGCAGAGGTAGAAGGATGTAAAGCAAATCAACACTAGGTAATGAGTCTTACAGACCAGAAATAACAAACAGAAATGAGACCACATAGTAAGTAGCAAGAGCAGGGCTGTCATCATTTCACAGACCTGCACCGAAGTCCTCTACCCTTCTAGTCATATGCCTTCCCGCAGGAATTCATCTGATCTTCACTGGTCAGCCAGAAACACAATCCCAGCATTGGCTACTGAGGTCCTCGTTCAAGCATCGGTAGAAAGTCATACTAACCAGAAAAAAACAAAAAAACAAAAAAAAACTTCTTTGCCCGATAATGTTCCTGTGGCCCATGTTCCCATCTGTCTTGGAAAATAGTGTCTTTCCTTGGCCTCGTGCTAAGAGACTCTTACCAAATGACTGTGTGCTGTGACTGTAGATATCAGGCCTCTGTGCCTGGTCACATGCACAGGTCACACTTTTGTCTGATAAACCACAGTTGAGAGAGATAGGTAGGGTGACAGCTGTAAAGCTCTCCTTTGGATTTGGCCACCTGGTTCTGCCTTCTCTGAAGGCTTTTTCTTGATCTCATTTCTGTCAAAGCCAAGTGGGTGTTGAGGGAACTGCATAGGCCTCTCTTGTAGCAGAGTGAGCTGTAGTGTGGAGCCACAGCAGGAAATGGAGGCAACAGTCTTCACCTCCTGAGTGCTCTCAGGCCTCTGAGAAACCCTGCCCCCGTACCAAAGCGACGGCGTTGACACCAAGGCACACACACTGCTCTTGTCAGTTTTACTAGTCATCAGGACGAGAATTTCACATCACTAGCATAAAACTGCAGGCCCATAATAACAATTTAACTTAATGGCTTGCCCTGCCATTTTTGTGACCATTTCTCCAGTCTAAGTATAACAAAGTAGATTTTTTTTTTATGGCAACATTAAGAAACTTTTCTCCAACTGCCATGCTTATTGAAATAATTTAAATAAGCTGGAACTTATCAGTTTTCAAGAAATTAGAGAGGTCACCATTTCTAATTCCTTTCTGTAAAAGTAGGTTTAGGTGCCAACTCTCAATTTTTTTAAATTTATGTGATAGAGGCTGTCTTAGTTAGGAGTTTACTGCTGTGAACAGACATCATAACCAAGGCAACTCTTATAAGGACAACATTTAATTGGGGCTGGCTTACAGGTTCAGAGGTTCAGTCCATTATCATCAAGGCAGGAACATGGAAGCATCCAGGCAGGCATGATGCAGGAGGAACTGAGAGTTCTACATCTTCATCTGAAGGCTACTAACATAATACTGGCTTCCAGGTAGAAAGCCCACATCCACAGTGACACACCTACTCTGACAAGGCCACGCCTCCAGCATATTCAAACCATTACAATAGTCTATTTCTTTTTCTTCCTTTCTTTTTTTAAAAAAAAGATTTATTTATTTAATTTATATGAGTACACTGTGACTGTCTTTGAACACACCATAAGAGGTATCGGATCCCATTACAGATGGTTGTGAGCCACCATGTTGTTGCTGGGAATTGAACTCAGAACCTCTGGAAGAGTAGTCAGTAAGTGCTCTTAACAGCTGAGCCAGCTCCAGAGGTCTATTTCTTACAAATAGCAGAAAATGATATGTAAACAGAATACATGTCTGAGCATCACTGATCATAACCACAAAGTAAGAGGTAAAATGTTCTTTCCCTGGAGGACCTTCCAGGAAGAGGATGACTCTTTGCCCTTGTGATGGCTGTGTTTCCTGCAGGCCATTCTTCCTTGTGCAGTTTAGGGTGTTTTTTGAAAAGCTGGCACCAGGTGGAGCTACTGAGTAGTGACGTTCACGGCCTCCACTTCATGGATAAAGACACTTAAATATTCAGTCTCTGTCTTAAGTGGACAGGTTGGCATTTTTAACCAATTTCTAGAAAACTGATGTATGCTTGCAGAAGCACAAATTTAAAATAATTCCTTTTCCTCCATTTAAAATAAAAGATGGTTTCCCCTTTTGAGAGTTGCAAAAGCAACAAGTGATTGAAAGGATGCCAGCTTTGTCCAGTTTGTTACCAATGTGCTGTTCCACACACCCATCCATGATGTAGCTTCAGAGTTGCCTGCTTGATTGTTTGCACCCAAGAGTCCTAGCTACTAGCTGGGCTGATTAAAAGAACTTAGCTATTTTTCTCATTAATAATTTCTGTTGTGGTGCTGGAGATGTAGCTCAGTTATTAGAGCACTTGCCTAGCACACAGGAGACCCTTGGTGTAATGGCCATACCCATGAGGTAGACACCGACCACACTGTAGAAGCTCAGTTACTAAAGCACTTGCCTAGCAGGCAGGAGACCCTTGGTGTAATGGCCACACCCACGGGGTAGACACCGACCACTCTGTGGGAAAGCATGTATTGTAGAAAAGATGAGCTTCAGTTGAAGCTGTGGCCAGTGCCTTGTACTAGTTCTTCCTGTCAGCATTGCTATGAGACAGGGTCTCACCCCACCCAACTCCCAGGTATCCTATGGATTATAGATATTTGGAAGCATGTGATCAATTAACAAAGCTATATTGCAGCCTTCTTAGAGCTTTTTCTGTGTTAATGAACATTTCTAAATTTCTGCCCTTTTCTAAACATTAGTTACTTATCTGAATGTAGAACCTATTATTTATGTATTGATTTATTTATTTAGGCTCCTACGATTAAATTGTGGAAAGATGTTCTGGATGATTAAAAGAAGAAACTACTGATCAAGAATAAGAAATGAAGGCAGAGCAACTTTGCCAGACAAAGACTGTCTGGAGTAAACTGATTTGTTTCATAGTACTTTCCATGTCCCCATATCTGAGGAGACTATATTCTAAGACACCAGTGGATTTTAGAAACCTTGAATAGTATTGAGCCCTGTGAAATGTATACTATGTCCTAACTCTATGAACTGTAGCATTGCCAAATAATACTGGAGATAGTCTGTCCCAGGTTCCATGCCCTGGAGGAACTTTTACAACCCTCTGCCTATTCTTAGGAGTCATTATTAAGTAAAATAAGGGTTCTTTAAACACAAGACCTGTGACACTAGGCAGTTAATCAGATAACATAAATTATTACCAATGACTAACAGGTGAGCACCATATATACCATGAACACTGAACAAAAAGACAATTCATATTCCAGTCAAGATTATGTCATATGTTATCACATTTATTAGAACTGTGAAGTTGCCGGGCGGTGGTGGCGCACGCCTTTAATCCCAGCACTTGGGAGGCAGAGGCAGGTGGATTTCTGAGTTTGAGGCCAGCCTGGTCTACAGAGTGAGTTCCAGGACAGCCAGGGATACACAGAGAAACCCTGTCTCGAAAAACCAAAAAAAAAAAGAACTGTGAAGTTTAAATTGTATTTTTCTGCATATTGCATTTAGTATTTTCGGACTGTGGTTAAGCTTGGAAACCTAACAAACTGAAGCCATAAAAAGAGGGTTGTTGTATATAGTTTGGGAAATTTTAGAACTAAACAAATAGAATAGCAATCTGGAAAGCATGCCTAGTGAGCTGGGTTATCCATATAACAGAGAATTGCTGTCATGGTTATTGTGAGACTGTCCTCCAGAACACAGACTGATGCCAAGTGGATATGAGATAAAGGTGGAAATGCAAGGTAATCAGTCAGCACAGTGTCCATGTCAGAGTTTTTCACATTAATCTCTACCCTGATTAAAATTCCTTTGTGCTCTACATGGCCTAGGGGGACCTGGGCTTTCAGTCCTTGGCTCTTTGACTTCATGGTAAAGCTCTTCTTCCTAGATTGCCCATTGTTCAGGTTTTACCCAGAATGCCCAGAAGCCTCTCATCCAAGCAAATGAGTCATTCCTGTGTATCACTGTGTGCCTCTGTAACCAGTTTCAGCTCCGTTCCTTCTTCATCACATTCCTGTGTGATCCTACTGGTACTCTAACACTTCAGCTTTGCCACCACAGGGCTTCCAGCATCCCTGGCTACTTCCCTGTATAAAAATACTTGAGACACTTCTGTGACTGAAAGAGTTAATCATAAGCCTCCTTTAGGCACTTAAAGCAATTGTTCTGTTTTGCTTTTCTGTACAAATTCTTTATTCAGATGAATGGGGTGGAAGCTTAGATACCATGAGAAACATGTAATGTTCATGAATGAGAGCCTTTTTGTGATTGTTGGTTTGTAGTGGCTGTCATATTTGGAACTCTCTAGCATAGACTTTTATGTTAAAAGTTAGGTCACTTTGATTTTTAACGCTGACCAACTTCAGTGACACAATGTGTTTTGAAAGGCTTAGAGGTTCATTTTGTTTTCCTATAAGCAGTGAGTAAGTCCTGAAGTTCTGAGGTAAATGCTTAGTTTTTCCATAAAGTGACATTAATTGCTGGAGATTTTGGTTGATGGCTTCCGAAGGGTGCTTTTGCTTCTTAGGAAAAAGTGTTATAGAAGGGTTGGGGTGGGACCTGAGCCAAGCCTTTGTAGCTAAGCTAGAGAAATTTCTATGCACTTACTTGTCTGAGATGGAGGTTCGATAACCTTTAACCCTGGAGATTTAAAAACATCAACAACAACCAAGTCTCCTATGTAGCCCTGGCTGGCCTGGAACTCAGCTATCCTTTGCCTCCTGAGTACACCACCAGGCCTGGCTTAAGGTGTGGGTTTGTGTTTGTTTGGTTTGGTTTTTTCTCTTGTAGATCCAATAGACTTTTTTTATATCGAAATTTTACCTAGCCAAAATGACTTTCTGTAAGCAAATTAATCTTAAGAGTTTTTTTTTATAATTCTTTTGTTTTGTCTTTTTTTTAAAATTTAATATATGAGTGCTCTGTCATCTGCAGGCCAGAAGAGGGCATCAGATCCTCTTATAGATAGTTGTGAGCCACCGTGTGGTTGCTGGGAATTGAACTCAGAGCCTCTGGAAGAGCAGCCAGTGTTCTTAACCACTGAGCCATCTCACCAGCCCATAATCTTGGAGTTTTACATTTAGAAAGTCAACACATGGTCTGGAGAGATGATTCAGTGGATAAGAGCACTGGCTGCTCTTCCAGAGATCCTGAGTTCAATTCCCAGCAAGTATGTGGTGACTCACTACCATCTGTAATATGATAATGCCCTCCTCTGGCATGCATGTGTACATGCAAATAGAGCATTCATATGCCTAAAATAAACAAATAAACAATAAATCTTAGAAAGAAGTAAGGAAAGAAAGAAAAGGAAGTCAACACATTTTTGAATTTTATTTTCCTGATTTAATGGACATCATTCTTCCCAGTGAGTTATCTGGAAACATGTTCCATGTTTATTTCCCCTCTTTGTCACCATCCCTCCTCAGCGGTGTTGAAGTCCTCAGTGTGACTTGGATAGGAAGCTTCTCAGTAAACACAGTAGTCTCTGTTGCTGGGAAGAATTCAGAGCACCTTTAGTGTCATTTAAAACTAAGCATCTTTACAAAGTTTTTGCACTAAGAATGGAGCTTGTAATGCCAGGTATAATTTGAAGGCACCTTACTACTGATTTAAAGTCATACCAACCGAAGAAGTTATTTCTATGTTTTGATTGTTTTTGTCCTAAGTCCACATAGAATAATGCTAACTTTGTGACCAACACAGCTCTTCTTTGTAGGCTAAAGGAACTGTTTGTATGGATAGTTATAGGCTCTTTTCCTTTTATTACATTTGTTTGTTTGTGGTGAGGGTGCATGTTCTATGATGTGATGTAGCTCAGAGGACAACTTGGTTTTCTTCTTCCATCATGTCCTGGGAATTATACTTAGGTCCTCAGGTTTAGCAGCAAGTGCCCTTAGCCATAGAACATCTTGCCAGCCCAGAATCTATATATTTTGTTATATTTACAATTAAATTATTAAAAAAAGAAACAGCAAACAGTCAACTGTGATACATAACCAGGAGTTGAACATCCATAGTTCTTAGGTTCTGCTTAAAAACTATCTCTTCATTTGCCACTCAACTTTCTAACTTTATTTGTGTATGTGATGCATGTGTGAATTTGAGTTTGTGTGTCTATACGTGCACCTGTGTGTATCAAGGCCAGAGGCTGACATTGTATGTCTTCCTAGGTGACTTTCAACCATCAGAGATTCAAACCCAGCTTCTTCTGATTATGTTATGCATTTTATTGACTGAGCCATCTCCACAGCCCAACTTTCCCATTCTCAAAGAGAAAAATCAATAAAGAATTGCTTTGTTAATAAAAATAATTGCTAAGCAACTCTCCAGTCTCCATTTTTCAGCTTATATTTAGTTGCCCAAATTTAAAGCCATTTCTGTATCTTTGACTTTAGTTATCATCTCTGTGTCAAGCAGTATTGCTTTACACACCCCAGGTGAATTATTTACCTCTTTTTTTGAACCTGTTTTTGTTTGAATCTGTTACAGATACTTACTCCAATAATGTTTGTTTAAAGATTATCTGAAGCTAAATCTGTCCAAGGAATATAGGGAAAGTGCCCATAGACGATTCATGTTACTGTGACTTGTAGCAGTGTTAACTGTGTTCATGGCACTGCTGTGAGGGCAGTGCCCTACTCTTCCTTTCCCCTTTAAAAATTGGCATTTTTGGTATAGCTAACGTTAATGATCTTTCATAATTCAAATGAAAATAAATGCTTTTACTCAAAAGGATGTGTGTGTCCTTTCCCTTGCATCAGCTTGTTTGAAGTTTTGGGTAGAAAAGGTAATGATCTGGACAAAACTTTTAAGCAGACTGAGCGTAGAGCCCCACCTTTTGGCTTTTGACATGATAATAATTCATTGGAAAGTCTCTTGTAGACCAGCTAACAGAGGAGTGTGTAAATAATGTGCTTGCTCATTAAAACAGTGCAGACAGATACTCTGAGATACAGATCTGAGGTCAGGAACTACTAAAGCCTGTACTTGTAAGGGGTTTCTGAAGGGCAAAGCCTTGCTATCATTATCTTCACTTTTATCTTACCCCTAGAAAAATGTCAGCATGCAGGGGGCACTCAGAAGATGTGAGGGTAGAGACACATGTGGCAATGTGGCAACTGTATTGGGACAAAGCTGCCTAGATGGTCCAAGCTGGGCTATGTCATGGATCATGTCGTGAGATGCCCAGCAGGAAGAGGTGGAAGTCATGGTGCTGTCAGATGGAATGAGACAGTAGCCCATCCTCATGCTGCCATACCATGGTGCTTGGGTGTGGGCACCTTCCTCACGGGGGGGGGGGGGGGTGCCTTCCTCCAGCAGGCAGGCATTGCTCCAGGCAATCTAGAAAGAACAAAGGGTCAGGGAGGGCTTTCCAACAGAAGCAGGTCCTGTGGGAGTAGGAAGATTCTTGAGGAGGCTACAGTGGCCAGGTCTATCTACCCAAGGTGTGAAGAACTAGGGAAGGGCATGGAAGACCAGTCAGTATGCATCTACCAAGTCTAATTTTCTAGGTATCCAAGTTAGTTGCCCTTAATTCAGAAGCTCAACCTGCAAGAGAAGATATTAGCCAGTGTCTGTACTCCTTTTGTTGTTCCAAGTGAAGGACAGGTGTTCTATCAGAGTAGATTGTCTAGTTTCTCCTTAAAACAGCATTTACAGAGTCCTCTGTGGTAGAGACTGAGGAAAGGGTGGATGTCGTGAGAGCCATGAGGCCTCCAAAGACTAGGTTCTTCTTTCTGGTCAGCCTAGAAGTCTTATACAGGTCCTAGGCAGAGATGTCAGCAGCAGAGCTGGCCAGGAGAGATCCTTTACCTGGGCAGTACCAGAGAGAGGTGACTACCATCCTTCCCTTGTTTCAGAACCTACACTTGAGTTTTATGGGGCTAGCAGGTCCTAAGCCCATTAGGGACAACCACAGTAGAGAAGGTAAGGCCTCCTGAGCAGAAATAGCTCACTGCTTTTTTAAAAAGAAGAGTTGTTTCCAGCATCAGCCTCAAGCCTGGATCCTAACTGTAACTTGACTGACACCAGTCACCTGTATTCTTGGGTCTAGTTTGCCAGCTGGCACAGCAGGCATGATTTGAATTGTAGGTGTGTTGAAATATCGATCTCAGGCCCCAAAATGGCTGGCTAGAGCCCGGAGCACCTTGTATCCCTGCCTGGTCATCTGTGACTACCACCAGAACCTGCTAGATGCCATCCAGAAGGCTGTATACACTTTGCATACACTGTGAGAAAGACTACAATCCACTATAGGATTTAGGACCTGGAGAGAAAGGTTGTTACAATTGTTACAATTGGTTTTGTCTATAGGGGTGGGTGTTGCAAAGTGAGTATAGACTCCTAGAGGAGGGTGGTACTTTAGAGAAATGTAAGACATATGTAAGTTTAGACACCTTCTTTGCCTGCAGGTAAAGGAGCTATGAAGGGGTTCAAGCATCAGAATGGCATGATTGTTTTGCATCTAAGGAAGGTATTTTTGTCTGCAGGAGTGGGAAGAGGAAATGCTAAAGATAGTCGATCTGTTGTAGAAGCCTGAGTCAAGATCGTAGCACTGAGTTGGAGAAAGAACTAATTGGGGGATCCTGGGGAGATATGAGTGATAGCAGCTGGTAGCTTTGACTGCACAACAGGTAGGGGCTTCTCTGGGAGGGAAACCTCAGCTAGCTAACATACTGCCAGGCACTTAGGGTACCTTGGCTTGCCTGTCATTCTGTTATGTTTGTTGACTGCTGACTTTGCTGTTGGGTTTGAATTTTTATGTTTCACTTGACTGAGGATAGGGTAGGGGAGGCTTTTCCTAATGTTTTCCTGTATAAGGCTGTGTCTTCCAGAGCCCTCTCTTGTGGGCTACGTCTTCCAGGTGAGGCACCTCTCTCTGTCTTACTTGAGAACGTTTATCTGTCCTGAGCCATACTGAAACCTTAACCATACTGAAATCACTTAACCTTTGTTGCCCCCGAACACATGGGCTGAATTGGGGAAAAACTTGAGATAGGCATTGGAACCTTCTGAAAGTGCAGTACCAGCAGTATCTGTGTGCAGGACAAAGGAGTGACTGCCCCTAACCAGCCCAGACTCAAGGATCGGCATCTGCCACTGTCTACACCTAAAGGCAGATGTGCACTGGAGAGAGGACTGACTCTTAGGCGTGCAGGGCTTTATGTATTGCTCTCTTTGTCTCACTCTGCGTATGTGTGCATGCATGTGTGTCAATTATTTTTATTTTATGCATGTGTGTTTGTGCATGAATGCCACATGCATGCAATTATCCATGGAGTCCAGAAGAGGGTGTAAGACTGGAGTTAGTGGCAATTCTAAACCACCCAACTGGGTGCTGGGAACTTCAGGTGCTCTGGAAAAACAGCAAGCTCTCATAACTGCTGAGCCAAGTCTCCAGCACTCCTCAGGTATTTATTTGTTTCATGTGTGGGAGTGTGTGCATATGTATGACAGTGCTCAAGCACCATGCCACAGGCATGGAAGTCAGATGACAACTGCAGGAGTTAGTTCTTTCA
The DNA here is from genome assembly GCF_011762505.2 of Arvicanthis niloticus. Lineage (NCBI taxonomy): Eukaryota > Metazoa > Chordata > Mammalia > Rodentia > Muridae > Arvicanthis > Arvicanthis niloticus. Next base: position 55,426,293 of record NC_047660.1, on the reverse strand, counting down.
TACTAGAGATGAGCTCGGGTCCTCAGGTTTCAAATTACTTGTTGGGCCTTCTCTATGTGTTTTAATATCAAGTACTCTGGTATCATTGAAACAGTAAATGCCTACTCTAGAAAAGTTATGAGCTGTACTAGTTCATGAGAAAGAAGAAAAAAATTTTTTTTCATGATGCACGTAGCCAGAAACAATGGTAAGAATGTTGGTACATGACCAGGCATGTGTAGCAGTGATGACAGGTACCTGTCTGTCCAAAAGTAGAGTCAACATTGACAAGCTGTTGAACATCTATCTGTAGGTACTTGAAGTTTGGTTCTGTCACTGAGCTGAGACATATTCTTTGTGGTCTCCATACTCTTTTCACTCTACCCCTAGCATGTTCCTCACTTGTCCACTGCAGCTTTGGTAGCTTGGGCAAAGTTATGAGATGAGTAGGTTCTAGAAGCCTCTGTTCATCCTGGTGCCAAACATCACTGTAAAGTATTGCAGTGAGATTTGCCATACCCTCACCACACACAAAGACCACTGCTATATGAGGCTACTACCCAGGTGGGTAGTGCCATCATTTCAGCATATACATAGAGCAAATTGTCCTGTTCACCTTAAGTATTTACAGTATTTGCCCCTCAATGGATCTGGATGGAAAGGCTCACATGGAGTAGCAGGAGAGCACACCTACCCCAGTGCCAGCTTTCTTCTCTGTATCAGGTCCTTGTAATCCCTCTCTCAAATGGGGAGATGATGCACTTGCTCACTTCCCCTTCATGCTCTCACTGCCTGAAGGATACCTAATTACCCCTGGAAAGTGTCTCCAGTGAGCTGGAAGGGGCTGAGTGGCTACTGGGCCTGTCCCGTATCCCAAGGCTGTTCAGAGTGGCTCTGCTTTTCCAACCCATCTCTGCCTTCATCCTGTGGTGCTTCTCCCCCAACCCTGCTTTTCCCAATCTCTTGGTTCCCTGGCATTACATAATATTCCTGTTAGGATCAGTTCCTGTTTTGCTGGGGAGAGGAATTGTGACTCTCTCAGGGAAAACCCCTGGGCTGGCTTCAGTTGAAGCTACAGTGGCCAGTGCATGATCTCATAACGGAAATGTCGTCCTCCACCAGCCTCGCTGTTCCTGTCTGAGTCAGCGCACAGATGGGGCCACCTTTGTGCTGGTGGCTCCAAAGGCCTTCTTTCTTCTGTGTTTGTACTAGTCTGTACTCCTCAGAGGGTTGTGAGTCTACCACACTGTGACAGGTCCAATAGCCAGGGACAACTTTCATGTGGGCACCATGGTGCTATCTTCCCCTGTGCTGTCCTACCAGACTCTAGTAATGGCTACAGAGGGGAGAGTCTCCTCTCTGTAATGTGTGAGTCTCAACATACACATTCCCCAGCTTAGCCAGTCTCCTTCCAGCTTTTTCTCGTCATCTGCTTGTTGATGTCTATTAAGATACAGATGCTTGGGGTGGGGCCGAGGCAGGGAGATTGCCCTTGCACATGCCAGCATAAAGACTGGATTTTTTTTAATTCACAGAACCCATGTAAAGACAGGTGGGTACAATCTGCCTATAGTTCAGCTGGAATAAGCTGATTGGCAAGGGTGATTTCATATTCTTCTCTGTTCTTTGGAATTGATTGTTGAAGGCTGTTAAGGTTCTTTGTCTTCAGGAATTCCCCACATTCTGGATTTTGCTGTATCCATCTTCATAGTGCCCTTTAATACCATTACTTTTTGAAGAACTCCTCTGCTGCACCCCGTGACACAAGTTAACATCCCTGCCGTAGCCATTTATCATTAATTTCCTTCGTGTGGCTCTTTGCCATTTGTTAACTGAAAAAGTAATCAGAGCTGGTGATAGTTAATAACTGATATGATTTCTTCTGAAGTAATAATGTCAGATAATGTAAATAGAGCCAGTGAGATGGTTCAGTGGGTAAATGTACTTGGTGCCAAGTTATGACCTGAGTTTGGTCCCTAGGACCCACATGGTAGAAGAAGAAAACCAGTTCCTTTTATCTGACCTCCACATGCGCGCACACACACACACACACACACACACACACACGCACATAATAATAAATATTTTAGATTCTTTTTTTTTTTTTTTTTTTTTTTACTAATAGCATTTAGGTAATGATTGGTAAATGTTGGGTTAAAATCTGTACACTTTTGTCACCAATATACATATGTGTTGCTTCTGTCATCGCCACAAACGCTTGCAAAATAACTGTTGTCTTGAGAGATAATTCTCTCTACCATAGTCTTAAAGCTGATCAGGTGGTAGAAAGGACGCATGGGTCCTGAGCTACTAAGGGTGGAGTTAGGACACTGAGCCAGTGAGGTCATCATTAGTAAGGTGCTGGGGTGGACAGCTGGCTGCAGCAGCTCTTGGTTGGCCTCAGAGTGCATACAGATGGTACAGTCCAAAACGTAATAGGGATGGAGTGTGAAGGCATAATTGGGCAGGAAGGAGAGGTGGCTGCTGTGCAGACAAGTCCTCAGCTGGTTCCACAGCAAGTTCTTCAGAACTGGACAGATAGCTAAATGAGCCTGTCCCTTGTTACCCTGCAGTGGTTATCCACTTCATCTGTCCCCAGGAATAGAAGCAGGCCTCTACCAGGAGTCTAATTCCAAACAGCTCTGCCAGCTGGACAGTGTGAGCTCTGGTAAGTAAACCACCAGTGAAGCAGGATGGCAGCTCTCCCATGCACTGAGCAAGTGGAGAGACTTGGGAGGACCACCCTGCTCACACTTCCCTGGCCCCTCTTGCCTATACTGTTTCCCACCTTTACACCAGTCCTGTGTTAATCAAAAAAGCTGAGCAGCTTGGTATGTGATAGCAAAAGTCAAAAGCCAGTCATGTGAGAGAAAAGTTGGGTCCCACATTGCAGATAGGGCCTTAACATTCAGTTGTCAGGTCTAATTGACCCAAGAAGTCCACCCAAGCTGTAAGGTTCTCTTTCCCTAGCACACACTAATAAACTACTCACCCTACCTCAGCAAGTGATAGTCACTTCAGAAAGTTCATCAAAACTCAGCTTCCTAGGTTACCTTTGATGATTAGGGAATCATTAATCATTGACACAGGTGCAAATATGTTTACAGGTAATTCTACAGGATTAAAAGGCTTTTTGGATAAATGTAAAAAAAAAAAAAAAAAAAAAGAAGACCATGAGCCAGACCACATATTTATGGGGCAGACACCTTCAGAAATAAAAGTTACTGCTTCATCTTGCTAATCACAGAGAACCCATTAATGTAAAAATGGTACATATAGCCTTGAACTTCTGGTAGCCAATCCTGACATAATGAATTTGGTTTTATTTTCATGGCAACAAACCTAAATACTAAAGAAGAGAAAACCATTCTTAGTTCATTGCTTCAGAAACAGCTGGACACCTTCCTTCCAGGGAGAGTGCAAACTGTGCATATACACAGACAGTCACACACACACACACACACACACACACACACCCTGCCCTCGGTGGGCCGCACATACTCACAACAGGTACTCCAGCTGGTCATTCAACAGCACTGGTCACTGTTGTGGAAAGCCTTTGTATTCAAGCTTTTCTTTTACCCTGAGTTTGGGGTTTAAGAACCTTTGCTCTAGAGGAAAAAACAGCTTCCACCCCAGCTTATTGTTTAACCTGTCCCAGTGGGATTGCTATTCTGAGACCAGACTGTAATTAGTGCAGCAAATGTTTGTACATAAGCAAGCAGCATGAAGTTGCTCACAGCTACCTGAAAAGTGTTTTTTAAGTGATGTAAATAAATGTTTCCCTCTGCCTTAGGAGTTCTTCATGATTCAGACTGTAATTAAGTCATTAGCTGATTTATCACCTGGACACTGTTAGGTGGAGTCTAAGCATCTTATGTAGGTTTGGATTCTAAAGTAAAGAATTTCAATGAGAGACTTGCTTGATAATTTTCCTCCACAGAATAGTTTAGGAGCAGGTTAAATTTAGCTTAAGTTAATAAGACCTCCTTGAGTGTGGCTTTGTGCTTCTTGGTTTCTATCAGTCTTTAAGCTGCAATATTGCACAGTTTCATTGGAACCAACTTATAACAATGGAAAAACTTTGTTTGAAACTTGGTCTTTAACCTAAAACCTCTTGTTCCAAATGTTAAGTTTTAGGTTGAAGGAAGCACATAACTTGCTTCCTCTGAAAGATTTAAGTCCTGTTTTATTAGGAGCCAAAGGGTTGGTTGGTCTTCCGTCTGTGGCGCTTCTGCTCCTTCCTTTCTGGGCAGACTGACTGTCTGGGGAGTTCACCCCAAGTCAGTCTCTTGGAGCAATAGCAGGGCTAAGGTGGCTTGGACTGCTTTAAACTGTCACTTTTTGACAGGTTCATCTTTGCCACAGCAGAACATTTTTCCTGTACAAAATAGCAGCAGAGGTGTGGTCATCTATCCTGAGTTGTCCAGATCTTCTGTTGTGCTTCTGATTCTGACAGCATCATGAAGTTGAGCCTGGGTTTCACATCCAGGCTTTGAAGCAGTATGTGAACCTGAACTCCAAACCACTGTCTGGGGTTTCTTGATAGGATCTTAGTTTATAGTCTGGAGTTTTTCCTGCCTCAGGTCTCCAAGTGCCAGTGCCAGCATTATGGACTTGAGCTCCACCCACCGCCCCAGTAGCTTTCTAACAACTACATGAGCTTAGATCACGCTGAATTCAGTGCAGTAGATGCCGTGGGATTGCTGCCTACCAGCAGAAAGGCTGGACATCCACTTACCGGGTACTAAGTCAGCAAGCTTTCCACAGGAAAGCTTGACGGGAAGTGACTGAGTGACGCTGGGAAGCAGTAAGTTAGTTTTCTTTTATGTCCATGCATTGCTGAAACTTATAAATAGAGTGTGTACTTTAGACCTATGTACGAGTCTTATTCCTAAATTATTAAAAAAGTTTTAGCATAAAAACTCTGTGCCTGGATACCTTAGGGTACTTCCTTGTGATCTTTTAAACAATGAATGTCTACAGTTCAAGAGGTTTTATTCATTGAGTTGCATCAGTACTTTAGGTTTACATGAGCACCTCACTCCCACTGTTAGGAGAAGATGTTAGGGGCAGAAGCACAACTCTGACAGTTTGGCTCTGTGTGGACTGCAGTTACTTGAAATAGGATTAATCGTGGTGCATGACACCAAATCGTTAGCAGTCCAGCTATTTCGGACTTCACTTTAGCAGTCCTTATGTGGCTTTAGAACTTCTAGGGTGAGATTTGGGGCACTTTCTTTAAATTATTGAATAAAATCAGCTCTATGTGTTGATGTTACCAGAGAGCCAAACCCAGGCGTACTGTCTAATCATTTGCATTTCAGACCACAGTGACAGGCCTTGGCCACGAGCAGCTTTCTGCAGTTTTTGTGGTCTTAGTATAATCTCTCTTTACTTCTTCATTCTCCTACTATTGCTGTAATCACTTCCAAGCTAGCTTCCTCCCTCCATCCAGTTCTTTCTCTGACTTGACTCAAATATTTGTCCTTGTCACATACTAACCCTGTTGATGACAGATTGTGAAATGAGTAAGACATAGTCCCACTTACAATATGAGCAGGAAGTCCAAGGCACACACTGTCAGCTGGAACAAAAGCCGGGAGAATAATGTTGAAGGGCTTTGGCGGGAATGTTAGGGATAGACTTGGCTCACAGAAGCCAAGGATGGAGGAAAAGAATACCATACCAGCAAAGACATAGATCCTGAGAAAGCAGGGCCTCAGGGAAGTGCATTTAGATATGTCTGGGTCATGGCTATTGAGGGGCAAGTACTGTGACACTTCTGCCATGTGGTGCTTTGAAGCAGCCATCTAAGAAGCCAGAAGTTTACCTATCAATAGTATAGCACTTAAGTAATTATCTTAAATGATAAGGATTCACTGGGGTGATGTCTCAGTTGATAAAGTACTTGTTTCCTAAGTATGAGGACCTGAAGCCATGTAAAAGGTGGGGTGGATATAGTAGTACATCACTCTAATCTTAGTGCTGGGGCAGCAGGATGAGGATCCTTGGGTGTTACAGCCAACTAGCCTGGCTTTCTTGGCAAGTCCCACACCAGTGAGTAACCCTCTCTCAACAGAAGGAAAGGTGGACAGTTTTCCTCTGGCCTACACAGTCGTGCACACACATACCTGCATGCACACACACAAACACAAAAGTAAGGGATGGAAATCTGTAAGTCTATTAGAATTATTACACTGTACAAAAGTAGATAATAGTTGTGTATGAGCATCAGTTTTCAATCTGACTCCATCTCTTTCTGTTCCTCCTTCATGCTTAGAATCAATATTCCTCATGTCTACTTTTAGAGTGGCCTGAGGCCCGGTTTCTATAGGAAAATGGGATGGATCTTTCCTTAGCTCCTTGATCTAGCAGCTTTCAGAATGATAATGAGGTTCTCCAGTGTTCCTTGAAGGTAATTGGCAAATTTTCCATTTCTAGATCCTTCACACATTGGAATACATTTATTTGTACCAGCACATCTTAGCCACCATCTTGGCTAATGAGCAACCTTTCTGTCTTTACCTAGTGAGACCCTCCCAGGTTAGTTCCCAGGTACTTCCCTGTACTATAAACAGATTGTTGGAGGTATGTGAAGAGTGCAGCTGTGGTATTGTGTAACGCACATGTGGAGCAGACTGATTATGATGGTAAAGCAAGTGAATGTATCATCAGTGCTCTCCTTAGGGCCACAGTTATGCACCTCCTTCATGGCAAAGCAGCTATGAGTCACTTAGCAGAAGTTCTCCCCGCTAACTCTTAACCTGGTCCTCACAGCTATCCTTAACATCTCACAGTCTGCTACTCTGTGGCTTTGGACCTTCATTTCCCTTATTACAGCCCAGGTAACCCATACTTTTTTTTCTCCATTTCTGAATCTTAGGGTTTTTGTTTTTAAGATATTTTTGCTTTTATTTTTATGTGTGAATGTTGGCTTGCATGTGTGTATGTGCACCACATGCCTGGTGCCCGTGGAGACCAGAAAACTGCATCAGGTCTCCCAGAACTAAAGTTACAGATAGTGTGAGCTGTCATGTAGGTTCTGGGAGCTGCAAGAGCAGCTGGTATTCTTAGCTACTAAACCATCTTCTCGTATTAGCTTTTTAAATATACATACATGTAAGTGAGGATATGCTGTGTTTCTATCTTTGTCTTTCTTACAGTATAATATCTTTTGAGTTATGTTCAGTGAAAGACTTAATGTTGCAGTGAACACCGGAATGAAGGACTTCTGAACTAGGACTTTATTTCTTTCATGGAAAGATTGTTGGGTCATATAGTAGTCATTTTTACTTCCTATTATCTTCCAAAATGGCCATACTATCTCTTTACTCCTCTCTGATGTCTACTACCTTTGTAAGGTCTGTGGTTTTACAGCAGCCTTATGTTTGTGTTTCCTTGATGATGAGTGATACCTTTTGTGTGAGTGTCTCATGTTGGCTTTTCAGAGAAGCATCTGTTTGCATTTGCCTGTTGGAATGAGGTAGTGTTTTCTTTCCATCAAATGGTACAAACTACATTTTTGTTTAGCACTGTTTGCAGTATTTTTCTCTCTTGAGGGTCTTCTTTCCTGTGCAAGGGACTTTGAGTTTGCTATAGTCCCATGTGTTTTTGCTTTTATAACTTGAATTTAAAATACAGTGTCCAAGAAATCACTGTCAAGCCCAAAGACAAGGCCCTTTTTTGTGTATCTTGTATGTTTTATGATTTCTGAGTTTCCTATATTGAGTTGATGCTTATGTGTTGTGGAAGATAGGAAGATTTGCACATAGAAAACTAGTTTTCTGGGTCCATTTATTAAACATAGACTAAATAATCTGTGTGGTATTGCCCAGTAATAGATGGGAAGGCAGACATTATATGATCACCTTGGTTAATTTCAAAAAGAAAAAAAAAAGCATTTGAAGTCTTACATCCTTTCTTGATGGAAAATTTCAATAGTTTACAAAAGGAGAACAATTCCTGAGCATAAGAAAAAGACCATTTATGAAAAAATCTATGGCTAACAAACCAATCAACAGGAGGCACAGGAAGCCTTTCCTCCAAACAGTGCTTCTCCTTCCTCCTAATATAGTTTAATAACTCCACCACCCTTTAATTCAGTTTCTCATGTTGTGGTGACCCCAAATCATAATATTATTTTTGTTGCTACTTCATAACTGTAATTTTGTCTACTGTTATGAATCATAATGTAAATATTTGATATGTAACCCACACACGGGTTGAGAACTCTCCTAAGGTCTGGTGCAGGCACTTGTGTCTGCTCACCATCACCACCCCTGTTCAGTATGGTGCTGGAAATACTGTCAAGGGCATTCAGAGAAGAAAAAGAAATGAAATTGAAATCTCAATAGAAATAAAAAAGAAATGAAGGAAATCTCCAAAATGAAAAAGAAATAAAATTATCTCTTTGGGAATAACATAGTCTTATATATATAGAAAACACCAATGATTTCACTAAAAAAATTACTGAGATGAAAGATTTCAGTGAAGTTGAAGAATCAATATGGAAATCTTTGGTGTTTCTGTATGAAAATAGTGACCTGAGTACTTTTAATACAGCAGTAAGTGGTCTAGGTAGCTTCCTTTCATTCTGACCTTTACACAGGTGCCATCCCATGTCCAGGTTCCCTAAGTGTTTAGAGACCTAAGTCTAGGGATCAGGGTAGTCCATGGGTTCTAGACCATAGCCTCTACTTCTTGTCCTATGACTAAAACTTGGTTTTTATGCTGTTTATCATCAGACTGCCTGTTCAGATTTAGGACTCAAGGACTTGTGCTTAGTTGTCTTTTATCTTTACTCACACATCCCAGGCCATATAACTTGTCCCTCCCTTATCCTCATCCCATGTACAGTGTCACATAATAATACCAAAGGTGAAAAGGCAAGTGGTGGGCTGCTAAGGTGGCATGAGTACTCCTTGATCTTAGAGAATACCTGTGGGTGTGTACAAATCACTGTGATCTAAAGTCATATAGAATCTTTATGTGTAGCATTCAGCCAGCTGATTGTGGAATCAAGTTTGCTTCGTTTTATTTTTAAGAATTGTTTAAATCACATCTGTTATATCTGTTGACTCCTGGTTGTATTCTCGATTTCTCCTGGTTTTTCAGTCTTTTACTCACTGTTTCATAGTTTGGAGGTATAGTAGGCCATAAGGGGAAGGCAACCCCTAGATCTCTTGTCTTTGCCAGTAGCTGTCTGCCTGGTGGCATGAACTGCATGCACCTGCTACCCACTTGTGGTCTTCCAAGGTGGTTGGGTTCTAGGCAGTCTGCTAGACATGCTGTCTCCTGCTGCCTTACATTCCAGAGGAAGATTGATTTTCCAGCTAAGCCTGGGAACGGGTGTTCCCATTTTTAAATGCCAGGGTGACAGGACAGTTGTGTGCAACACCAGGTCCTCACTGCTGTTTTTCTACTGTATTTTTGTGTAGTGTATTATTCTTGGTTAAGAACCTGCCTCTGTGAACAGAATGGGAAATTTTAAGATTTAGCAACAATATTCCATCAAGAGAACCATTCAGTTTATGCATATCTACTGCTTAATCTAGATTCTTCATCATCAGCTATGGTTGTTCTTGGTCTTTCCTCAGAAAGGCCTAGGTCTCAAGAGTGTAATCCTCTGTGTCACAGGTGTGACATGTTACAGATGAGCAGCAACAGCCTTCTGTGTTTAGTATCCCATGGCCTCATTTGGTCTGTTTCAACATGGGGCTGGAATTGTCAGCCCTCTCTAAGTATATGCTGGCCTGAGAAAGCAAGGCTGGGTGGGGAGGCACGTGGAAGACATCGGCTCTGCCGCAGGGACTTTACAGGCACCAGCCTGAAGTCCCCCACTGGTCTGGCCCTGTGCTACGTGCCCAAGAGCTGGTAGCACAAAACTGTGGGCAGGGATCTACACAAGGAAAGCAATGCTTCATTCCACCCGGAAAGGAAGTTATGAAAACCCGTATCTGTTGCTGCACTTTAACAAGCAGATGCAATATCTATGTGTCTAAACAGAGAAAAGGGCAATTTCATTTGAGCCAAACTATTTTAAGATAAAGGAAAAACTTTCTCTTAGCTCATTGCACACCCCTCCCTGCCTTGATCCTCATCAGAAGCTATGGGAGCCCAGGCCTCCCAAGCTAACTCAGCCCGGTGCCTGTCATGTTGCTGTCTGCTCTGGAAAGTTGCAGGAAGGGCTGATAAGGGGCTGAGGACAGAAATCTCAGCTCTTATCTTTCCCTCGCACACGGCTCAGTCCTTTTCCTGTCCTCAGACGGGGGACATAAACGGCCATCTCCTGGCAGCCAGAACTTCAAACAGGATTGGGCTGGCCTCACTCTGGAGGAGCCTAGGAGGAGAAAGTGGGTTGTAGCGCCGTCTGCAAAGTTGTTCAGTGCCACTGAGGAATGAGCTGCCTTCCTGGTGGGCACATGTAGCTTTTGCACAGCTAAACACTCTTGACAGGCACACAGAAGCATGATGAGGGCCTGCCAGGCACCCATGCTCTAGATCAAGGACTGCTTTGTTTGGTTAGGGCCTTGCCAAAACACAGGTTGGGTCTGAAAGGATTAGATTTGAGTTTGGGTTTGTTGACAAGTCAAACTGCTATTTTTCAGGGCCTTTGTGATAATGAGAAAGTGACACCCAGAAGGCCTGGTTGGGGGAGCAGAAGAGTGAAATACCAGCTTATGTGCCTTCTGTCCTCACCTCCTGCTGGGAAGGTGACCATGACATTCTCTCGTAGGATTTCAGCCTGTGGCATCATAAAAATAGGGTGACATGGAACCTTTCCTTGACTTAGAGCATGGGAAAAGCTAGCAGAGAGGATATGCTCCTGGCATGGCCATCTGATGGGAGTAGGGGTAACTAGACCATCACTGTCCTCTCTGCAGTCCAGCCTTGTGTTCCTCCTCACTTACCCATCCCAGTGCGTGTCTCAAAAGATGGATTTGCAACTTTGGACTTGAGTGTTGGGGAGTCAAGGGTTGATATGTATTACTGCCTTTGGAAGAAGTAATTGCTTGAATAGTTTTAATGAACGACTGCCTAAAGTTCAGATTGTATAAGCTTCAAGGTTGCATCTACTACATAATATTAAAGGTCTGGTTTTATTCTTGGAAGCTTGTTAGATACTTGTTGCATGAAGGCTTAGCTGCTGTTTTCCAGTTATGTTCTGTGGTGCCCTAGGAGCCCCAGGAGCCTTCAAGAAGGGAAGGGAGCTATGGACTGCTTAGTCAGAGTCACTGTAGTCAGAATTTTAATTCATTTTTACTAAATTCTAAATGATTTTTCCCTGCTACATTTATTCCTAAGAATATATTTTTAAATGATTCTCTAGACTGACTTCTACAGAGTTAAAAAGTAGTATACAAGTAGTATACAAGAAGTGAGAAGGACCTTGGGTCTTTTCAATTTCATTATCTTAAATTAGTTCACTTGGGTAGCACCATGACCAATTGTGTCTAATAAAGGTATTGAATTGTACAAAGATCTTTGCTCTTGAGGCCCTACTCTCTAAAGTCTTATCCCTTAGTGAGTCCTGATACCTTAGCGGTGATTTTAAAATATTTACAACAGTCTAATGTCTTCTTAAACTACTTTGCTTTTTTAGGAAAAAGTACCCAAATTTGAGCTGTCAAGTTTCCTCTGTGACTTTTTTCAGTCTCCTGTAGAGGAGAAATGGAGGAGCCAGAACTCCCTAGAAGCCTCTGCTCATGGAGATGGGAGCCCTACACAGCTGTCAGTGGAAGCTGTGTGTCCTGCTTCTGGGGCAGAACCAGTTGACCTAGAATTATAAACAACAGTCACTTTGGATTATTTTTAGATTTCATTCAAAGAAATTGGTGCCTATGTCACATTGATCACTTCTGCTCTGGAAGAGCCTCGTTTATCTTGTGGCTAGCATGAGATGAGATGCCATGTGAGTCACTGCAGCTTCTAAGCCCGAGGACCTTTCAGGGAGGCCGGAAGCTGCTCTATTCCTTCCTCTCTTTTCCCCAGAGGTAGCATGACTTGCCGTCAGTGATTCTGATGTCATGACTTGAAAAGTTGTTGCCATGGAGAATGGTCCTTCTAAAACATGTTTATGTTGGCTTTTCCTAATGAGAGGTAGCTAAAGCAGCTGACAGGCAAGTGGAAAAGAAGTAAAGAAAGGAATGGGCAGCTTTGTTAACATTGGCGTTCACGTGAGGAGCTTGGCTGCAGAAAGTGAGTTGTTACTTGCTTCCATTCCTATTACCTCACAGAGGGTCACTTGTCTGTGTATGAATTCCAAGGAAAAACCCAGTGCCTAACTCAAGAAATACCTCTGCACTCTCCCAGGGTGACCCAGAGTTCTCTTTCATGGCAGATCAATGCGTTTTCCAGGATTATTGTTCTCTGTTCTTTGAAAGCCCACAGTGGTCCAGTCCGCAAGTTTAGCCTTTGTCATTAGCAAAAGACAGCTAAAGCCCTCCAGTTCCTAGCGTTTTCAGCTGTTCTCCATTGCTCAAGGTGAATGTGTTCCTGAGACCTTGGAAGTGCCTGCAGCCTTGGGTGGAAGGAGTCATTCCTACTGCCTGAAGTGCAACAGAAAAGTAGTGCCAAGAATTTTTTTCTCCACAGTCACAAGTTTGGTGGAAAATTCATTTTGACTATAAACCTTAGCAACCCCACCATATGATTCATCTTCTTCCCCTAAGAACTTCTGCCTTTCACCTAAAGGATATACTTTACAATTTTGGCATATTCAAGTTGCCAGCATTGCTATTCTTATGCTTTAAACTTTAAAGGTCAGAGACGTATTGAGGAAACAAGGGGGCTAGGGAATGTAACTCAGTTGCTAGAGTGCTTGTCTGGCATGAACAATGCCTGGGTTCCATACCCCCCACCACATAAACCAGATGTTGTAGTACACACCTGTAATTCTGGTACTCAGAAGGTGGAGGCAGGAGGATCAGAAGTTCAAAACTACCTTCTGTTTCACAGGGAGTGAGACCAACCTAGACTCTGTGAGATCTTACCTAAAAAGAAAAAAAAAAAAAAAAAAAGAAAGGGAAGAGGTCAAGGAGAAGGAGGTGGAGGAAGAAGAAGAGGAGGAAGAGGAAGAAGAGGAGGAGGAGGATCCCTGAACACAGTACCACAATATCACAACATCTGATTGCATAGGCAAGCCATTAAAATATCGAAAAGTACAGATAACATATACAATATAGATTCACTGGACAAAGGATGATTCATGATCTAGGCAGATGGACAGGATTTCATTGCACTGATTCAGAATGGCAAGCAATATACTAGAATTTTTCACTTAGTTTATATTCTGCCATTTTAGCAGAATACCTGAGGCAATTTATAAAGAACAATGATTTATCCCTTGGTGCTCTAGAGGCTGGGAATTTTGATAGCAAGGTACCAGTATCTGATGAGGGCCTTCCTCCTATGGCCGGGAGGCATCCCACAGTAACAACCTATGAGCTTATGTCTTAGTCTTCTTGGAAAGTTACTCATCCGAGCCTGTGGCCCTTCACTACCTCCAAAGGCTCTGCCTTCAAATATTCTTAACCTGTGAGCTTTAGGGTTTAGTTTCCAACATGTAAACTTTCAGGGAACACAGTCAAACCTTAATACCAAAAAGAAACCAAGGATGGAGGGGAGAGAGGGTGTGTGTGTGCGTGTGTGTGCGTGTGTGTGCGTGTGTGTGTGTGTGTGTGTGTGTGTGTGTGTGTGTGTGTGACTGAAAAACATCTGGTATTCCCAAAAGCTGTCAGTACAGTAGTTATAAAAGCAGATTGTATTTTAAAATGTATCCATTAGACAGATGTTCACTCAGCACCTATAACAAGTACTTGTGTAACTAAAGAGGAAACATTTCCACAAATATTTTACTAAGGAAATTCTGGCTTTATAGTCATTTGAAATTCATGTAGTTTCACATGCTATGAAATACTCTTCATTTGATTCTCTTGCCTAACTTCTTAGAAATGTGAAAATAAATCTACTTAGGAGGTGAACATGAGAACCCACAGCACTGATTTCTCAGTTCCTGTTTTAGGGAGCCCCTTGGAATCTCTGAACAGTGGGCATCTTACATGGGACTGGGTTCTATACCTCTTTGTATACGTGCACACACATCATGCCTGTTAAGTCATGGCACAATTTCCATTTTATTAATGGTAGCCCTGAGTTTTCATTGCTTGACATCAAAACTTACCTTCCGTAAGAGGCTTTTAGGTTGTTTTGATTCCCTTATGTACTCTCTAATGTTGAAAGAGATTGTGTTTCCTAAGCAAATGCCTTAGGCTGGCTACTACTGTGTTTAGCCTAATTCTAAATGTATGTGATGGATGACACACACACACACATACACACACACACACACACACACACACTACAAGATTTTATGCTTGAACAAGCTTTGTGAGTGCAAAAGTAATTCTCTGTCTGTAAGTCATTCATTCTTTCAATTACATTGAAACCACAAAGGGGATGGATAAAACCACAGAGGTGCCCCAGAAGCTCAGTGCCTACTTCTAGCTAAGGCTTTGGACTGCTGCCTCTCAGACCCCTTGGCCTCAGGCCAGGGGCTGTGAGAGAACTTCATTTGCTGTCCAAAGAGCTGTCCTCCTTGTGGCTTTCTTGGACTTTAGAGTGTCTTGCTGTACAGTCCATCAAGAACAGTTCAGTTCAGGTAGGCCATTGATATGTCCAGCTAATCCCATAGGAGGTGTGACAGTTTCCATACCACTGTATATTTTCTCAGTTGACATTTCCTCTGGAAAGTAGGAGTGGTAACATGAGAGAAATACTCAGATCATTTAACTGAGGTCATTGTATCACTAAGGGTCCTTGTAACTGGTATGCTGTTGGGGTCCACACTAGACCCACGTTGGGCGCCAAAATAATGTTGGGGTCCACACTAGCCCCACGTTGGGGCGGCCAAAAAACGTCGCAGCCCAGGCAAAATGTTGAGGCCCGGGCCGACCCACGTTTGGGCAGTCACTGTATCCTGGCCCAAGCTGCCGCTCCGGTCCGCGGGTCTGGGTTCAGCAAGAGCGAGAGGGTGAGGGCAGACTCGAAGAATGGAGACCAGACAGGGTGTGAGTCAATCCCATTTATTCTTCAGTCTCTCTTCCTCTAAGTGTCTCCTTCTCTGTCTCCTCTGTCTGCTGTGTCTGATTCTGTCTGGAGCCAAGTGTCTTCTACCTAATGTCTGATGTGTCTGATTCTCTGATCTCAGTCTGATTCTGATCTGTTCTGTCTCTGCCTTTTATATGTCTCACTTCTAAGCCATGCCTCTAAGTTACACCTTTAATCATGCCCTTAGGTCTTGTCTCTAACTCTGATCTCTATACTTCTAAGTCATACTCTTAAGTCACACACCTTTAATCTCACACATCTTTAATCTCACGCACCTTTAATCTCAAGGTATCTAAACCAAGATTATTGGAGTGTGCTCAGCTGTTGTAGGCTATTGTAATCCAAGTCTCATGTCAGGGTATATGGCTCAAGATGGCTGCAAAGCTGATAGCCGCTTTCTGCTAAAAGTTGGCCCCCAACAGTACACTGCACCAGACAGAATTTGTGTTCCTTGCAAGCATAGGGCAGGGTTTTGACTGAAAGGATGGCTGTGTCTGGATGGAAGACAGGGCTCTGCAAGTGCTGGTCCTTTTGGCTTCCTGCCCTCTCACGCCCCTTGCTGGTACCAGCCTACCCAACAGATGGGTGGGTGGTGGCAGGAGCTCTTTCCCACCTCTCTGCAGTACATTTTTATCTGATGCTTTTGTTGAACACTGTCCATGCCTTTCTCATTAGAGAGTATGCAGAATACAAGTAGAATAAAAAATGCCCCTTGCCATTAAGAAATTTAGGATTTCCTTAAGAAGATGTTTGCAAAGCAAGTAAGTAATCAAAAACGAAAAATAAAAGCAGCTAGTTGCTGGTGTAAGTAGTAAACAGGGGACAGTCCTGCGGTCAGCCTGAGGCTCCCACGGGGTCTTCAGAGAAGTTACTATAGTCAGTTTGTTTCATTGCTTAGATAATGCCAGAAAAAATGGGCAGCTTAAGGGAAGATTTGTTCTCTATGGGATACAGTCCATGTAGCAGGGTACAGTGGTAGAACAGGAAGTAGCTGGTCACACTGCCCCCACAGTCAGGAAGCAGAATGATGAATGTTTGTGCATGGTTCATTTTCTCCTTTTTATTAAGGAGGCCCCAGTGCAAAAAATGGTACTATCCACATTAAAGTGGATCTTCCCACCTCAGTTAACCTAATCTAGATAATCCTTCAGAGGAACTTGTGGACATTTGTGCTGATTCTAGGTCCCACCACTGAAGTGATACACATAGCTGTGAGGGATCTAGAAGGAAGTTCTAAGTTCTGTAGGGCAGAGAGCATATCTAGGCTCTGGAGCAGGTAACTGAATCAGTATTCTGCCCCTTCTGTTGGAAGGTATGAAGCCTATGTGACATGCAGTGGGTCTCTGCCTTGTCTTTATCCTGACCAGTCACACAGAGTCAGTTCATACCTGCTTATCTCTGTCTGAAATGAACAGATATGGTTTCTGCCACCTTGCAGTGATCCACTACAACCTCATTTGGGTCTGTCAAAACTGTTGTGTTGAAGAGTCAGGAAAATGTACAGAATGTTCTGATTTTATAGACTGCTTCCTTGCCAAACTTCATTAACTTTCCACAGACTAATCCAGTACAAGTTGGTGACAGACAGACTGTTGTGGAAGCAAGAGTTGGTTCATCATGGGCAATAGCAATGAAATAATAACCTTTTACCCTTGAGTGTTTGTTACTCTTGAGCTCTGGGAGTCTGTGTCTTCTTCTGAGCAAAGCTCACTGGAGATTACTGTTGCACCTGACCTCTGTGTCTTAACGTGCAAGTCCAAAAGCTGCCAGCCTCCTGTCACTAAGGCGAACAGTGATGTGTGAAAAGGGTTGGTAAGCTGAAAGATTTGCCTCTGACACATCCTTGCACAGTTGTGTCTGACATTTGTCCAGGGCATCACCTCCCTAAGTCCCCTCTCAACTGCTTGCTTTCCCTGTCCCCTAACAAGCTGACTGTTTTGAGAGTACTAAGAAGAAACCTCTCTGGGGCATTTTCCTGGAAAGCCATCTCAGTGTGCATGTATAAGTGGTGCATGTGCAGAGTTCTCTATAGCCTAGTAGAGCTTCTGCAGAGGCTCCTGAGCCACCAGGCCTCCAGACAGGGTAGCTGTCTAGGAATGACAGAACAAACTGGTGCACATACTTTTCAGCTCCAGGCTGCAGACAGTGGCAACAGGCAGCTCCCACCGTATATCCTGTTAAGGTTATCTCTTTCCTTTGCATCACTGTCCTTTCTTTGATTAATGTCATTGAGGTCCTCGAACTGTGTACCCTCCAAGTATTTGAATTTGCTCATTGCTGATGAGGAAACCAAGTCAAAGAGTATAAGCATGCTAACATGGAGTAGGCAACCCCACAGATGCTCAAGAGAGGATTAGACTTCTAAAAGGCAGAAGCTTGTGAGTTGAAGGCTAGCTAAGGCTACACATAGCGAGTTTGAAGCCAGCCTGAGCAAGACCCAATGTAAAAGGGAAAAAAAAAACATAAAGAGCTTCTATAAAGGAAATTTACATGTTAATTTGTCAACCTACCTCTTAAGCCTGGCTTCAGGGCATTTTTAAAAATTATTATATTTGTGAAATATAAGCTTGATAATCAGGTTTTCCTGATCTTAAAGATGAGTGTTTGTTTGTTTGTTTGTTTGTTTTTCTACAGTAAGCTGCTACCTCAGCTAATCTGTCCTCAGAACTGAGCTTGAAGCCTTGTCTGTTATATAACAGTATAGGTAGTATATAGTAGGTTATATAACAGTAGACATACTTTCGCATCAGAATCTCCTGAAGAGAAAAGCTAACACAGCACATGAGTCTTATGCAGGTTAGAAGTTAGGGTGCCATGGTGGGGAACAGGGCTCTGCACCCCATACATAGCGGCATCAGGTCCTACTCTTTCCATACCTGTAGATAAGGTGCCTGTGCCCCAAGTCTCTCTTGGGCCCCTCTAATGGACAGAGTTTGTTCTTGTCACGCTATGAGTCACTCATGGAGCCATACTAAGTACCTGGCACACTGTTGGTAGCTGCCCTCTTCAATCCAGCTGGGTATGGGCACTTTAGCATAATTTGCTCTCATATGTCTCAGTGTAACTATCATAGAATTCTTTTGTCCTTAAATTCTCAACTCAATAAAATGAGGAGCAGGCCCCCCCTGAGTGGTCTGCTCTGATCCACACAGTACATTATTGATTTGGTAGAAGTGAAACCCTTGTTATCCTTGGGATAAACCTGTCATTAGGGTTTTTAAACACACACTTTACTCAGCACCTCTAACTAAAGTGAGAAAATCAGAGACT
This sequence comes from Arvicanthis niloticus, assembly GCF_011762505.2. Classification (NCBI taxonomy): domain Eukaryota; kingdom Metazoa; phylum Chordata; class Mammalia; order Rodentia; family Muridae; genus Arvicanthis; species Arvicanthis niloticus. Next base: position 55,407,933 of record NC_047660.1, on the reverse strand, counting down.
CTGAATATCCAGGTTAACCAGGAACCTGCTTCATGCGCTATTTCAAAAACAAGAGCCACTTCAGAAATACATAGAAAACATCAGGCTTCTGCACTGGTCTCTGCAAGCATTTCTTCCTAATAGTAATGAAACAGAAGACAGGACAATGGAGCGACAGTGTTAATACTGTGGCCATCCCCTCACCCCAGAGCCCTCTCTTTAGAAAATTGCCATAATAGTTACATATGACATGTGCCTGTGCCAGAAGTTCAACCACAGCCACAAAGGGAGGCCTGTGGCCATGCAGAAAACTGGGGATACCCACGCTCTCCCACCTCTTCCCTCCCTGGGCCCAGGAGAAAGCCTACACATCTCCCTGCATTTGTCTTTACTGAGGGTAAAACTCAGGATGTTAGAGTGGGACCATGGGAATCTTGCATTGCAACTCAGAGTGCTGACCACACTTCTAGAAGCCACACTTTGCCACCATAACCTGTCCTTCTTGGACAAACCTTCAAGAGATACATACAAAGGATTGTACAGACTCCCAAGCAGTCGTTCCTCTAAGGGAACCTCAGAAGTAACCATGGGAATCTAGACTCCCACTCTCTTGCCTGTTCAGAGAAGACAAAGCCTTGAGATTATAGTCCACCGAGTTTAAAATAGATTTGTGAGTGCCTTCATAGTACCATTCCCTCCAGGGCCTGGAGTGTGGGTGGCTCTTGCAGCCCTCTGAGGACAATACATCATGAGGAGTACATCTCCAAGGTAGTGGATCCGTTTGTTTTGCTCTGTGGATGCACTAAGCTGACCTTCCTGTTGCCCTGGCTTGATCTGGTGGTCAGAGTAAGTTTGCTATGAACTTCCTGGTTTTGATCTGGCCCCCAGCACTCTGCACAGAGCAGCTGCCAGCGCACAGAGGGACCAGGGAACTCATCTTCACCTCCCTATTGGATTAGTAGCTGAGACCCCAACAGGCCTTTTTAAGAGAGATAGATGTCCTGAACCCTTGAACTTAACTGAAATGTTTGGCAAACTTATTAGTCATTCCTCCCATTGTGGTATTTTGTATAAAACCCAAAGGTGTCAGGTTATTTTACTAGTTTCTAAAGCACCGCTATGAACCTAAGGCATTGTCAACATGTACAGAGTAGAAAAGTCACATTTAAGTATGATGGGTTTTCTTTGAGGTTGTATCATGCATTTAATGGAAATGTTTCTAAATGCTTTTTTAAAAAAATAACTGTTTGCTTTGGAATTAGACCAGATTTGAAAAATACTCATTTTCTTAAAAAGATATATATGTCTTTGTTTTACAGAGCCAGGGTTATACTCTATAGTGAAACTGGTTTTCAGTTGTCAGTGTGTAGGATGGGAGTCCTGAGAGCACTCCCTAGGGAATCAGGTTGCCAGCTATTACAAATAAAAGCCTTTCCAAAAGTTAGATTTCCAGTGATGAGGGAAGGAGACTTTCCTGCTGGACAGCTCTCCCCTCAGGGCTTTGTCCACTCTCCAGGCTGAGGAGGGCGAGCTGGTGCTCAGCACCTCTCTCCTCCCCTGAGTGAGCTGAGCTGAGTGCTGAGCCTGAGTCCTCAGCACCTCCCACCATAGGAACTGCTTAGACCCATGCTTCCTGGGGATTAGGAGATTGAGTAACTGACTCAGAAATGCTCTATGTTTCCTAATAACTAAGGATGATTAATACCAGCATCCAGTTCCTGCTATTAACCTACTGAAAACAGGAATTCTGAAGATAATAAGTGAAAGAACAAGGAGCCAGGGTTATACGACCTGAACACAAGGCCCAGCCTCAAACCTGGCACACAGCCATCAATGAGACCTCTGTTACATTAGTGGGCCACATTCCCAGTGCCCGTGTCTATGCATGGCTATGGGTGTGTGCCCTTACATGGGAGGCAAGATCTTTCTTGTCCATCAGTCTGGCATTGGCAAGTACTGAGAGCCTTAAGAAGGTGTTTCATTCTGTCGTGCAGAATTCCAGTCCTCACTCAACATTTGAGGAACAAAAGAACTAAGTGGCCTGGTTTTCAAGTCCTAAGGCTGCCAGTTTCTATTTCTTTCAGAATAACCTGATGAGATACCAGCAACATTTGCTGACTGACAGAGGGGTGTGTGTGTGTGTGTGTGTATGTGTGTGTGTGTGTGTGTGTATGTGTGTGTGCACGCGTGTGTGTGCGCACGCACATGCATGCACTCTCTGGTTTCCTTCAGTATTAATCTATTGTAGTAGTTCCCTACCTATGGGTCACAATTCCTTTAGGTGGTCCAACAACATTTTCACGGGTTGCCTAAGACCATCAGAAAACATAGATATTTATGTTATAATTTAAAACAGTGGAAAATTTGCAATTATGAATAGCAATGAAAATAATTTTATAGTTGGGGGTCATCACAACATGAGGAACTGTGTTAAAGGGTCGAAGCATTAGGAAAGTTGAGAACCACTGGCTTCTAAGGCGACTAGAAGGTCAGTGTTGTGTGTCTTCCTCAGTAGCTCTTCACAGTCGTTTTTTGAAGCAGGGTCTCTCATTGAACTTGGAGCTCACTGATTGAGTGATCAGCCTGTTTTGACTCCCCCATCTTGAATTACAGGTACACTCAGTTGGGTTGTGCCTGGCTCTTTAAATTGGTCCTAGGGACTGAACTAAGGTCTTCATGCTTGTGCAGCAACTGAGTTGATTTCCTAGCCACCCTTGAGAGTATTTAAACTTCTCCCCCATTTATCTCATTAGTTCTGAATTTTATTTGTTAAGTCTCAGAATTGATCGCATGGTTTTGGTTTTGAGCCATGAGCTGGAAAGTGCACAGCCAGTGCCGATTTGATATGTGCTGGCGTTGATGCCCTTTGGTAGAACTCTGAGCTGCAGTGGCTACTCAGAGCCCAGTTGTCATTCAGTAGAATGTGGGTTCTGCTAGAATTTCAGACAGAGAAGTAATTTTAGTTCCACTGAAGTTTTTGAGGGCTACTGTGTCAAGAAGTCTAATATGTGCTGCTTCGTAACTGAGAGCTGCACCAGCAAAGCATGCCCAGCCACGTGTGCTCAAACGAACAATGTCCAAGTTTCTAGGTCAGCACAGAAGGACCTGTAGAATAACAGAGGTCTAGAACATGCATGTTCCTGGTGTCTGCAAAAGACTCTGGGATTAATCCGCATTTACACTGTTGTTTAGGGGAAGGTTTCTTCCAAAGTCTGTGAAGCCACTTGCCAAATAGGTCTGTCTGACCTCCCTACATGGTTCTCTGTGTCATCCCTTGTTCTAGGTTCCGCAATTCAAGTCCATCATGCGCGGGTTCAGGTGGCTCCTCCTGGCTGCTTCGTGGGATGAATGTTACTAATCACGTTTCACTCTTGTCCCCAGGATGGCTGCAGCAACTCCACTACGGATGAGGTGGACAACTCTACGACCACGACCACAACCACAACTACAACTAGTGCCTTCACCATCCAAGAATATTTTGCCAAGAGGATGGCTCAGTTAAAGAGCAAGCCACAGGCCTCAGCTCCAGACTCTGACCTTTCAGAGACCCCTGTTGAATGGAAAAAGGGAAAGAAAAAAACCAAAGAGGCAGCAGGCATAGATGTAGAGAACTCCCCCCAACACAAGGCCAAGAGGCATAAAAAGAAGAAGCGTGTGGAAGCAGACAGGGGCTCTGTGGCCAAGAAAAGAGACCAAGCTGAGCTGCAGCCTGGAGGCCCCAGTGGAGACGAGTGTTCTGATGCCTCTGTTGAAGCTGCAGAAGAGTGTATACAAACACCAGACAGCCAGGATGATGTCCCAAAGCCCAAGAAGAAGAAAGCCAAGAAAAAGCTGCAAAGGCCAGAAGGAATAGCAGTAGACACCACACTAGACAAAGCACCAGTGAAAAAGAAGAAGAAAGTTTCCAGATAACTTGTCGCTAACTAGGGTCTCCAACCACTCAGCTGTCAGCACACTGCAGGGCAAAATGCTCTGGTATGAAGTCAGAGCACAGTGACTTTTAGGCACTCAGGCAGCTCAGCATCCTTTAGCATGCCTACACGTTGCTGGCTCTACTCACCAAGTCACCATTTCTCCCAAGTCACCTTCCTAGGAGAACTGATTTGAATCTTGGCTTCAGTAAATAAAATAACTTTTAATAAACAAATAGATTCTTTTTTAAATGCTGAGCCTTTCACATGAGTATTTATTCATATCCATACAAATACAGGTGTGTGTGTGTGTGTGTGTGTGTGTGTGTGTGTGTGTGTGTGTGTGTGTGTTTGCTCTGGTTTCCTTCAGTAACTGACTGCTGCTTCCTTCTGAAGGACTTAGTCTAATTAAGGGATTAGGAGGCAGTGGCTTGGATGCAGATGGTTCCTTTTGTTCTGCAGCCAGCCATACATTTCTGCCAAGTGGGAATTACATGACTGCATTCCCCAGTGAGTGCTGTGCTTCAGTGTTGGTGGGTGGCTGTTTCTTCTGCTGACTGCTGGACACCAGGGATCCCAGGCCTCCCTCGATGACAGCATCAACTGAGGACAGAGAGTCCCTACCTCTCATAGGTCACCAGAGGTTCCTGAGTGTAGAGTCAGACATATTTCTGTCTCATGTTCCTTGACTGAATCCCCTGGAGTGGGCTTGTTTGTGTATAGTGGTCATTAAGTCTACAGAAAGTTGGGTGGATGGAGAAGCTGTACGAAAGGCAGGCTTCTGCATTAGGACTCCTCTTAAAGGCAGGCTCTGCATTAGGACTGCCATAAGGAAGCTCTTGCAAGTATAGATATTTATGGGTATCCAAAACACCAAGTTGTGCTCAGGCCAGGTGCTGTTGCCTCATGTCCACACTCCCTCCCATTGCCACACATCCACATGCCTTCTAAGTGCCTCTGCGAGCCAGCCAACCCTGCTGTGTGGTGATACAGCCTGATCCCTCAGCCTGTGTCCTGTCTGCCACTTCCCTTCTTCCCCTCTGCCTTCCTTCATTTCTTCTTTTTAGCTGTCCTTGTATTTCCAGCTCCTGGTTTTCCTTGTTTCTCAGACCCTGCCTCCCATCCTTCTGGGGCAGTCTTGTGTTAATGGCCATATTTTTCACAGAACTGTTTAGGTAGTAGTGGGGACCACCCAGGTAGGCCTACACCCACACTGTGACATTTTGCCTTTGATTTTAATTCCTGGGGTCACATGTCTCATGGGAAACTTGGTTCAGAAAGTCTTGATCTAAAAGATAATCCATGGAGTAGATCTAGCCTGTAAGAACACTAACAGAGTCCATGGCTTCAAAACACAGCCAGCCCTCGAGTACCTCAGAGAGGACCCTGGTAGACTCGGAGCCTGAAATAATCTCTGTAGTTTCATCCGGTTCCCTGGATATTAGAACCCCAAGCCAATAAAGCCCCCAAAGGTTTCTAAAGTCACTTTTCTTCATGACTTCTTTGTTTGCCCCATCTTGTTGGTGAAACAGATGACCCAGACAGGAGAGCAGCTGTACAGAATCTTACCAGTTCCCGTAGGCTACCTTCTTTTGCCTTTTGCTATATTGAGTTGAAAGATTTGTTTATTGATTTATGTTGATGTGTATGGGTGTTTTGCCTGCATGTGTGTATGTACACTATGTGTGTGTCTGGTGCCTAAGGAAGTCAGAAGAGGGCATCATATCCCCTGGAACTGGAATTATGGATGGTTATGGGCTGCCATGTAGATGCTGGGAACACAAAGGGAGTTCTCACTAAGAGTATTAAGTGTTCCTAACAGCTGAGCCATCCAGCCCCAGTTATATTGAATTTAGTTTCCTAGGTTAGTAAAATGTGCGAGGCAACGGCTGGAGCTCAGTGACAGAGAGCTTGCTTGGCTCCATCCCTCGTGTAGGAAAGGAAAGTAGGGAGGGGAGGGGAGAACAGACTTGTCTACATGATCAGGAACTTGTGAGATCCATCTAGACTAACTGGGGAGATGAATCCCCAGCAGCCACATGCAAGTGGCTTCCAGTCACCCTCTAAAGAGGGATATAGAGTATGATTGTAGTTTTACTGGGCTTCTGGGTGATCTTTGTGTATTTTGTAGTGCTGAAGATCAAGCAAGTTGCTATGCCTAGTAACTACCACTCAATGGTCTTAAATAGGTAGCTTGGGAAAAAGCATGTGCTTCATCAACTAAGAGTGGTGTGCAACCATTTGCCTTGAAAGACAGAGAACACTTTCTCCAGAAGCCTCTATTTTCATGTTTTCCCACTAGGCTCCCTCTGAGACTGTTCCATCGGTCGGAGGGGAAGTTGGAATAATAAGATAAGCACACAGGGAACTGCGTGTGATAGTCTGGATACTTAGAAAATCATTAGCACACAAGTCTCGCCTTTGCCTGAGTTACTACACTAGATAAAAATGCAGCAATCCTGCATCGTTCATCGCTTTCCTCAGTGGCCTCATTAGAGGAAAAGTTCCCAGAAAAAGAGCAGCCCTCTGACAAGCTGCCCCCATGTCGTCTTGCAGCAACCTTTTCTATGGATTTTAATAGATAATTATCATTAAGCACAGTCTTATGTGCTGGGCCCTGTTCCAAGCACTTTAAATAAATCAACGTGTTAAATTGTCATTCGGCCCTGTGAGGTAACCTCATTCCTCTCCCCTTTACAGAAGAGCCTTTTGTGATGGCCGGAGATTTATGCTGCCCTAAAGCCCCATTGTGTCCCAGCGCCCTCTCCACGCCATCCTGGGCCCCCTTGACTCTCAATTCTAGCTTAACCTGCCTTGTAGGCCCTTGGGTTGCATCGTTCCATAATTTGGTTACTTACCTGCACATGGGAAGCAGCTGGCAAACTCCACAGCTAACTTACATTGGTTTTACCTATACACAAGAACATGCCCTTGAGTGAACTGGAAATTCCCAAAGGGCCTCCTTTCCACCTTGGCCCTGCAGTTGTTGGGGACTTGACTAACTCAGCTTCTTACAACCTGTGTTGAAGACTGGTTAAAACAATCTTCTACTTTGCAGTAAATATTGATGCTTTTGGAAGATAAAACCCAAACTAGCATTTGTTTTCTTACACAGGCCATGCCTCTGTTTCTCTCTTCACCTGTCCCCTGAGTGGCAGAAGCAGGCCGAGACCTGTTCGCTCAGAAGAATCAGCACCAGAGAAGTTTCCTTGCAATCTCTCCCAGTGATCTCAGCCCTTGGATCAGCAAGCAGCGGCTGTATTTAGATTTGAGTAAGAACTTCCTCCCCACCCGCCACCCTGTTTATCTCTCTCAGCTTCTGCAGCCACTGCAGTTTAGAGCCTGTTGTGCTGGCATGGAGTGGAAGAGGTCAGATCGGGTGCCCAGCGTGTGCTTTTATGGTGTACCATTATTCATGAGCAAATTAGTCCCATGTCCTAATAAAGAAGGTGACTAACCTTGCATACAAGCAGTCTATTTAGGAAATACTGAATGTATTAAAATGACTCGCACAAGCCCTTCTGGATCCAGCAAAAGGAGAAAAAAGCAGACAGAGGCATTGTGTAAAGCAGGGAACAGAGAAAGTGGGCCACTCCAGAGTTCACATAGAGGTGATTCTTGCAGTTAGGGACTGGCTAGTGAATGGACTGAAAACCTGAGTTGTATTTTTATGTAAAGTTAACAGTAACCATGTAAGGAAGCCTGCAGTGAGTTCTTTAGCTGAGGAAAGGACTTTGTAACTAATTACATCTGGAATTTTCCACACTGGATTTCCTTGGGAAAGTGAACATAGATGCCAAAAAGCAGTTATTGTAAAAACATGTCTTTTTTTTTTCCCCCTGAGACAGGGTTTCCCTGTATAGCCCTGGCTGTCCTGGAACTCACTCTGTAGACTAGTCTGGCCTTGAACTCAGAAATCCTCCTGCCTCTGCCTCCCAAGTGCTGGGATTAAAGGCGTGCGCCACCACTGCTTGGCATAAAAACAGGTCTTGATCACCAACTTTAGGCTTCAGGCTGCTGACGGTGGAAGAGCTGACCCAATGAAAATCTACCCACATTCCCAGTATGTCCTTCAGAGCAGACCAGTAGATCCTGAGATAATCCCATTGCACCAGCCCAGGCTCAAGCTCCCTCCCCTCCATCCAAGTAATGTTTCATCCTGAGAATATCCTTGTCGGAGCTCCAGTTAGGCCGGAAGCTTTCAGAAAGTCTTTTCCAGCCCATTATTAAACCTGAACCTGGAATGAATTTTACTAAAATCCCCCTATCAACAGCATTTCTAGCTGATTAACTGATGGTCGTTCTCTATGTGTTCCTTCACACATTTTGCAATAGATATGGGGTGTTTTTTTTTTTTCCCACCCTGGAGTCCAGAGTGAATGCCAGAGTTAAGCTATCCCACAGTGGCTCTATGATACATAGTAGGTCTGCTGAGAAGACAAGGAGGGAAGGAGCTGAGGAGACAGCCTACTTCACCCAGTGCCAGAGATAACCCTTTAGCTTGGAAGGGACCAAGTCAATCATTGAATGGTCTGTTAAAATGTCCAACTCAGCTTTAAAGTGTGAAGCAGTTAGGTGGTGATTGGTCTGGGAGCTCATGGCTGAAGAGTGTGACAAATGTGTCTCCTCCAGCCATCCTGTAATGTCCTCCCTAGTCTCCACTCCACTCCTTGGCTCTTCCTGCCCTCCACCTGGCAGGGCAGGGCTCCACACACCCTAAATGTTTTGGGGGTGTTCTGTGCTCTTCTCTCTCCCTCTGTAGAGATGCTTCTGACCTATGGTTCTGCTGTATCCCGGAGAGTTCCTAGGTCTGTCTGAGCAAGCTTTCAACCTACCTCTCCAGGGGACTTTTTCCAGCACCCTCAAATCCTAGGTGTCACCAGGGAGCTCTAGCTCATCTTCCTTGGCTGCCCTCTGGACCTGCTGTAGTCATGGGAACTGCATGCACCCACAGACAGCAACTCTGGTGTGGCGTTTTCAGCTGCTCTCCCCTGTCCCCCACCAGTATGCATGAAGCAGGCTTTTCCTCCTGGAGCTCACAGCTTAGCACTCCTACTAAACGGCCTTCCCTATGGGCACTACCCTGGATGCATCTGGCCTTTTCATTCTTATATCTGGACATTCTTCCCTGTGCCATGGGGCTCCTTAGCTCTCGCTGCCTGCTACAGACTGTCCTTTTAGTCCAAAGAGCTTGACTTCTCTATCTACAAGCTCCCACAACTTCTGCAGCCCTTTCTGTTCCACACTCAAAGGCAGTGTCCTAGCTTACTCCAGTCTTTACACTTCCACTCCCATCAAAATGCATTTGTATTTAAGTTTATGTGTTGCTTTCACAATTCCGATCTGAAGGTGATCACCTGTATCCTTGTACCACCCAGGATGATGCCTTGAACATCGTAAGTACAGGAGGGCTCTTTAAGACTCACACTTAATTTGAAACATACATCTTGCCTATGTATGAGTAAGATGCATTTTAGTGACTCATTTCTCTCCCTCCACCATGTGGATCCTGAAGATGAAACTCAGGTCATCAAGCTTGGTGGCAAGCACCCTTACCTGCTAAGGCATCCTGACAACCCAAATATTATACATTTTTTGGCTTGTGTTTGCAATGTTTGGGATTGAACCCAAGACTTCGTGCATTCTAGGCAAGTTCTTCACTACTGAGATATACTCTCCAGCCCAGGATTCTTCATAAATAGCAAACAGACCACAACAAAACAAGAACCTGTGTAGTGAGGGCCAACAATACACCACAGGAATAAAGTGTCACCCCTAGCTACTCCCTCCTGAAGGTCCCCTGAAATTCCCAAGCATGACACATGTCCTCCATGGGCATATATACTTGAACCCTGGCTGAGGTCAGACAATGTGTGGATGAAGCGGGCTTGTCCTTCTGGAGCTCACAGCTTAGCGCTGCTACTGGACTGCTCTGCCGATGGTACTACCCACAAGCATCTGGCCTTCCTTTCCACTCTCAAATCTCTGGGACCTGCTCCCCTGTGCCATGGCTCCTTAGTTCTGGCTGCAGTCACTGCATGGAGGCCCAGAGAGACCACTGTGGGAAGCTGTAAAAGTGAAGCCTGAGTTTTGGAGGAGACCCTAAGATGCTGGAAATGCCAGAGCTGTGAGACACCTACCAAAGAAAGATGTATACAAGAAGTGGAACCAGCCCAAAATAAATGGATGTTACATGCAGCAAATCTGGGGGTGCAAAGCCATTTAAATCCTTTGGAATTAAAGCCACAGACAACAGGCAAGGTGCTGCAGGATTTGGTGTCCTCCCTGATGGTTTTAGTCCACTGTTTCCTCTATATGCTTTTTCTCTTCCCTTCTGGGATAAGAAAGTATAGTCTGTGCCATTGTATGTTGCAAATATGTGATTTGTTTTTCTTTTACACGAGCTCACAGCTAGGAGATTGCTCTGAATCCCAAAAGAGGCTCTGGACTTTTAAACAGTGTTGAGACTATGAAAGACTATGGGGACTTTTGAAGATGGTCATGAGCCTATGGGGACATTGACTATGGTGGTTTGAATGAGAAGTGTTTCCCATAGGTTCATGTGTACAGTTGGTAGTGCTGCTTGGGAGAAATTACGAAACCTTTAGGACACGGAGCCTTGCTGGAGGAGGCGTGTTACTGGGGGTGGACACTGAGAGTTTATAGCTTCACCCCACCTTCAGTTTGCCCTCTCTGCTTCCTGTTTGCAGTTCAGATGTAACCTCTCAGCTTCCTATTCCGGATGCCATGCCTCTCCTACCATGATGAACTTTTATCCCTCTGCAGTCATAAGCCAAAACAAACGCTTTCATATGTAAGTTGCCTTTGGTCATGGTGTTTTATTACAGCAATAGACACATAACTTATATACACAGTATATATGAGTCCCACCTCTCCCAGAGGATCTTCCTTGTGACTCACCTGACCGCTAGACCCTCATATGACTCTTTAGAAGGCCTTTTCTTCCAAGTCCCGTTTCTTCATGGGGTGGAAAGAGGGATTAAGGGTAAGAGGGACCTAGCAAAATACCCAACAGCTGGTACTTCCTGGAAGCTGGTACTCTCTGCCTCCAACTGATCAAAGGAGAAAATGCAAAGCCAGTGCTTTCTGTGACATGGACACAGTACACATTGTCCAAAGCAAGACTGAGTAAGCTCCTGAGAGGATCCTACAGCCACTGTGGACTCTGGGAGATGTCCTCTTAGTGTAGTCATCACCTCGCCCTGGTATGGGAAGTGGGTACTGGGAGCAATGGGATAAGAGTGAGAGGGCGGGAGGGGGGTCAGGGACACATGGGAAATTCCTACCTACCTTCTTCTTAAACTTTCTGTGAACCTAGGCATACTCTAAGAAAACTGTCTTTAGAAGTAGAAGCTCCTCATGGGAACCCAGTCACAGGCAGGGTGGCGGCCATCCCCTCAGTACACATGACCTGGAATGGGGTGCTGGTGCTTGGTCACTATCAGGGCTCTCAAGTGCTCAAGCTCTGATGAGGATCATGAAGGACTGAGGAGCTCAGGATGAGACACTGAAAGGCGTGGTCAGGTCATCCTGAAGCCAGCTGAGTCCCAGGAAGGCTTAGGGCTGGCCACTGGAGGTGGTAACCTGTGAGCAGGCCCTGGGGCAGGGAAGGGCTTACATTGACTCAGACTTCTCAGGTGACAGGCTTTGGGATCCTTACCTTGCCAGGGACTCCAAGGCAGCCCCAAGTCGAGCAAGTTGTTGCAATGTAGCTGGGAGGGATTGCAAAACTGTGCCGTGCTGAGGCAAGGCACTGCCCATCTGAGGCGAACAAGCGATGCTAAGTGAGCTGGAAGAGGGAGAGACACAGCTGGGGATCTTCCAAATCAGGATCCGTCCACAGCTCCAGCCCTGAAACGAGAACTGCTCACTCCACACCCAGCAGATGAGTACAGGGGCCACCAGTACTTGAAGTGGTCTGTCACACGGGCTGTCTCCCCAGGTGCTCCTCTCTTTCTGATCGTGTGTGAAAGTTTAGGATACTATGCTTCATTTTTTTTTTAAATGTTTTAGGTTTTTTTCTATTATTATATGTGTAGTTATGTGGGTGTACGTATGTATGTGAGTGTCTTCAATCACTCTCCAGCTTATTACTTTAAAGATTTATTTATTCCTGTATGTGCGCACACACACAGAAACACACACACACGCCTTATGTTCAGAGGCCAAAATAGAGCACTAAACATTCTTCTGCTCTACCACTCTGTCCATTCCTTTGAGATGCTTTCTCTGAACCAGGGTTCCTACCTTCTCAAGGCTGAAAGGCGCAAGCTTCAGTGAGCCTCCTGTCTCCACTCTTTCTAGAAGCCCAAGCTACAGGTGTTTTCAGGGCTCCAAACTCTGGTCTCATTGTTACAGGGTTAGCACTCTTAACCACTAGGTCACCTCTTCAGCTTTTCACCTGATGTTTTGAGACAGGGTCTCATACTTCACCTGGAACTAACCAGTTCGTCTGGCCTGGCCCGTCTGTCTCCACCTCCCAAGCAATGGATTACAAATGTGCTGCCACTTGTTATGAGGATCCAAACCCAGGGCCTCATGCTTGCTACAGAACCATCCCCCCAACACCCACTCCACACACACCCACTCCACCCCACTACCACCTCAGCCCCTTGCTTTTATTTTTCACAATTGAATTTAGTCCTGTTTTGGTCAAGTGTTTCCATACTAACACAGTTCCGTCCTCAAGGAAGGGAAGAGGTGCAGAATACTGTGGGAAAATACCAACACAGTGCTCACTTAACCATTCCACTAGCCTGCAGGCTACAGCGTTTTCCAGAGATAGTGAACATGCTGACAGAGACCTGGTCCCAGCCCTCAGATGCTCATGGTTCAGTTAACTGGGGCACAGAAGTTGAGCCGTCATGATTTCATGTGTCCAGAGTCAAGAGGAAACTGTCAACCTTTAAAGATTTTGCAAGCAAAGGAGTGTCCGTGTGCACCTTGGGCTGTAAAACCAGTGTGGGTGAATAGGTAGGAGTAGGCCATCCGTGCCAGTGTGCCTTGTGCTCTTCTGATGGAAGGTCAGAAATGGAGACCTTCAAGTCCTTCGCTGGAACCAGGCTTTGCTGTTAACTTCCTTCATGGGTCCTGGATTTTAGAGATAGAAGAAACTTGTGAAAATTCACCAGAGAAGTGCAAGTCAGGGCAGCAATTTGTTAATTTGTTGCAGGACAACTACAGACTGAAGAGGGACCCCAAATGGCTTCCTATAATATCCTCTACACTGGGACCTTCTGGCTTCTCTCTCCCTTCCCCCCTCTCCCTCTCATGCCATTCCCCCTTCCTCTCCCTTCCCCTCACCTACTCTCTCTCTCTCTCTCTCTCTCTCTCTCTCTCTCTCTCTCTCTCTCTCTCTCTGTATGTGTGTATGTGTTTGCATTTGTGCACATATATGTAGGCCAGAGAAGGAAGCTGAGTACCACTATTGTGTCCTGCCTTATTCCCTTGAGCTAGAGTCTCTCAACTAACAGAGCTTCCCATTTCTGCTAGACTGCGTGGCCAGAGAACTTCCCAGAATCCACCTGTCTTCATCCCATCCTCCCAATGCTGTAGTTACAAGCATGTGCCACCATGCCCAGATTTTTTTTTATAGGTGCCAGGGATTTGAACTCAGATTCTCACACTTGCATGATAAACAATCATACTCTCTAAGCCAGCTCCTCTGTACTCACAATGGTCACAATTCTGTGAAGGGTACCTTGAGTTTCTCAAGGACTTCAGTTCTGCCTACTGTACCCAAGTTCTGGCAGTCAGGAAGACAATTGACCCATCTCATCTTCATCTTTTCAGACCTGATGCTTTGTAAGTATGTACTAATTTATTCTCATGGCACCCAGAGGTGGTTGTGACCACTTTGTGGAGAGCAGGACGCTGCTTGATTGATAGTTTCTCAAGATCATTCGACTAGCAAACACTTAAGCCAGGACAGGAGCCATGTGTACATGGTTCCAAAGTTGTTACCATACCTTCTAGTCTCTAGAGCCTCCCAGCTGTTGCCTAAGTCATGAAATGTAGGAAAGGGGGCTGGAGAGAAAGTGCTTCTGTGGTTAAGAGAGCTTGTTCCTCTTGCAGAGGCCCCAGGTTCTCTCAGCACCCCAGTACCCACATGACAGCTAACAATCAATTGTTACTCCAGTTTTAGGGAGGCCAACCCTCTCTTCTTCCCTACAAGGTATTGCACACACACGTGGTACACCTGCATAATGCAAGCAAGCACTCATACACATATAAGCTTTTAGAAAACATCACTGTAGATTTCTTTGCAGCCTCACTTCTTAACTTTGTATGAAATTTGACAGACAACTTTATTAAGAGAAATAGACATCTACCTTAAAAAATAAGAATATACAGAGATGTACGCTAATTCAAATAGATGCATTTACTTTAATGAATAGGCAATCTATGCAGACCTAATAAATACATGCATTGATGATCGTACTATGTCTATGTGAGGTAATTAAAACAGCTATGTCTACATTAATGAATATAGAATATATAGAGATGTGAGTTATGACACACAGGGATGAAGGCTGTAAAGGCGTGGAGTTTTATGTGTGTGGTTGATGTTGGAACAGTCTACAGTAGATTATTTTAACTTTTCTACATTAGATTTAATCCACACATGGGCATAAAGAAAATAGAAGATCCACAGAAGGACGAGAGAGTAGCCAGCGCAGGCCCCCACACAAAGTCAGCTGAGCAGAAAGTGGCGTGCACTCCCTCAGAGCCGAGGCCCAGCCCTCCTTTCACATTGTGATTTGAGACAGGGTCTCACTAAATTGCACAGCTGAGATTATAGTTGTGCGCCACCAGGTTTGGCTTAGATTTCTTTGGATTAATACCAACATGACATACTTTCCTTTAACCATCTACTTTTTAAAAATGAATGCTTGCATCATATTTTAACGGCTATAAAAGACAAACCGATTGGAGCAAAATACTGAAGCGATGAGCAATGTGGTTCCCTGGGAAAGTAAAAACGCGTGGGGGGTGGGGGGGAGGAAGCTCGTGGTGCATGCTCTTCCACAGCAGGCTGTCCTCACTTTCAGTCAAGGCCCAGCTTTTGAAATTTCTGTTGAAAAGTCAGCTGTTGCTGGAGCAGGGACAAGAGGGTACCTTCCCACATGATTTAGCATCTCTCTCTTGGAGTTTCCGTCTCTCAATATACTTTCTCTGTTCTGTATGTTTAGTGTTTTCATGATGATAGGATGTGGGAGTTTCTTTTCCTATTTGGTGTTCTGTATACATTTTGTACACAACAAGCCTCTTTTTTCCTAGACTTGGGAATTTTTCTATGATTATATCAAAAATATTTTCTATACCTTTGGCCTAGGATATATTCTTCGGCTTTTGGCTCTTTAGCCCATATTGACAGCCGCTTGATCAATGGATACTTAGAACACTGACGGTGGACACAGTCATCATAGAACTGAGTCATGCACACTGTGTCCGCCATCATTTATCTTCATTTATCTTTCCTTCTTTTCTTCATTTCCATTCTTTTGTTTTTACCATATAGCTTCATTGAGCATTCTCTTAAAATTCCATTTTCCTCCTATTGTTAGCATATTGTTAGCCAATCAGTTCTTTGCCATTTTAGTAGTCACCCTGGGATTTACAATATACATTTTACAGCTAATTCAAGTCTGCCTCCAAAGAACACTGTCCAGCATCATAGGTGGACCAATGTAGCCCGACTTCTCTCGTAGCCCGACTTCTCTCGTAGCCCGACTTCTCTCGTAGCCCGACTTCTCTCGTAGCCCGACTTCTCTCTCACGTCACTTGCCTCTGCCGTCATCCATTTTACTCACAGGTAAGTTGTATTATTTGATTGTTGTATTGATTGAATGCAATGTTTGTATCAAAAAATAATAAAAAAAACAATTAATCATTTTTAGCTAGAGCTGTAACTCAGTGGCCATACTTAGCACTTGCCTAATACACACAAGTCCCTGAGCTCAGTCACTTCAGGTAATACACAAAAATTCTCTCTCTCTCTCTCTCTCTCTCTCTCTCTCTCTCTCTCTCTCACCTTTCTTTATATAGATCCAAGTTGCTGACCTATGGAATTTTCTTCTCTCTGAAGAACATTTTTTAATGAAGATTTCTTGTGTGTGTGAGTTTGCATGCGTGTGCGTGCATGTGCGTGTGCGTGTGCATGTGTGTGTGTGTGTTCACTCATGCTCACTCACCTGCTCATGTATGTGCTGGTGCTAGGGAGGTCAGAGGAAGGCATAGGATCTGGAGTTGGAGGTACAGCAGGGGCTGTGAGTCTCAGGGTGTGGATACTGGGAAGTCTACAAGAGTAGCAGCAATCGCTCTTGGCCAATGAGCCTGGGTCTCTCCAGACCCTGAAGAATCTTCTTAAAATATTCCTTTCAGGGTAGGTCACAACCAAATTTTGTTTATCCAGAAAACTTTCTCTTTGTCTCTTTCTGTCTCTGTTTCTCTTCTGTTCTTGAAACAGAATTGTGGGTTTTGTTGTTTGGCTGGATTTTGTATTGGGGGTTGTTTAGTTTGGATTTTGTATTTTTTTTTTTAAACTTTCAACACACTAAAATGTTTCCTCTTGCTGTCTCTTGGCTCATGTAGATCTAGAGAGACCCTGGAAGCTGCCCTCCTCCTTCTATGGTGAGACGACTGGCCCTCAGCTTCTCTCATGATGTTTAACTTGTGTTTGGCTTTCTGCAGTTTGTTGCAGCTTCCCTCTGTTTAGCTGCTATGTTCTGGGTTCCTGCTTGCTTGGTTTGGGAATTTATCACATTGCTTCTAACACTTCCATTCCTCTTCCTTTTCCTCTGCTCTTCCCTCTATGTGTGTCTCACCTTTCGTTGCCCCCACAATCCTGGACACTTTGATCTGCTTCCCCTTTTCCTATAGTTTAGGAGACTGGTATGGCATATTCCTGAGATCACTGGCACATGGCTTAACCGTGTCCAGTCTGGCAATTGCTGAATATTCTGTTTTTCATTTCTAAGTTTATGTCTTAGAAACACCATTTTTTCTGCTAATGTTGGTATCAGCTATTGAATGCTGTCTGTGTTTTCTTAGCATTATAATGATAGTCATTTGAATTCTCAACTCTTATCATTCCAACGCCTTTGCCCTACCTGAGTGAGGTTGACTCTCGTGCCTGTGTACTCTGGTAGGATTTTTTTTTTCCCCATAAATATTTTACATGTGGCTGTATTTAATCTAACATCTTACTGGTTTTGACTTATCCATCCTGCTTTGGTTTTTAATTTAAATTAGGTGTGTGTGTGTGTGTGTGTGTGTGCATGTGTGTCATATATGTATATAAAAGCCCAGGCACATGCCTGCCACAGAGTACATCTGGTGTTCAGAGGATAACTTTGAAGAGCTGGTGGTTCTTTCCTTCCACTTGGGTTCTCGGGATGGAATTCAGGTAGCCAGGCTTTCATGGCAAGCACTTTGTGTCTGCCAACTTCCCTTGCCAGCCCTTTGGTTTTTGTTGTTTGCTTGCTTGTTTCTCCTTTCATTTTCCTGTGTTGGATAAGTTAAAATCATTACTTTCTATTATTCAGTTTGGCATACATTAATTACCTATTCTTTAAAGTAGTTGCTATAGAGTTTACATTCTACATTGCTGATCAGTGTCTCCCATAAAATAATTACATACACAGACATTCAAAAGCCTTTATAGTGGACCTTCCTGCCCCTCTAGTTGGTCTTTGTGATATTGTTATTACACCATTTTACTTAAATGTTGTTTTAAATTCCATAGGAAGTTGGGTTTATTTTTAAACAATTATCTTTCAATGGTATCTTATGCTTACCCATATACTATGTTACCATTCTTTTGTGTTGACCCAGATGTCTGTGCAGCACCACAATCCTTTGGTGGAAAGAATAACCTCCTTCAATATCCAATGCAGTGCTTGCCTGCTGAGTGACGTTCCCTCAACTTTCGCATGTCTTTTGTTTGCCTCCATTTTAAAAGATAGTTTTTCTGGATTCAAGATGTCATGTCCCTCAAAGATTCATGTGCTGGAAGCTTGGCCTTTAGTAAAGGGATGGTGAGGTGGTAGGACACAATTAGAACAGTGCCCAGGATAAATGATTGGCACTTGTCTCATGGGCATGGCCTAAGTCTCAGAGCCCTGGTTTAGTTACTACAAGAAGGAGCTGGTATGAGAAGAGGCCACCCCACGCGTCTGGCCTCCTCTGAATCTGCCACTCACTACTGTGTTTGCACCTCTGCCATGGGACATCCTCTGCCACAGGATATCCTCTGTCATGGGATAGCCTCTTCTATGGGACATCCTCTGCCATGGGACTTCTAGGTGCTTTTTAATTTTTCAAATACCAGCAGCAGAGGAGAAGGCTCAGCAGGCAAGAAAGAGTCTCTGCTTGGTGTGCAACCATGAGGACCTGAGTACCAATTCTCAACACCCACTTTAAAAAAAAAAAAAATCAAAGAATAAACACACACCTGAGCCTGTAACCTCAGCACTGTGGGGGGTAGAGACAGGAGCACAGCTGTGGCTTAGTAGTCACCAGCCTCACTCCAGGTTCAATGAGAGACCCTGTCTCAAGGGAATAAGGTGGAGAGTCATAAAGCAGGACACCCAGTGTCTTCCTCAGGCCTCCACACATGACAGGCAATGAGTGTTGCCCACCTTTACACACACAAACACACACACACACACACACACACACACACACACACACACCTGTGCACTCGAATGTACACAACTAAATTAACTAATATGTAAAGCAGTTATCAGAAACCTGGCTAGGTGTGCCCATTGTGCTGTCTTTGTGTTGCCTCAGGTTGGGGCTCTTGGGCCATTTGAAACTGTGTGCTCATGGCTTCTGTTAAATCTGGAAAGTCTCCAGCCATTATTCCTCCAAATGTGTTTTCTAGCTCCTCTCGTCTGAGAGTCTGGCTGCTTTTAAGTTCTGTGCTTGGCGCTGCCTCCAAGGTTGCTGACCTTGTTTAGTGTAGTTTTTTCTCCCCGTTTCTCTTAGTGTGTTCATGTTGGCACAACACACGCTTGCTATGACCTCTTCCTGTGGTGTCCAGCTGACTGCTGTCCCTGTCTCCTGTATTTTGTTTCTCACACATTGCCTTTTGCAGCTTTCTGTCTTCAGTTTGAGTCTTTTAAAGATTTTGTCTTCTCTCTTAACTTTCTCACTTTCCTCCTGGAGAGGGGAAGGGGAGGAGGAGGAAGAGGAGGAAGAGGAGGAAGAGGAACTTTTTAAAAGAGCTCTTTTAATGTTATCAGTCTCATCAGGCCTGTCATTTCTGGTTGTTTCTACTGATTGATGTTTTTTCTGACTATAGGTTGTATGTTCTTGTTTTTACCCCTCAGGCTACTTGCATGTCTTAAGAGGCCTTCCTAGTCTGGCTGGTGAGAGCAGAATCTTTTTGTCCCTGTGAGAATTAAGGAGACTAACAACTATTCTCCTGCCTTCTCCAGTGCTCTCTCCACAGAATCAGCATTTACACACACACACACACACACACACACACACACACACACATAAATACATGCATATGTGTGCATTAGTGCTCAGCTGATACTCCAGAAGAACTTCAGATCTCACCCCCACACCCTCACCCCTGCCTGCCTCTCTGGTCAGCTTCCTTTCCTGGCTGGCTTTGTCCTTCCTGAACTGGGAGTCCTCTCCTCAGCTCACAGAGTCCCCTAGTCTCTGTGGGTTTCCACCCCCCACCCCCAGGCTGCATTTAGAAATCTTAGTAGCACACAGGGCTCCTGGAGGGGTGTTCCTTTTAGCATCCTGTGCTCTGAACACCTTCAGATCGCAATGTCTGAACACCTTCTTTCCCTTATTTCTTCTCCAGCTTTGCAGGCATGCATGTGAGGCCTCAAGTCTTTGTCATGGGCAGAAGGGGGTATTCTGTTTTTTACATAGGATGTTGTTTGAGTTGATCCAGCCTCATTGCATTCAGCCCTGTGTCCTGTGTTCAGATGTAAACAGTGGGAGTGCACCCCTTCCAAAGCCCCTACTGGGCCCAGCAGAATTGAGGAGCAAATGGTTCCAGGACCAATTGAGGCAGGTGGTCTAAGCAGACATGTTGAATGAGGGACACATTTCTCCTAGGGTCTGTCTATAAAGGTTTCTTTAAAACTGCCAAGAAGCTGGCTTTCAGATTAGCAACCCCCCACACAAACAAGTATGGCAGAAGTAGTGTTCAGGCAGGCTCTTGATTTGGTCTGGGTAAACAGCACGGGAAGCAGGCCACTGAGGGAGCCCTCTTCTTACCCACTTGGCCCGTCCACCATTCACTGTTTCCTCCCACCTTCCCTTCACAGGCCTCTGGGGAGGGATAGGACACTCTCCTCTGGGGAGCCCTGTGTGCTACTAAGGTTTCTAACTGCAGCCTGGGGGTGGGGCGTGGGGTGGAAACCTACAGAGACTAGGGGACTCTGTGAGCTGAGGAGAGGATTCCCAGTTCAGGAAGGACAAAGCCCGCCAGGAAAGGAAGCTGACCAGAGAGGCAGGCAGGGGTGAGGGTGTAGGGGTGAGATCTGAAGTTCTTCTGGAGTATCAGCAGAACACTAATGCAAATTGTTCTTTTAGGCCCTAGAGAGTCAAAGATGGATGCATATTAATTACACTTTGCATTTTCTTTACACAGATTCTTTGAGTTTTAGGACTTTACAGACCCTGGAGCAATGACCCTCCACAGTCAGCTAATTCCTAGAGATAGCAGGCAGCTCTCCTGTGACGTACCTTTCATATGCAAAGCTTTCCCTGACCTCAACCTTAATCACCTCCATTGTGAGCTTCCACACTCCAGGTCACTATCTTCCTGTCCTTATCAACTCAGGTGTTCCTCCCCCTCCCAACGAGTACACACACACACACACACACACACACACACACACACACACACACAGAGGACCAAAACCCTCCCTCCCCCCCCCCCCCCCAGGACAGTTCCTTACGCCCAGAGCCTGCAGTCACCATTCCTTCTACCCAAACCAAGAGGCCACTTCCCCTCCTGTTCCCTCCTTTGCTGATGGTAGCATCTCTTGCCCATAGCTATCCCACTCTTCCTTTGCCTCTTGTACAACCAAAGGCCTCCCCTAGACTCTTCCTGGCATAATGTTTCCCTCACCCCTCACTGAGAGTAACAAGCTGTCTTCTGCATATTGATTACACACTGCAGTGTGCTCCAGATCTGCTGGCTTTACTATAGCTCAGAAGTTTTATTAAGCACTCTATTTTTAAAGAATTGTAAACATTCACTTATTTGTGTGTGTGTGTGTGTGTGTGTGTGTGTGTGTGAGAGAGAGAGAGAGAGAGAGAGAGAGAGAGAGAGAGAGAGAGAGAGAGAATAAACCATGTGCTCCAGGAGCTAAGCTCAGGTTGTCAGGCTTGGTGGGGACAGAATGAAAGGCCTTATTTTATGGAAACTTGCAATTTTATGATAGGGGCAGGGCAGGCAACTAAAAACAGCAGGATTGCGAACCTTACATTTCCTAATCTGGGCACTATGAGGTTTGATCATCCCGTGAAACAGCCAGCACACATCCCTACTTTTCTGCAGATGTGATATGCCTCAATTAAAAAAAAAAAAAAAAAAAAAAAAAAACCAGAATACAAAATGATAGTAATTTGGAGTCCACCCACTAAGGCAATCCCATAAGCTAAACAAACAAGAAGTGTTCTCTGCCGGCTCACGCTGGGATTGCTGGCTGGTGACAAAGCTCTGAGATCAGATCTCAATCAGGCTGAATGTCACCATTGTCATCATCAGCCTGACACTCCTCACCTAGGACTCAGGTGTACTTACCTCAGCAAACGCTTCTTTTCCATGCTGTGTTATTACCTCACAGTTTTTACTCACTTCCACTCTAGGCATTTTGAACAGGATGAAGAGAAAGAAATATATTTCATTGATCCAGTCATTCTTACAGAGTATTGTATTGTGCTCTCTTCTCTCTCTCTCTCTCTCTCTCTCTCTCTCTCTCTCTCTCTCTCACTCTTGCTCTCACTCTTCCTCTCTCCAACTCTCCCTCTCTTCCTTCTGAGTTTCATGTAGTCGAGGCTAATCTTGAATTCACTGTGAAGCTGAGGCTGGCCTCAAATTCTTATTCCTCCTGCCTCTGCCCTGGGAATGCTAGAATTACAGGCATGCGCCACCACACCCAGCTGATTTGATTCCTTTATCAGAATTCAAGAGTTTAGATGTAACCAATTAAGTACAGCATTTCCAAGGAGAAGTGCAGCAGCCTGCTTCCCCCCCCCCCCCCCCCCCTTGGGTTTTTCGAGACAGGTTTCTCTGTGTAGCCCAGGCTGTCCTGGAACTCACTCTGTAGACCAGGCTGGCCTTGAACTCAGAAATCTGCCCACCTCTGCCTCCCAAGTGCTGGGATTAAAGGCGTGCGCCACCTGAAAGAGCAGCCTGCTTCTTTCAGGTAGAACTAACAAATGTTCTGAGTGAAAGGAAGCAAGTTAGAAAACATGTTCCTGTCTGGGCCTCTCCTGTTCCTCTTACCTGCAGACTCACAGATCAAAGTCCTTCATTTCAGGGGTCACAGATGAGCCCCTGGACCTGGCTAGACCCAACCAGATTCTGTGGTTAAGATTTCCATAACCAGCAGTGTCCAGTTGTACTGGGTTTCTAGAGCCCAGGCAGTCCTCCTTCTGCTGGGTTATCTCTCAGAATCTATTGGGAGGCAGGATTGGTCAGGCAAGTGACTGGAGAGCTGGTGCTTAGGGTCTGTGGGGTGCCATAGGAACTAGGGGTGTCTGGAACTTTAAGAAAACATTGTTTTGCAGAGTCATAGTGACCTGACCCCTGAACCTTTACCCTGTTCTGAAAGATATCTGTACTCCCCCTGAACACCTATGCTCCTATGTCATCCCCTTCCCCACATCCTGCATTTTTCTGTTTATAACCCCTGTGTTAAAAATTAAAAATTATGATTTGATAATAATAAAAAAGGAAAAAAAGAAAACATTGTTTTGATATTCTACTCTTATATTTCAGAAGAGTTATCAAAATCCACTTTATTCACACCCAGGAACAATTCCTTTCCATAGAGAGGACCTTCAATCCTGTGAGACCCATAAAAGTGACAAAGCTCTGCTTGCACAGTTAC
Source organism: Arvicanthis niloticus (assembly GCF_011762505.2). Taxonomy (NCBI): domain Eukaryota; kingdom Metazoa; phylum Chordata; class Mammalia; order Rodentia; family Muridae; genus Arvicanthis; species Arvicanthis niloticus. The sequence continues at coordinate 55,384,919 of NC_047660.1, read as the reverse complement.
AGGGACATCTCAGATCCTAGCTGGTAGTTTTCATCCCTAAAGTTTTTCTAATTTAGGAGCCTCAATGGATTTATCATCAGTGGCTTTGAAAAGGTTTCCTATGGATTGAAAAAGAGGAGCTCTCTAGGGTAGTGAATTGTAGGGAAATGGGGGAAAGTATGGGGGAGGGAGGAAGGAGGTATTGGGGGAAGAGGAAAGAAAGGAGGAGCCAGAAGGACAAAGGGGAAAGAAAAAATAGAAGTCACCAGAGATGAGCCTTGTACAGGTGTGCACACTAAACAGGTGGGACTGGGCTTGCTCCAGCTGCTCTTGGCCCATTTGATTTCAGTGTCCAGGACAAGTCTTGACCTCTGGGTGTGATTGTGAAAAAAGTTCTGCTGAAACTTCCTAAAGTTAGAGAGCTAAGGGGAGAGGGCAAGGAGAGTGACTATCAGAGGTTGGTGAAATGCCCTCCCCTGAGCATATGAGAACCAGGGAGCTAAGGTATGACAGCAAGAGATGCCAGGTGGAGTCTCGGCTCCATCACTTGTAGGCACAGCCTGGCCTTCCTCCTCTGGGAAATGGCTTGTACTAAGCTCATTGTGGACTTCCCGTAGGTGGTATGGAAGCAGAGTGGAGCAAGCCAATTGCAACCAGCTTGTGTACTGTCAATCAAATGCAGACAGATCAGTGTAAGCAAAGATGGTGGGGAAAATTTCCACCTCCAGCTTAGATCAAGGGACAAACAGCAACAAGAGACATTTGCTCTAAGTGACTGCACCACAGCTGTCAGCATCCAAAGGAGACGTGTGTCTGTCCCTGCTAAAGCTGCTGTGCTTAGTGCCTGCCCAGTCTCTGCAGCTCATAGCGGGTGTTGCTCCCTGGGTGAAGTGGGAACCTCCAAGCCAGCTTCAACCCTTTTTGTCTGTCTCCCTCCCTCTCCCCAGGCTCCCAGAGCCATGGAAAAATCTCCTTGAGGGGTGAGTTTTGAAGCCCTGACCTTTAAAGCCTTTTAGACGTTCACCATGTGTCTGTTCTATTGTTTCACAGTTCATTGATGTGCACCCGCCACCCGATTTAATCTTCAGTTTACAGATGGAGGCATGAAGGCTGGAATCCACAGACACATTGCAAGAAACTTGGATTTGAGGGTTTCTGTGTCAGGTTATGTCTTCCTGAAAAACCGGGGTTAGAGAACTACAGAGGTTAAAAAGTAGAGGGATGGAGGGAGAAGGAAAGGGGTAGGGGTGAAGGAGAGGAGGAGAGGGGAAGAAGAGGGGAGAGAGGGAAAACTAGAGATTATTTGAGAGATGAGCAGAGAGGGGGTTTATTGCCGGTAGCCTGTGTGAGTCGGCCCTGATTTGGGTTAGATAAATTTGAAGCATGGTCCATACACAGGTGCCAGTGTTCCAGGTCGCCTCTCAGGTACTGCATATTCGACTCTGATATCTTGCATGGAGCCGGGGATCCCTTGCCACTTAGGGTTTCTGCCCAGATCTAACCAGCCGCGGCCCCTGTGCCTTGACTCTGATGCATTGCCTGCAGAGGGTTAGTACTTTAAGTTCTCGCAGAAGTCTACAGTGATCAGCACAATACATGGGCTGGCAAAATCGGGCATCCGAATGCCTGGGGAGGGGCGGGGAGGGAACGGGCACTGTAGCTTTTACAGTTCGTCGGTCTTTAGACTCTCCTGGACTGATCAGTACTTTGGCAAAGTCTGACTTTTGCAGAGACCTAAGAGGCGCCAGGGTCACTGCAACTGTGTCCTTTGGCGTCTCCCCCACCCTTTTCCGGCTTTCCCACTGGCAGAAGAGGATGCTCCCAGCTCCTTTCCCTGCTACTTGGACTGCCTAGTTGATCTTCAGTGGGAGAGAATGTGCCTAGACCTGCTGGGACAAGATGCCCCAGGGTGGGGTGGTATCCAAGGGGGGTTCCCCTTCTCTGGGGAGAAGGGGTGGGGACAATGGGGGAGAGATTTGTAAGGATTGGACTGGGAAGAGAAGAGGGAGGGGGCTATGATTGGGATGTAAAGTGATTTTAAAAGAAGTGGAGGAGAAAGAGGAGGAGGAGGAAGAGGAGGAGGAGGAGGAGAGGGAGATGGAAAGAGAGAGGGAGATGGAAAGAGAGAGGGAGAGGGGAGAGGGGAGAGGGGAGAGAAGGAGAGGGGAGAGGGGAGAGAGGGAGAGGGGAGAGAGGGAGAGGGGAGAGGGGAGAGGGGAGAGGGAGGGAGAGGAGGGAGAGGAGGGAGAGGAGGGGAAGGGGAAGGGGAAGGGGAAGGGGAAGGGGAAGGGGAAGGGGAAGGGGAAGGGGAAGGGGAAGGGGAAGGGGAAGGGGAAGGGGAAGGGGAAGGAGAGGAAGAGGAAGAGGAAGAAGAAGAAGAAGAAGAAAAGAAGAAGAAGAAGAAGAAGAAGAAGAAGAAGAAGAAGAAGAAGAAGAAGAAGAAGAAGAAGAAGAACCACCATTACAAAGAGGAAGTAGAGGAAGTAATGAAAGTGAACGAACCAGCCCTGGGTTCCAGCCTAGGATGCCTCCCAAGCTGTGGGTTGGGTAGGGCCAGCTATGGAATTCAGTCGTTTGATCCCCAGACTCACAACTATCACTTGCCTGCAATGTGTGAAACTAACTACTTGGAAGCAACTTTCCTAACCTCTATTCTCTGAGTCTGGCCCCTCTCTTTGTCCCGAATTTGCCAAGATATCTACAGCTTTCCCTAAGGGCTCTGCACTGGTCCAGCCCGGCATTTTCACAAACTGGCACATCGCTCGGGTCCTAGGTGCTCTATGCACAACTGCACAATTTCCACTTAGGGAGAGCTCAAGGATTAGGGCCTTTAAGTGAGGTTCTTTAAGAAGAGTATACTGCACTGGTCTCTCTGAAGCTGCATTAAAAGCACCCTGACCCTAGAGCAGAGAGAGGGTCAAAATAGCGGCCCCCAGTGATCCGCTGTCGTCCTGTCCCCTTTACTCAAAAAGCTATCCCTCTCAAGAAGTACGTCTGGGAGCAATCCTGGCAAGGAAGCCTAACACTCCAAATGGCCTAGTGCCCCCCTCCCCCAGCCCCATGGGGACTTCGGCCTCCATGGTGGATACACTGGGCAAACCTTCCAGTCTAGTGACGGTGCCTGGTGGCACTGCTGCCTGCACCTCAGGACACTTCTTCCAGGCCAGCTCCCTGCTGCACCACCCTTGGCTGGTAGCTGTCCTGGCTTTGCACAGTAGCGGGGGAGGCAGGAGCGGAGCGATCACCGGCTTTAAGGAACACTGGCCTTAGAGCGCAGCTGCTAGACCCTGGCCCGAGGAGATGGGAAATGGCAGTCTATTTTATACCGAAAGCACATGCCTGATGAATTTTGTTTGGAGTCCTGGAAGGTAAAATTAGGTCTTAAACTCGGAGAAGTTGCAGGTCTCCGGACATTTACAACGAGCACCTCAGCCGCTTCGCACGTTGTAAGCGAATTCAGTCACCGCACTGGGACTTTGAGACTAGAGAGGCATCTCCATCAAAGATTACACAGCCAGAGCTCACTGTATTTACCTCATCACCGCCTGTGAGGTCAGCCTTATCGGCCGGGTTTTAGGATTAGGAAAGGTCTTGGGAGATACCAGACTTGCTGTCACGCATTCAGTAACTCAAGGCAGAGTCTAACACCCAACACCACTGCCTTCCGCTCAGACTCTGCCTCTTTCGAAGGTCGGCTCTGTGGAGTCTCCACATGGGGTGGCGCGCCATAAATATTTGTGGGTCTAATTCCGGGAACTATCCGCCCCCCGTGGTGTTTCCTACAGTGGGGTGTGTCTAAGCCACATCGACTCGTTATTTTATTCGTTCATTCCTTCGTTCATTCCTTCGTTCATTCATTCGACAGTTCTTGAATGCCTACGGTGTAACAGTCAAAGCAGCCGCGGTATGCATTAGGGTCTCAAGTTCCCAGTCCACAGCTCATCCAGGATGCGGGAAACCGAGAAGGTTCCACTGCAAGGAAGTAGTTAGGGGACATAGGAGCGGAAAAGCGGCTCCTCCGGAGTCGGAAGAAACACCAGAAATGAATTCCGCGAAAGGGCTACCAGTAAGGGAGACGCAGACTCCGACTGCGGGGAGGCAGCGGCAGAGTGGGATGGGGGCAAAGACAAGAAGAGGAAAATCGGATAGCAGAGACCCGAGGACTGCCGCCCCTCTAGAGATCCAGAGTATCAGTTTGGGGAGGGCACTGCGCAGAGCCCGAAGTCCTGTGGATCCCACATCTACTTAAGACCCTTGGTGGCCACCCACGTTTACTGGGGAGAGATGACCCAAGCCATAGGTGTGATCTGTCCACAACAGCATAACTGGCCGATCTAGGGACATTGATAGTCAGTGTCTCTCCTCCTCGGGTATTCTGGCGTAAGCTGTTTGAGTTCAGTTTTCCCTTGCGGGAGTTTTGGTGGAGTCTGATCCCAGCACGGAGGGCGGCCCAGCAGCGGAACAGGGGGCTGGACCCGACTCCTGAGCCAAGCAGAGGTGACAGCGGGCTGTGGGCTCGCTTCTCCTGGCCCTGCAGCACCTGCACCGGAGCGCCGATCAGGGCCTGGCTCGGGAGGCGTTGGGGCGGACAGGGGCGGACAGGGGCGGACAGGGGCGGACAGGGGCGGACAGGGGCGGACAGGGGCGGGCACCCGGGCAGGCCCGGCCCCTCCCTCCCTCTGCCGGCAGGTCGCAGCGGGGACGCCGCGGCGGGGCAGCCGGGAGGGGCCGCGCCGCCCCGGAGAGTCATTGGCGGACCCGGTGGCCCGAAGCTGATAAATAAGGGCCCGGCCCGAGGCTTCTGGCCAAGTTGGACGTCGCGACCCGAGCGAGGGCCAGGTCAGCGCCGGCCCTACGAGGCGAAGCCAAGTGTCCCGCGTTCAGCCATGGCCTCTCTGCTGGGCGCCTACCCGTGGACCGAGGGACTGGAGTGTCCCGCCCTGGAAGCCGAGCTGTCGGATGGGCTGTCGCCGCCCGCTGTCCCCCGACCTTCAGGAGACAAGGGTTCGGAGAGCCGGATCCGGCGGCCCATGAATGCCTTCATGGTGTGGGCCAAGGATGAGAGGAAACGTCTGGCAGTGCAGAACCCGGACCTGCACAACGCGGAGCTCAGCAAGATGCTAGGTGAGTGCGCGCGCGGCGCGAAGCTGGTGTGAGGATGGCACGGGTGACAACGCCGTTCTGGGGGGGGGGGGATTTGAGCACGGACACCACCAGGGCCTAAGCGGTCCACGCTGTAGGACCAGCGCGGGGCTCCGGACTGGTCCCTTTTCCGGGTCGTAGAGCAGAGACCCGGGTCCCGGGGAAGGGCGCGACCGGCAGCCGATCCTGGGGACTGGAACTCGGGCTCATGGACTCAGACCGGCAGATACGTTCAGCCTGGGTGGAACCGGCGTTTGCTGGAAGACTGAGGAGACTCCACTCCCCACGTAGCATGACTGGGAAATCAGAAAGAGATATTGTCTCGGAGAAAAAGAGAGCGAACGTACCGTCAATTGAGGCCTCACTGAGAAACATCCCTATTTTTAACTATTTAACAACAAAAAAGTCAGCAACAAAAGGCGTACACTCGAATAGGCTGGATTCCCTTACCTGTTTATCGTATAAGTGTAGATAACTTGAAAAGATACTTCAAGCAGCCAGGGAGGGTCTGTGAAGCCCACCGCTTCTTGCTTGCAGCTATGGTGCAGATAATCCTGACTGGAACCAGACAGGCCAGAGAATTGGGGATGAAAATGCTAAACCGGTTCCAAGGAACCCGAGTTTCTGTTGGATTTTCTATTCTCTCCAGTGCTAGGAGCAGAAGTGGGTGGGAATACACACACACACACACACACACACACACACATTAAATGTGTTTGTGTTAGTGTGTATATGTATGCACACGCATGCCACCTTGAGTGTGTGTGGGTCAGAAGACTTCTGGAAGGTGAGGAGTAAATTCTGTGTGGGTTCCAGAAATGAGACTTTTACATTTTCGGGCTTGGTGGTAAATACCTTTACCCACTGACCACCGCGGCGAAACAACTTTCAACTTCACCTTAAAATCTCTTTATACCCTTCAATGTGGTTCTTATTTATTCTAACCAATAAAATCCCTTCAAAATACTTGGTGTTTGCAGAGGGCGCCAAGGCCTTCTAGGAGAGTCATGCATGCCCCTCGACCCCACCCCGCTGGGATGGAAGCCCTTCCCTCTTCCGTAGGAGCCTGGCTCTTTCCTCTTTCAGAGTTACAGAGCAAGGGCTGGCTTTCTGCTGGTAACAGGCCTGGGCCTAGAGAGATGGCCCAGCCCTCTGGCTGTCTGGAGGCACCAAAAAGCAGTTGGCGAGAGTGGTGGGGTTCCAAGCACCTCTTAGCCAGCCTTGTGGCCAACTGTGCCAGCGTCTATGATGAGCACTGTCGGGCTCCTTCCTCCAAACAAAAGAAAAAGCCTGTATATTCATTCCCTACTCTGTTAGCACAACAAGAAATAGACTAATAGCTGCAACACATTTTTTTTTTTACCTGAAAGCGCATATATTTTTTTTTTTAATGAATTTTATGAATCCCTCTGTGGTTCAGTCCCAGTTGGGGAGAGAATGTTCCTACTTTTGACCAGGTTTCTAATGCAGGCCCTGGTGAGAGGAGAAAGAAGGGTGGGGAGCCTGCAGAAGAATCCAAGGTGCCTGTTTTGGGGGGTGAGGACAGGGACAGATGTGGGAGAAGAACCTTCCTGTGGACTAATTCTATCTGAAATACAACTCTAGGCTTTAGGGTGTGCGGTTCATGTTGCAGAAAAGACTGTCTTTCCTCCTTTAGCTCCAAATGGGCGAGGGGAAAACAGCATCTCTTCACTGCTTGTTAAAGCAGAGACCCCACAGTGCCTGCTAGCAGGGCAGCTGCAGCCTCCCTGTTCTTTCTTCATGAGAACTTTCTTCCCTTTCTGGCCTATGAGAAGGAAGGCAGGGATGAGAGTTAACTATTTCAGTATTTAAACACATTAAGCAAGGCATGCCTAGTGCATGGCTAATGAGAAAGTGTATCACAAATTAGACATTTAGGATTTAAAGTGAAAATCATGTTTTATTAAGACTACGGCATCTGGATAAGTTTGGGAACCAGAGCCACATTTTATAGTCAGGTCATGGATAGGGCATGGGTGGGGATGGATCCTGGACATCTTGCAAGTGCCTTGTGGCCTCTTGAAAACCAGTGTCATCTCTACATCTGGTGCTGTGGACACTCTTCAAGACATACTTCTAAGTGGCAGCTAATTGAAACAATTCAGATACTGATAGCTTCTACCTTTGAGCCCCTAGTGTCCTGTGGCACCCTGACCCATGGAGCCAGCCAGTGTGGGCAAAGGCGAAGACAGTGGGGATCAGGGCAGGGCATACATAACCCTGTGCTTAGCCACAAGTGGATTGTACCCAGTAGGGAGACATGGCCTCGTTCCTTATAAGGCTTACATGGCCAGATGCCTTGTCATCTTCTAGCCTAGAGGGTCTGAAACTTAAGGGTACATTAGAGTCATGGGAGAGCATGTTAGATTTGCAGATGCCCACCTCCATTTTAGCCACTAACAGTTTAAATGGTCTAGAAGTGACCCTCGAGACTCTCTGGAGAAGGATTGCATTCCACTGAAAGATGGAAGAGGGATGATGCCAAGGTGGCTTGCAATTGCAGAGGAACAGACAGATAGGGACTGATGACTAGAAGACCAAGTACAAGCAGCATTTTAGCAACAGTGGGGATACATAGAGAAGATAGTCCTATAGGAGAGAGCCCTGGGTTGGAAACAGCACGTCATAGTAAGAAAGATAGAGATGAAACCCAAGGCAGTTAGGGAGTTTGCCTCTGTGGAGAGCTATGGCTGAGCAACTGTCCTGCATAGTCGAAGGGTCCTAACTCCATGGGAAAAAGCAATAGTGTGCACACATAGGTGCGTGCATCTCTGTCTCTGTTTCTCTCTGTCTCTTGGTTTCTGTCTCTGTCTGTCTGTCTGTCTGTCTGTCTGTCTGTCTGTCTCTCTCTCTCTCTCTCTCTCTCTCTCTCTCCCTCTCTCTCCCTCTCTCTCTCTCTGTGTGTGTATGTAAATATTAGCTTTCTGGGTGGGGGGGGAATGGGGAAAGGGGATCACATCTGAAATGTAAATAAAATATCCAATAAAAGTATATATTAGCTTTCAGGCCATACCTATATCTTTTCATAGCAATGCCTATTTGACCCACAGAGGTGAGGAATAATATTTATGAACCTGAATGAGAGTTTTTAATCTACTTCTTGATGACACAATTGGCTGGAGCTGGGTTACCTCACATAAGAGCCCTGTATATACATTACTAAACAGAGTGATTATCCCTTCATAAGTGGCAGGGAACTTTCATTAAATGGCACAAATAAACTCAACTGACCCCTAAAGGATATAAGAACCCCAGTCAATATTGTGGTCTTTAGATTGTTTTTCTCTGTTGCTGGTGATTGGGCCAGGTGGGTCTTCCCTGGGACTCTCCCAGTTGGAATGATTGGCCTGTCTGCTGGTTTTGGGTGACATGATTTCTAAGCACTTTTCTCCACGACACTAACATTGTGCGGTGCAAACAGGAAGAGTTGGTTCAGCCCAGATCACACAGTGTGTGTGCGCGTGAGAGCTGGAACTAAAAGAGCCTAGAGGCAGGTGGTGTCCTTTGTGGCTGTGAGAGGGGTCCAGTGGGTGAGGTAGGGGTTGGAGGTGTTTTCACATGGGATGCCAAGAAGCATGAGGCTGAAGCAGGTGCAAGAGGTGAACCAGCAGTTTGGAGTCTAGCATGCCTTTTTTCTCGTTTGTGTGATCAGGAAAGTCATGGAAGGCGCTGACACTGTCACAGAAGAGGCCCTACGTGGATGAGGCAGAGCGGCTACGCTTGCAGCACATGCAGGATTACCCCAACTACAAGTACCGGCCCCGCAGGAAGAAACAAGGCAAGCGCCTCTGCAAGCGTGTGGACCCTGGCTTCCTCCTGAGCTCCCTCTCTCGTGACCAGAACACGCTGCCTGAGAAAAACGGCATTGGCAGGGGGGCCCTGGGGGAGAAGGAGGACAGGGGTGAGTACTCCCCAGGTGCCACCTTGCCTGGACTGCACAGTTGCTACCGCGAAGGTGCAGCTGCTGCCCCTGGTAGTGTGGACGCATATCCCTACGGGCTGCCCACACCCCCAGAGATGTCACCCCTGGATGCACTGGAGCCGGAGCAGACCTTCTTCTCGTCCTCATGTCAGGAGGAGCATGGCCACCCCCATCACCTCTCCCGTCTACCAGGGCCCCCTTACTCACCGGAGTTCACACCTAGTCCCCTTCACTGCACCCACCCTCTAGGTTCTTTGGCCCTTGGGCAATCCCCAGGGGTCTCTATGATGTCCTCTGTTCCTGGATGTCCCCCATCTCCAGCCTACTACTCCCATGCCACCTACCACCCTCTCCACCCCAACCTCCAGGCCCACCTGGGCCAGTTGTCTCCGCCTCCTGAGCACCCTGGCTTTGACACCTTGGATCAGCTAAGCCAGGTGGAACTTCTGGGGGACATGGATCGCAATGAATTTGACCAGTATTTGAACACTCCCGGCCACCCTGACTCTGCTGCAGGAGTAGGAACCCTCACTGGGCATGCCCCACTCTCCCAGGGAACTCCAACAGGCCCTACAGAGACCAGCCTCATCTCTGTCCTGGCTGATGCCACGGCCACATATTACAACAGCTACAGTGTGTCATAGAGCTGGAGGGATGGAGCCGGGCCCAGTCCTGCCATCCTCTCCTCCCTATGAAGCACTGAGCAGAGCAGAAATTGTAGTGATACCACTCCTTGGTGGCAGGAGGTGAAAACTGCTGTCCCAGAGCCTTCGGTCAAAAGCCAGGATCCTGCGCCCCTTCTGTCCCTTCAAATGTGTTTTGTTGGCTTCACCCTGTAAGCACAGACTTGGGAGCTGTATGCGATAGGACTTTCTAGACACTTTATACCATCAGTGTAGCTGATGGAGAGAAGCCTAGTGCACTGGAGCTCCTGCTTTTGGTGTAGCTACTTCTGATCTGTGGTGCTCCCAGTGAGAAGGACCCTGGGCCTGGGGTCCATCTCAGTTCAGTCTCTAACTGGCAATACCCCGTTCTGTCTTGACTAGCCCTGACTGTTCTCTCTTGTACAGTGGGGGTGGCTTCATAGTCAAGCTCTTGCTCTATGGATCTCCAAGTTATAGCCCTCTCAAGGCCAAGGAAAGTGTAACCTCAGTAATGGGCAGCCTCGCAGGGACTTCATGTGCACTGACTGCCCAAGGACCCAGGCTTTCTGGTTTCCTATAACTCCATCCACAGCCATCCTAGATTTCCAAAGGAACTCCTCCAGTTGAGAAAAATATTCACCCTTGGGCTGGCAAGATGGCGTGGAATATCTCAGTGGGTAAAAGTGCCTGCTGTTAAGTCTGATGACCTAGGTTCTATCCCTGGAACTTACATGGTGGAAGAAGAGAACTGACTCCTGCAAGTTGTATTCTGACCTCTGAATGCATGTGTGCCCCTGCATTATATGTATGCTTGAGCATGCTCTCATGTGCGTGTGTGTGCGCACACGCGCACACACACGCACATACACAATGTAATTTTTTTTAAAGGAAAACATGTACCCTGGTTCAGGAAATTAATTAGTATGTTCAACTGCTTCCCCGAAAGCAAAATCAGATTCAAACTTGTTGTTTTGCTGTGTTTTGTTCTGAGACAGGGTTTCTCTGGTTAGCCTTGGCTATCCTAGAACTCACTGTGTAGATTAGGCTGGCCTCAAACTCAAAGTTAAGCCTGCCTCTGCCTCCTGAGTGCTGGGATTAAAGGCAAGTGCCACCACACCCAGTCTGGAATTTTTTTTTTTTTAAAAATATATATACTTTGGATACATTATTTTTGTTACATACATCTCAGGAGACTACAGCGTGAGAGAAACGCCCTTATGCAGGCATGTCCCCCGCTCCCGTGCCCCAAGGTGTGTAGTCTGATTTAGATTCTTTCAACTGTAGCAATGTCCCAATACCTCCCCGCATAATGAACCAAAGAGCTAGGAATCTAAAGAGTCTGTCCACACAGCAGCAACTTTGGGGTGTGCTGATTTCTCAAGCAAAGTTGTAGCATACCCTTATCTGCAGAGGCAAAGGATGACTCCCTTCCTGATGTCTGCTGCCCCTCGCTCCCAGGAGGGCTTTTCTCTCTTCTCCATTACTCTCCCTCCAAACTGGCCCCTAATTCAAAGGGCCCCTTGCTTGAAATCCCAGGCCTAATTCCCCTGGCCATGAAGGGAACTTGGTTCTTGTCCCTCAAGTGGATATATAGGAACAATTCACCTATCCCACTGACCTTTGGCTGTCCCAAACAAACACACTGTGACACCCAAAGATGTCTGAGCTTTGGTCCCACCCCAGACATTTCCATGCCCTAAGCCTCCTTTGAAGGATCATAACCTAGCACTGAGCTAACAGACTCTTGTCTGCCCTTGGACACGTGTGTATTATTGCCTTTATGAAATGTGTTTTTATATTCTGTCATTATGTTCTCCTTATATTTTGTATTGTTGACAGATTCCCCCCCCAAGAAGTCTTATTATAAAATCACTTATAAGATATACTTAATCTTTATGCTATCACTGTATATACCACTTGGTGATAAATAGTGAATTGTTGATGATATGATTGACTGGTGCCCAGTCCCGGATGGATATTAATAATCTCGTGAAACAGTATCACAGACGTTAAGCTACTCTGTTCCACTTTTTTTTTCAAGAAAACTGCATATGCATGGAACAGTTATGAATATTAATTTGTCGAAAATGTTTAATTTAAATAAATTTTTTGTACCTTGACCATTCTATCCTTTGAAATAGTTTTGAAAAAAAAATATACAGTTTTCATACTAGGTTTCAGTGCTACCTGTAATATTGATTGCGTTGCTTTCTGAATCAACATTTTTATTTTAAAGCAGTTTTGGTAATAATAGGGTTTTAAAAATTTTTATGAGTCATGCTGAAAAGATGAACTTCGATTCTACACATTAGGAATGATGCTGTGTTTGTTGATATTGGCAAAAGAAATCCATGACACCCACATGAGCAGTTTCCCCATGCCTGTTCAGTAACTGCATGCTTCCCAAGTCTAAGCAAACGACCATCGTGCCCTCTCCCCACTTGAGTGGTGTAGCAGTATGCAGTGGCCCTCTGGACTGGACAGCATGCTGTCAGGGAGGCAGGCGCACAGCCTGAATCAAGGGCTGAGGCAGTGGGGACATTTCAGGATGCAACTCTAGTCAAAAAGCTCCTAGAAAACCAGCATGGCTCAGTCCCATGTGTGGTGCCTCCCACTGACCTCTCTTCATGTAAAGAAGGAACTTGTTTAAGTCAAAGGTAGCCATGCACCTTCCCATGCTCCTCTAGGCTAAGAAGCCGGTCTTGGGAAGTCCTTCCTGGGCTTCGGTACATCCTTCTCTGCTGATTATAACCTACATTCATTCTTCAGCAGCACATCACAGTTGTAGGGAGTGTTACAGAAGGTTTCTGAACTGTTTCTCATCCACAGCCCAGGTAGGACTCATCATTCCCACTGCATTACACAGCCAACGACACGAAGGTCCCAAGTGGGAGATGGATTGAGACTCACCACCTTTCTAGGGTGTTGGCTTCAGCACCCACATGGCACACTCTTTGGAAGCTTCTGTGGCTGACGGTTTAGTGCTGCTTTTTGGTTTTGGTTTTGGTATTGGAGATGTGGCCTCATGTTGTGGTTCCCACTGACCTGGAACTCACTAGGTAGCCCAGACTAACCTTGAACCTGTAGAAACCCTTCTTCTTTAGCCTCTTTGGTTCTGTTTTCTGTGCCTCACTAGGGCATGGAATCAACTGCTCCTCAATCCATGACTATCTCAAGCCAGAGAAGAAGAAAAGAATTGTTGATGACAATTGAGATGACACAGAGCCATGCTGCTCTGGCCTGTCATTGCACCTGGCCAGTCGTAGTCGTATTCAGGGATATTGTGAGGTAGTATCCTGGGCTATACTGAGCTCTTAAGTGGCAGTATCTGGTCAAGATGTGCCCTTTGGCACTGCCAGATGGACGTGCATCATTGTAACACACAGTGTGGTTACATTGTCCATGCCCATGAGATGACATGAAACAGGCAGGGGGGTGCTCTGCTCTTAGTGAAACAGTGTGGGAACCAAGGTCTCTGTGGGTTCCAGCTACCTGTACACCCTGCCTGTGGTACTCAGGTTACTATGTGACTGATGTCATCTCATAGGATGACAAGGCATGACGACGAGTTGTTTTTCTAACATGCTGATGTTCCCATGTCATTCTTGGCCTGAAGATTTCTGTTCCAGTTCCTTAAACAGTGAACAATAAAGGAGACTCACCTTGTGGTTGAGGAACCCTGTATTTCAACTCTCACTTGCTTATGTCCAGGGCAGTCTTTATTTTCACAAATGTTGTAGAAAGGGAAACACTTGTGCTCTTTTCTCTAAGACATACTTCTACCACACTTCTACATCTCCTGCCAATTATACAACCTCAGGCCTGTCATATCTGCCCAGCCCCAATTTAGTTCCCCAATGGCTGATGCTCTTTTTTCCAGAAGTTTCTCAGCTTCTCCTTTCTTCCAGTGGATCTTGCTGCAAGAATACCAACTGGTCTCTGAAAATACCATTCTCTCCTATGTATCCATGTTTAACCATGCTAGCACCTTCCCTGGATACCCTTCCTCACACAATTGCCTATCTAGTGATAGCACATACAATGTCTAAGTGACAGGTCCTTATTCTCCCAGGGGGCCAGGAATGGATTCAACTGGATTGTGTGTCCTCCATTGCCAGACCTAGAGTAGGTCTGAGAACCCTAGTTGAATTGAATGGTGGTGAAAGACCCCTGTCCTTCTGGGTCTATCCTCCTTGGAATCACGTTCCTAAGGTCTCTGGGTATGTGCCTCTCAGGTTCATATGACTGAGGTTGGCCTGCATCTGCTTCAGTGTAGAATGGAGTGATAGGCTGGAGATGGTACACGAGCCTTCCTTTTTGAATAAATAATATTTCTGCTTTCTTCCCAATGGGAAGAGGAGAGAGAAATGAAAAAGGACATACCCATCCTGTCCCATTTGCTTCTGTGTTGCTATGGTAAAAGACTGACCAAAAGTAACTTGGGGAGAAAACAGTTTATCTGGCTTACACTTTCACACCATAGTCCATCAAAGCAGGGACCTTGAGGCAGGAACTGAAGCAGAAGCCATGGAAGAGTGCTACTTATTGACTTGCTTTGCATGGCTTGCTTAGTTTGCTTTCTTATACACCCTAGGACTACCTGCCCAGGGGTGGTACCACCCTCAGCAGCTGGGCCCTCTTACACCAATCATTTATCAAGAAAGCACCCACAGGCAATTCCTCAGTTGAAGTTCCCTCCTGCCACACGACTATAATCTGTGTCTAGTTGACAAAAAGTAACAAAACCCCCTACAATGCCTAATATCTAGCAAACATTATCTACCATCTGTCTATCTGTCTGCCTATCTGTCTATCTATCTATCTATCTATCTATCTATCTATCTATCTATCTATCTATCATCCATTCATCTATTCATTTATCATCTATAATCTATCATCTGTTATCTATTAATCATCTATATATATGATATGTATATATATCATCTTTTCTGTCTTTCTTTTCCAATTTCTCTCTTCCTTTATGTCTCCTTTCTCTATTTGTTGTGTTCATCATCTGTGTGTGCGCGTGCACACGCACACACACACACACACACACACACACACACCCCTATTCATCCAACCTCCTGTCAGTTTGCTATCTAATTTTTAGTTCTAAATATAGATAGATTTGTCTTTGCAGCAAATTTAGGAAAATAATATCATAAGGAAAAGAAAAAATATCTCTCATCCAAAACTTAGAACCATCATTTTTTTGTTTTTGTTTTTGGCTTTTTTTAAAAAAAAAAAAAAAAACATATATCCATATTGCTTTAAACATTTTTGGTCTAGATATATATTTTCATATGTCTTTTATGACAATTATTTTCCTCTTTAGTGTTAAACTTTCCCCATATCATTATGTTTAGTTCTTCTACAAAAGTTGTTTTGTCCTGCTTGATAAACACCTAATAAGAATATTGAGAGCCTCAGACTGGGCCCATGACCCACCTATCCCATTGTGTGTCCAGTAACACTGAGGCTGAGACGACAGAACAGAAGATTACAAGTTTGATGCCATTCTAGACTATACAGTGAGACTCTGGGTAAAAGAAGAAAGAAAGGAGAAGGGGAGGGAAAGGAACAGTAGGAGAAAGCCATAGAAAAATCTAGACAAAAACTTTTCACTTGCTTTATCTACTTAACTGCGCTTTTTTTTATGTGTAGCCTCTCCTGTCCCACTTCCCAGCATACACAGTCGAATGTGCTATGACTGTGATCATGTGGACACACAACCCACTGGTAATAGCTTGCTCCATTCAACACCCTAGAGTAGGAGTTGGTCAGTGGCAACTGTCTTCATATTGGCCTCCTGTGTGACTACACAGGACTTCAGTGACATCACAGCTTACATATTTCACTTGGCCACCCTATCACTCTCCCATAATTAGATTGTCCAATCTGTTGACCTCACGGTGGGATGTCATTTACATAGGCAATACCTCAGAACTCACAAAAAGAATTTATAATATTTTAAGTAGCCTTATGATTATCTGTTGGGTTACATTTATAGCTATACTTGCTAGGGTATAGCTTAAGTTGGACATTACCTTCAGTTCCTGGTACAAAAAAAGCTGAATGCTTCTGTGGATCCCACAAAGAAAAGCAGATCCTATGGGAAGACTGGAACCCCCTCATGACATTTTATGACTTACTTTGTGTGACCAGGCTCTTGATGTCTCCCTTTTCCGATGCCATGGGCATTCCAGAGGCCCCAAGAAGGCTAGTTATTGTGTTGTAGAAGTGACGAGATCTACATGGTAAGGCTGTGACTTCAAGGTCACAAGGTCGTGTGGAGGGTGAGTGACTAAAGAAGTCTACTTGTCCATGTCCCCATTGGTTCTTTTCACAGAAACTGGGAAAATCTCACAGATCCTCCAACAGATCTCGAGAAGCTAGAGATCTATCTATCTATCTATCTATCTATCTATCTATCTATCTATCTATCTACCCAGAACGGCAGGAAAGGAATACCAGCCCTACCACTCCATCTCAGAATGCTGGTAAGGCCAGAGAACATGTGTAACACTTGGAACTGTGCGTTAGAGAAGAGAGGAGAGGTGTTCCATCCTATTGTCACCTCCTCGGCCGTTCTAATTTAGAGCTTTTTGGTATGTATGGGGTTCTTGTGGATACTCAAATCCCCTGTGCTCAGGCCTCATATATTAAAGGGTGCAGTCCACAGTTGGCCTGAGTACACCTTCAGAGATTTTACATCAGATGACTTATGATACCTAACAGAAAGCTCCACTATGCAACCTCTCTTTATGCCAGTCTTTGGAAAATGATAAATAATGACTGGGAACAAAGCCTTCTCAGGTGCAGCATTGACTGACTGTCCTGGGGAGAGCTACACAGTCCACACCAGCAATAATATGAAGCCTTTCAGTCTGAGTAACCAAGTCTACATTAGGGACCACTTGATTGCCAAGGCCTGACTGTGATTGCATTTTTTCCCATAAATGTATTTATCCGATTTACATCCCAATTGCAGCTCTGCTCTCCTCCCAGTCCTACCCTCCCATGGCCTTTGCTCCATTTCCCCCTCTCCTTCATCTCTGAGAAGGGTGAGGTCCTCCTTGGGTACCAACCCACCCTGACACCTCAAGTAACTGCAGGACTAGGTACATCCTCTCCTGTTGAAGCCAGCCAAAACAGCCCAGTTAGGGGAACAAGATCCACAGGCAGACAACAGAATCAGGGTAAGCCCAGGCTCCAGTTGTTGGGGGACCTACATGAAAATCAAGTTGCGTGTCTGCTGCAAATGTGCAGGGGGCCTAAGTCCAGCTCATGTATGTTTTTTGGTTGGTGGTTTCGTCTCTGGGAGCCCCCAAGGGTCCAGGTTAGTTGACTCTGTTGGTCTTCTTGTGGAGTCCCTGTCCCCTCTAGGTCCCTCAATCTTTCCCCCAAATCTTCCACAAGACTTTCCCAGCTGTGCTCATACTACTGCTTGGCTGTAGGTCTCCATCTGTTTTGGTCAGCTGCTGGGTGGGGCCTCTCAGAGAACAGTTCTGCTAGGCTCCTGTCTGCAAGTGTAACAACATATCATTAATAATGCCAGGGGTTGGTTCTTGCCCATGGGATGGACCTCAAGATAGGCTAGTCATTGTTTGGGCATTTCCTCAGTCTCTGTGACATCTTTGTCCTTGCACTTCTTGTAGGCCAGACAAATTTTGGGTGAAAAGTTTTGTGTGTGGGTTGATGTCCTTATCCCTCCACTGGGAGTCCTGCCTGGCCTATAGGAGGTAGCCACTTCAGGCTCCATATTCCTCAGCTAGAGTCAACCTCATAGACTCCCTGGAGCCCTCCCCCATCCCAGGTCTTTGGCAAGTCCTAGAGATGCCTTCACCCAACTTGTTCACTCTCCCAGTCCTCTCTCCCTAGGTCTCCCTACATCTGATCCCCCTTTCCACTTCCCATCCTTTTACCACTCAGTTCCATCCATCCATCTAACTCCAATGGCAAATTTATTTCCCCTTCTCAGTGAGATTCAAGCATCCTCCCTTGGGCCTTCCTTGTTATTTAGCTTCTTTGGGTCTATATAGCGTGGGTATCCTGTACTTTATGGCTAAATATCATCTTATAAGTGTATCATGCTGTCTTTTTGAGTCTAGGTTACCTCAATCAGGATATTTTCTAGTTTCATCCATTTGCCTGCACATTTCACGATGTCCTTGTATTTAACAGCCGAGTAGTATTCCATTGTGTAAATGAGCCACATTTTCTTTATCCACTCTCCAGTAGAAGGGTGTCTGGGTTTCCAGCTTCTGGCTATTATGCGTAAAGCTGACATTGCATTTTTAATGGAAGGGGATTGGAACTAGGAAACTCTCACCTCAGCTCTGAACCCTTGGCTGAGCAGGAGGCATCATTATTATACCTCCTGCTAGTTTTGATGACAGGGTTCAGTGAGGTAAAGATTCACCTAAGGGTAAGCAGCTGAGGGGTAGAGGTGGAGAAGAGAGCAAGGGACTGAGGAGAGGGAAGATGCCTAGGTGCTCCAGCACAGGTCTCCAGGATACCCTCTTTGCAAGAGCCCCTGCCTCAGGGTTGGCAACAGGTAGCAGTGGCTGTAGTTCAACAGACTCCTGGGAAAAGTGACTCAAAGCAGGTGAGAGGAGATGAGGTCATACCTAGCATGTCTTCAGGGGTTGCTTTAAGGTTTTGTGCCACTAGATGCCAAGCTCTTGGCTGGGATGAGGCTCAGAGAAGCTAAACAGAACACACAATACTCACAGCAATTAGAGTGCATCCACAACAGGCAGCACACACAACACACTCAGCACAGTATACACATACCCACACCATGTGCACACAACTACCCGCACACACACACAGCATGCAACACACATGTGCACAACATGTGTACACATACAGCACATAAGAGTGCATGCACATAGCCTACATACACAGTACACACAGAGAACTTATTTATATAACCCATGCATATGCATAGTATATCCACATATCATACACACAGTGCACACATAGCAAACGGAACACACATAGAGCCTATATATGACATACGTGTACACAGTACACACACAGAGCATACATACACAGTGCACATATATCATGCAGCACACACACAGAGCCTATGAATATAGCACATCCATGTACAAGTACAAGCATACAGCGCACGTGCACACACACACACACACACACACACACACACACACACACACATACACACACACACAGTATACATGCAGCGGGGGAACACAGCACCTAAGCAAGCCTCTTTTATACTTGGAGAACAGCTCAGTGGGTTAGGCGGGCAGGAGAATCTAGTGAGTATTAGCTGCTGAGCTTTTCCTGCCTTGAGAGCTGCTGTGACCAGGAGTGGGAGGAAGTGACCAGAGCCCAGTGTTTCCTGTCTGATAAGACTGCCTCTCCCTATAGAGCCTGGCCACCACCTTCAGGCCAGCCGCCACGGCCGCCACCAAGAGAGCCCTGCCCAAGGAAGGGTCTCCTAGGAGAAAAATCTCTTCTCCAGATTAGCAGAGGTCTGTGCCTTCCTCTCTGTCTGCCTGAGTGTCCCCAGCAGCCACAGGAAATGCAGGGATCTGCACACCCAGGGGTCCCACCTAGGGGCTCCGCCTGTCTTAGGGTCCCACCCTGTGCATCCCCAGAGAACAGAAAGCTTGCCTCCTGAGCCAACTGTTTTCAGGATGGCAGAGCTTCCACTAGCAGGAGCCAATCAGACCCCACTTCTGGAATTTGGGCTTTAGAAACCACTCAAATTGCTCCATCATTCAGGAACCTGCCTCCTCCTGGCTTCCTAGTTAGTCATCTCCTAGGGACATCCCAGGAGAGGCAACTGTGGGCTCTGGGTTCAGGCTTGTACCCCCACTTTCTCTGACAGCTCCATGGGCTAGCCTTTTCCTTCATTGAGCCGCCTTTTACTCTTTTAAAGCGAACCATAAGATTCTAGGGGCTAACCTGTCTTTAGATTTGGGGGCTAGGCACCATCAGGAGCAGTAGGAATGCTTATCCAGTGCCCCCCAAACCCTAAGGAAGAATAGGCAGGTGAGTGGCCAGAGGAGGGGTCTCTTGTTTCCAGTGCTCTCTCTAGCTGACCCCAGCTCCTCTTCCTATAGGAAAAACTCTGGATCCCTCTCTTGTTAACCTGGCATGGTGCCAGACCAAACTCCGCTCTTTAGAGTGGGACACGTAGGGGTACAACAGGTATAGACTGTAGAGAAAGGGCTTGCTGCTCAAAGCTCAGCAGAGAGTGAATGAAAGAGGATCTGGTCCTGTAAGGGCTGTGGCCATTGTGCTCACAAACCCTAGCTTCCAAGTGACCTTCCTGTCACCCCCCAACCACCACCCATTCCCCAGGCCTATCTCCGGTTAAGGCATCTCCTCCAAGTGGGTGGGTTTCTCATCCTTATATTATAGCCATTTCTCTTCTGGTTTAGAGTTGACTTCTCATTAAAAAAAAAAAAAAAAAAAAAAGATTTGCAAAAGAACTGGGGAGTTGTATGGGTCAGTGAAACTGGAGGACCTGAATTCCCAGGACGCATGTGAAAACCCTGTATGGCAGTGGTGCAGGCTTGTAATCTTAGTTCTGGGGAAGCAGATACAAGAGAAGCCCTGAGGTTCACTAGCCAGCTAGCCTAGCCTACATGCGGAGGTCCAGGCTAGTAAGTAATCTGACCTAAAACCAAAAAGTGGCTGGGTGTAGTGACACACACCTTTAATTCCAGAATTCTGGAAGCAGAGGCAGGTAGATCTCGGTGAGTTCCAGGTCAACCTGGACTATTCAGTGAATTCTGTTTAAAAAAAAAAAATAGAGCCAAGGGGCTGGAAAGATGGCTCAGAGGTTAAGAGCACTGACTGCTCTTCCAGAGGTCCAGAGTTCAATTCCCAGCAACCACATGGTGGCTCACAACCATCTGTAATGGGATCCGATGCCCTCCTTCTTCTAGTATGTCTGAATAATAAACAAGTGTGTTTATTGTGTATCACAATAAACATGTCTTTTAAAAAATAAGTAAAAATTAAAAACAAAAAAGTGGATGGCAAAATGACATCTGAAATTGTCTTCTGTTCTCCTTCTGCATGTACTCCTCCTGTACAAGTATGTACACCTACACACACATACACACACACACATACACACACACACACACACACACACACACACACACACACACACACACACACACAGAGAGAGAGAGAGAGAGAGAGAGAGAGAGAGAGAGAGAATTCATAAGACTTGCTTACTGCCTTGAGCTTGATGGGGACATATTTACATCTATTGGGCAAATGGTTTTGTGCACCCGTGAGGAGGTGAGTGTGTACTATTCTAAATGCTGGCCCTTGTCACACTTGCTGGTTCCTTTATTCACTACAGCCATCCTGACCCAAGCACAAGTGTGCCCTGCCCGGATGGGGAAGCTGGTTCTGATGCTTGTGAATGTCACCCAGTTGCATAGCAGGGGGCCACACATAGCTGGCTGCAGACTGGCCTTGGGTAGAGGAGGCCAGACCCTCACTCCTTTCCACCAGTCTCTGCTCCATTGGCTCTGGGTCTACTTTGATCCTGGAGTGAGACTCCTCCCAAGTGGGCAAAGCCTCAGGTTCTCAAGCAGCTGGTGGGCTACAAGAGGAAGGAGGGAAATTCCCTGGGAAGCAAGGCGGATGGCAGAGGGCCAATGTACAGCTCAAGTCCTTTAGTGTGGAAGGCAAATCAGGGTCAAGGCCTTTTTCTCTAGTGCTCTTCCAGTCCAGCTCAGCCATCCAATTGCTGTGTGATTTCGGACCAGTTGCATACCCTTTCTGGGCCTCCCTAAATTAGGAGGCAGAACTCACAGTGTACTAGTGCTAAACATCTGAGTTTTCTGAACAGTGGAAAGATCTCTTTAGTTCCTCCCTGCTCTGCCCCTGGCCTCTGTATGAGGGTGATCTCTATGGTTGTGGTTTTTGTGGGGTCTCCAGGCAAGAGCTCAGCCAGGTGAAGCTTAGGAGCTACACACAGCTGGGCTGGAACCAGAGCTGATGTATCCTGGCCCCGAATGCAGCTCAGTCAGTGTCCTGGCTGCCTCCATTCCCCTGGCTGCCACCCAGCCTTCTGTCACCAAGGCATGGCATGAGTCCCCCAGACACCTGGCCTGGCTCCATTCCCATGCATCACCAGCCTGGCCCATATCTCCTGCAAACAGGGCCCCGCCTTGCCCACATCTGATTCTCCCATCTCTCCACCAGCCTGGGTCAGCTGAACAGGATGGGACAAGAGGTGTCGATGGTCTAAATCCTGTCCACAGGTCCTCCCACAGGGTGAGGCCTGGGATTCTGCTGCTAGCCACAGGGTCTCTGAGCCCCTGCCCTCCTGGATTCTGTCCTGCCTTATTCCTGTTGCTGTGGGCCTTTCCTTCTCCCAGGCAGCCAGAAGGTTTTAGACAATCTAAGGAGGCAATTATTCACCTTTAAAACATCTGCTAGCTCAGTTCTGCCAACAAAATGAAGCTTGACCCTCTCCGAGGGTTATTTCCATGAGGTTTCAGCTATTTTCTTAGCCTGAGCTGGTGTTCACAGCAAATCTACAAATAGGACATTCATTACCCCAGGGCCTTTGCATATGTGGTTCTTGCCTGCTGAGTTGCCCTCCTCCACAACTTCACATAGAAGATTTCCGATATGTGTCAGGACACTGGTTCACATGTTTCCACCTTTGAAAGCATGACCTCCACTCTCCAGGGCCTGCTCTCTCACAGTCCCCACCAGAGCTGACTGGTTCCAGTATTCCACAGTCTTTTGCACATGGCAGCATACTGTGTTGATGCCAGCTCTGTAAGTGTTTCTTCCAACCAGTATGGGAATGTGTTTATCTGGGAAGGGCATCGCATTGATCTTTGTGGCATGTACAAAGAAGGTGTACTGTGGTGGTTGCAGAATGGAAAGCAGCTGCTCAGGCCTGAGAGTCCCATCGCTCTGCCTTGGTCCTAAGCTCCATCTCACTTAGACTCTACCACAGCCCAGGGCTCCACCCTAGTTCAGTGGCTTTGCTTCTCTGCATCTGTATTTCTCTCTGCAAGGTGGTACTTCTGGACACCAGAAGTAGCACAGAATCAGCTAGAATAACTGGAGATGGTCCATGGTGAGAAATAGCTTCCAAATAATGTCACCCTCTAATGATTCTGGAACAATCTAATTCTATTCTGAATTCTGCCACTTCCTAGGCTGAAGCCACACCCCACCCTGACATCATGCATGAGCAGAAGTGTTTTGGAATGCTGTTCTCACCAGGGTATGTATGGATAGGCAGGAAATCTGTGCTACATGGGGACAGACACACACACACATGTATACACACTCACACACATACATATACAGATGCACATGTGCACATGTATCTACATAATACATATAAGTGCAATATATATATACATATAAGTGCATATATATATACATATATACATATATATATATCTCCACACATGCATATGCACACAGGCACACATATATATGCATATATATACATACCTCTACATACAATATACATACACACATAAGTGTATACATTACACAGGTGTACATAAACACATAAATATAAACATTTACAGATGCACATATACATACATCTACATATAGATATGCATGCATTATACATATACACATACGTATTCACACAGACACACAGATTATATAGGTATACACATACACATACATCTACATATAATATACACATCTACATCTACACACATGCATGTATACATTACATATATGTGTACACGAACACACATACATATAAACATGCACATACACACATGGGCATGTGCACACACACATATATGTATACACATATACATGTATGGATACACATATAAACACATGCATACACACATACACATATTCTTAGGTCACTAAATCTTTTTTCCCATTGATCCCTTTGGGACAGGGGAGATCCCTATATGTTCCATATACACTGATGCTGTCTGTTGATATTTTACTATGTTCCCTCTAGATGTTTTTACAGTCAAACCACTCAAAGTCTTTTTTAGAATGTTGAGATTCTTGGTTTGAAAACATGTTGCTTTATTTCTGAATAGTACTGGGGATTGAACTCAGAGCCTAGCACAGGTTGTGGGGGCAGGGGACTCTTTACCATTAAGCTGCATCTCAGCTCTTAGAAACTGGTTGAGAGTGTGGAACAGTGGAACAGTCTGGTCTGGAATTTGTGATCTACCTGCCTCACCCTCTTCGGCTTATTCCCAGTGTGCTCAGAGCAGGCTGGGAATTTGCTTTTTAAATGAATACATATGATCCTGAATATTTTCCTCATCACTGCCTATACTCTTGTGGTGACTGGACACCCTGTGGTGCGCCTTCTACAGGCTCTTTTCCATGTCACTGCATCCCAGGATGCTGTTGGGTTTGCTTCTGGAGCTAGAACCAGGTCCTATTTCCTCTACTGCAGAGCCCTGGCAAGCACAGGGCCTTAACCACCTTTCCCAGGCTCCAGCTGAGTCTTCCCACTGGCACAGACTCCTCCAGGAGACTTCCTGGATGGTTCCCACCATCAAGAGGTTCTGGAGTTTTCCTGCCAGGATACAACACAATTGCCAGCAGCAAGTCAGTCTTGTTCAGAAATGCTGGGAAGGCCCATCTGGGCGCCAGGCCTAGGCCCTAGTGGCCAGGGCTGCAGGGATGCCCACTTTCAGGCTTGGACCACTGCCCTGAAGGGAAATGACTATGTGAGGCTTGCAGGGTGAGTCAGTAACTTGGCCCCGATGCCCCACAGTGCTGGGAATAAGCCTGGGCCAGGTTGGTCAGGCTTAGCCTCTGACTTGTACTATCTTGCTTAACATGGAAACCTCTCTTCCTGGGAGGAGGGACAAAGGCCCTGGGGTTCCTGAGCCTGGAGGTTTCTCTGTAAACCACATGGGGTACTTGTCCTGTGTGTCTCTCTGCCAGCTGGACTGTGACTTTGTAGGATGTGATTTTTGTTTTTTCTCTCCTAGGCACTTGCAGTAGTGTTGGTGGAGGGCAGAGGGCACTTCAAGAAACATGTGAGTTTCCCTCCAGACAGGTCCCCTGGACCATGAACTTGGAATACAGAATTCTCCAGTCACAAATCTTGCTCCCTCTAGATTTCATCATCTGGCTTTCACGAACCAGTCTCTTCTCCATCCAACACAGGAACAAGCCTGTGTCATGTGGCTGTTTCCCCTAGGTTCAAACATTCCCTCCTGGAGGACAGAAGGTTCAGAAGGCTCCAAAACTCACAAGAAATGTCTGAAGGGTATGCTGTCCTCTTGGAGCTTCCACAAAGAGCACATCGTTGCTATGGGAGAGGAGACACTTTAGGGGTGTAGCTACAAGCTGTGCAGGAGGCTCCAGAGACACAGCTTTCTAACATGGTCACTCATGCTAGGGTAGCCTTTCCAGTGAAAAAGCTACTTCTGAGTCATCCATACCCCTGTACATAAGCCTTTGCCGATATGTGCCTGTACATAACTCCAGGAAACTCACCAGTTCACCTAACTTGAATGGAATCACTTCTTTGGTCGTTCAATGCTATTTAGATCTGGACTGATTAGACTCTCTCTCCAGAAATCCATGCACTAGCATGTGGCTTGCTCAGCATATGGCTGCGTATACCTCAGGCACTCCTAGGCTTCCCTCAAACCTCTCAGCTCTCAGACATTTCCACCCCTGTTCAGTATGTCTCTCTTGTTTGGAGTCCTGCTTCTGTGACCAGCATTCCCTCAGCTCTGCCTTCTCATGGATTGGATGGAAGGTATCAGAGCTTCCTGAGATCTCCCCGTAGAGCAGGCTGGGACATCCAGGTTGACTGATTGAGGGAAAGGTGTAGGCGATCTGGTTTGGTCCCAGCAGATGAAGTATTAACCAAGGAAACAGAGCCAAGATTACCCAACATCTCTGGATCTGGTTTTCTCGTCCATAATTGAGGAGACTAAATCAGAGCCTTGCTTCGTAGGTACTCAATGTAAGTCAGAGCTTATTTTTATTGTATGATTTCCCCATGATGCTCATGGACCCAGACATACAAATGGCCCCGGACTGTGGAATGTGGAATAACACAGTGCCTGGGTGGTCACCACAGGTGTGACTATCGAAGCCACGTGGATACATGATTGGCAACCAAGTGGGCCACCATTGGAACAAACGTGGAGCTTTACAGAGGTGCTTCGTGAGTTCCTAGTCTGAGCTCCTTCCATAATATCCTTGGCTCTTCCTGTGTTTGGGTTGTGGAGATGTTTCAATAACTGTTCCGAACAGGGCACTGAGGGGGATTTCTGAAAGTGAATCTTCACAAGGGACTGGTAGGGCAGACTCCCATGTTCCTGTAAACGAAAGCCTCTGGGCAGAGCCTTTGTAGGCTCCCAGTCATGGGGTCAGCAGCCACCATGGATGCCACAGGCAAATTCTTTCCCTTCTTCATTTTACTCAGCTAGGAGATGGCTGAAGTAGATTTCGACACCCTGAGGATCCCTTCAGCTTTGACATTTCATAACTCTGAGATTAAAAAAGGAAAGCGCCTAGTCTGAAACAAATTAGTATTAAGATCTAATCCCAAGAGTCCAAGCAGAGTACTGGAGCTGAGCAAGGAGGCCATGCATGGAATCCTCCAGTGGCTGCCATTCACAGATTTGCTTGCTCAATTGATTACTAATTTGTTTCCTCGCTTATCCAGTGTCTGTGCCAGCCTGGCAGATTACAGATGGCCCTATATGATTGTCACGCCCTGCACTGAGGGCTGTGTCTGTTTGCCTGCCCCCTTGAGTCTTGGCTGGCCTGAAA
The DNA here is from genome assembly GCF_011762505.2 of Arvicanthis niloticus. Classification (NCBI taxonomy): domain Eukaryota; kingdom Metazoa; phylum Chordata; class Mammalia; order Rodentia; family Muridae; genus Arvicanthis; species Arvicanthis niloticus. Next base: position 55,358,444 of record NC_047660.1, on the reverse strand, counting down.
CTACTTTAGGAATTGTGATGGTTAATCTGGACTGTCAGCTTAATAGGATTTAGAAACAAACCTCTGGGCATGTCTGGAAAAGGAGTTTCAAGATTACATTAGTTGAGGTGAGAAGATCCACCCAAAATGTGGATGGTACCATTCCATGGGCTGGGGTCCTGGAGTGAATAAAAAGAGATGAAGCAAGCTGAGTACCAGCCTACCCTGCTCTTCTGCTTCCTCAGTGGGGATCCAATGTGACCAGTTGCCACACGGCCCTGCTGCTGCTGTGGCTTTTCTGCCATGTTGAACTGTGCCCTCAAACCATGCCAAAATAGACCCTTAATTTGCTTTCATCAGGGTGTTTTGGCACAACAATGGCAAAAACGACCAATAGGAATGAAGCATAGTAGAAGCAGGGGCTTGGGGTGTTTGCCTCTGACTCAGGGAAGTGTCTGATAACGTCTTCCTCCTGCTGGAACCCAGCTCCATGCTGTGAGGACGCCCTAGGGGTAAGAATACAAGCTGTCAGCTAACAATGTCACCTGGCAAGGCCCACCTTGCCAGCTATTGAGACCAGCCATACAGAAGTTCGTGCTTTGACCCCTGTTCAACTGTCCGGGCAGATGTTGTGGGGGAGCAGAGGCAAAGCTATACACATTAACGTCTACTACACCATGTAGCCAGGGTGCTTATTGAGAATCACTGAGGTCTGGAATCGTTTGCCAGGCAGCACTGGTGGGAACACAAAGTGCAAAACATAGCCAGTGCAGCCCTGTCTCTCTCACACACAGAGTTACAAATGCACTAGGCTCTGGGCAATCTCAGCTGTGCCACTTCCTGTATGGAGGGCCAACGGAAACAGTTATTTCCAGGCTCTGCTTGAAATCTGAAACCCACAGGAAGGACAACCCAAGAGCCTGTTCTGAAATGGTGGGGCCTGGATACCCCAGTCTCATCATATCCGAGACTTGGATCAGGTTTAGAAACCCTGTGGCCCAGTTCTCACGGAGCAATGGCTGGGAACCATGTTTCTAAAAATGTCAGAGCAGAAGGAATCTTGGGAGAGACATGGAATCTCCAACTCCTTAGTTCAAAGCTGGGAACTGTCAACGGATGCTGTGCTTCACTTCTTGGGATAGAAAAGAACCTTTCAGACAGTGTCGGGAACTTCTTAGACATTACTCAGGGACTCTGTGTGGAGCATCAGTGGTCCATGTAAGCTAGGACTTCCATGTTTGATAGTGAATGAACTCTGCTATTGGAGTTTGTTCTGACCTTCCCTTTGATTTTGTGTGCACACATTCCAGACAGGAGGATCTGCAGCTCAGCCTGGATAGTTTTCTACTTCCACAGAGACTAGCTACAGGCTCGCCATAGACCTATGTTGGGAGACTGGTGGTCCCAGTTACAGGGCCCATCTGTGAGGCTGCCAGCAGCCCAGGATCTGTCATCCAGGTAAGTGGGAGGTTTGGCTGCTCCTTGTAGAGCGTCACCCTCTATTAGCCAAGTGACTTTGAGCAATCATCTCACCTGTGAGCCTCAGTTTCCTTATCTGTCCTGGTTGCATCCTCCCCGGCCCTTCCCACTGACCTCAGTCAGATAATGGGTGTGTGTGTGTGTGCCTTGGCTCACACAGCCAAACCACTGAGCAACAGGGTGGAGCTTCCCCCAGCGTGGGGGATTAAAGATGTCATCTCTCAGCCAGAGCTCTCCCTTCTCTCTCTTGCTCACCTAGGACTCATCTTCCCTCTCTCCAGCTTGAGTCTTAGACACAAGCCTGCCTTGGCCCTAAAATTCTCTCAGACTCACAACAAAGAGGAAAAGCGTCCTGTCAGTTTTAAGCAGCAAAATCTCTAGGTCGATCACCGTGTCTAGTGGTATGGTGGATGGGTGAGGATGAGGGATGTTAATTGGTCCAGTTTGGGTTCTGTTGCCCTCCACAGTCCAATCATTGAAGTCTACAATAGTGGACTATTCTGGCTGGTCCAATTGGGGAATACTCTCACCCTGTGGGAGGGGGAACCTTGGTGAAGAGCTCCCATGAGCACTACAGTGAATGTCCTCCCTAGGGCACGCATGACTTTTTCTGTTTATGTGTAAGACACACCCCAGTGTCTGGCATACAATAGGCATTGAACAGCCTTAGCTGTGAACACACTGACACCCAAGATTACACTGATGTGTGTATCTGTTTATGGCTGTTGGGAGGCAGGGCCTGGCTAGTTGAAGTTGGCTGCTAGTGGCTGAACATTGAAGATGATATCTGGCCACTGGGCCTAGCCTCGGTCCTGCTTTCTCTCTCTCCTGACCCGCCACAGTGTGAAGAGCCTCAGGCACTTCCAGGAATCTTATTTAATCACTGGTTAGTTTCCGGGTTTAGAATTCAAGCTCCTCACAAGTGGGAAAGCTGTTTACTGCTGACTCTGGCAGTAACAAGTGGTCAGTCAGTACTGGTGAAGAGAATGAGTGACCACTGACAGCCTCTGGCGGTGTCACCAGTACAGTCCTGTTCTTTTCCAGTTTCCTGTTTCCAGTTCCTCTTCTCTCTTAATTCTGCTTCCTGTTCCTGTGGCTATAACTGATAAGTATACCCTAAAACAAGTACTTTTATCATTAGTAAATGCTGAATTTTATATGTAGGGGTTCATGTTTGTGTATGAAGAGTAGAATGCATATACCTGTGGAGATCAGAGGCCAACTTAAGTCTCTGGTGCCTTCTGTTTTTTGTTTGATTGATTGATTGATTGGTTGGTTGGTTGGTTGGTTGGTTGGTTGGAGACAGGATCTACTGTCCTGAAACTTGCCAAGTAGACTAGGCTGGCTGGCCAGGGACCCACAGGGATCCTCCTGTCTCTGCCTTCTTGGTGTTGAGATTACAAGCCATACCCAGCTTCATACCATGTTTGTAGAGCAAGCACTTTACTGAGCCACCTCCCCCAGCCCTGGGTGTTGGACTTGGGTTGAATTTCTGACTCTATTCACAATATTAAAGGCATTTGAATGACTCTCTCTGAGGCTCTGCTCTGCCTCAGTTGTGTGGAAGTACAAAAGCGATCTTGGAGCTAGCTGTGTTTTCTGTTGAACCTGCTATTGGCACAGAAAGAGTGAAGGTCATTTGAGTCAGTTCCGTTCATTGCGCAGCTTGCATAAGCAAGCTTAGGGATCCACAGAGAGCAAGTCAGCCCAGGACTGTCTCATGGTCACTTGCTCCTTGTGTGTCAAATCCCAAGTTCCAGATAGCCTTCATGTCCTGCTGACCACCTGAGATGCCTGAGCTGTTGTTAGCAGCTTGTCACTTCCTGAGGTTCCATTCTATGGATGTTGAGGTGGTTTTTCTGGTGTACCCGACACTCAGTTTGTTCATATTGTCCAGTTGCCATTATTTTTCTAGAAAGAAGCCAAGCCGAGATAGTCACATTTGGACTAGGTGTGGTGAAGAATGCCTCTAATTAACAGAATTCAAGGAATTGAGGCCACAAGTCTGAGACCAGCCTAGTCTACATAGGAAGTCCCAGGATAGCTAGGACTACATAGAGTTTCTGACTCAAAACCAATCACATTTTACCAGGCAGGTGGTTCTTTGATCAAATCTCTTGCTGCCAAAGGCTCTACTGAACAGTCAAGTGTCATGGCAAGCAGTGAGGTAAGTGGATGGCTGTGGGATTATCATGCCACCCCCACCCTGGCCCAGGGCCAAGTGCTTCCTTCCATGTCTGCACCTTCTACACAAGCACCTGGCTCATCTCTCCACCCTTCCCACAGGCTCTGGAGCCTGCTGGCTGGTGGCTTCCCACACCTACAGTGCACAGTGGCTTGGGGACTAAGCAGCTGGCAGGAGGATTGCCCCCCCCGCCCCCCAGCCTTCTCTGGGCTCCACCCCAAGGGGGAGGAGCTGCCTATCTTTGGTTGCTTATGTTGGCCTGCTCCTGATAGGCCAGGAAGGCCTCCTTGACTAACCTGGACTAACCATAACTCCTGAGTTATAGAAGGCTTGAGAGGAGAGGCCCATCACTCCAGTGTCTTCTCATGTACTGAGACCAGGTGAGAGCTCACTCACTGCACGCCATGAGCGCTCTCACATCTATTAGTTACTTTTGCACAGCAGTGACAGAAATACCTGAGAAACAACTTCAGGTTTGAAAGGTTTATTTAACATTTGTGTCCCTCACGACAAGGAAAGCATGGTTGAGTGGTGTAGGTCATGATGACAACAGCATGCTGAGAGACAAATCAGGATCAGGGACCAGATATCACGTTTAAAAGCCTACCTCTAGGGACATACTTCAGTCATCGAGTTCCTGCTACCTAAAGGTTCCAAAGCTCCTCTAAATAGTGTTACTGCCTGGGCAACAAGGGTTTATAGCAGAAGCCCGCAAGGAGCATGTTAGATTCAGATCATAACAGTATCCCCACCAAGGTATGGTGGCGGAACCTGGGACAAGTAAAGGATTCCCAACCCAGCCTCTCTCTCTCTCTCTCTCTCTCTCTTTCTCTCTCTCTCTGTCTCTCTCTCTCTCTCTCTCTCTCTCTCTCTCTCTAAATCAAGTCTTCTGGCTTCCATTATGCTGGGAATAAACAGTAAAGGAGGCCCAACAGGTGTCACCCAGGCCTGTCCTCAACAAAGCAGAATCTGTAACCACTCTGTCCTCAGACCCTGACACTGTTCCAGGTTCATACTGGTATGGGGCAGCTCATTACTCAGGCTCCTCACAACTTGGCATGTGTGTGGGGCTCAGGGAAGAAGCCCACAGTCCACTGTCTGCTTAGTGCCCACCCACCATGCTGGAAAATCCTACTTGGGGCTGCTTCCCAGGCAGCTCAGAGTCCATTGCCAGGATCTAACACCCAAGCCCTCTGTTTGCTCTGGTCATAGGTCTAGAAAGAACTTGAGAGGAGGTAGGTTTCCTTCCTTGAAACCCACTTCACAGATGTCAACCCTGGTGCCTACTTTGCCTGTGGAAGTCAGCCAGGGGTGGGCATGCCAGTTTCTCCCCTGAGTATAAAACTTATAAGGGAAAAGCTTCCAGTGTAGAGCAATGCAGCTTTCCCCGATGTGATGAAGATACTGGTTCACCATAGGCCACAGTGAAGAGCACTGGCCCTTGAGATGGTTCATCTCCTTCTCAATCTCTAGGGACAGAAGGAGATTCTTATCTTATTCCTTCTTTCATCCATCCATCCATCCATCCATCCATCCATCCATCCATTTTTTTGAGATAGTATTTCATATATTCAAGGGTGACCTCAAACTTTATAGGTAGACAAAGAAGACCCTGATCTTCTGATCTCCTGCTTGTGCCTCTCAAATGCCAGGATTGCAGGTGTGGACTACCATGCCCAGTTTATACAGCGTTGGGAATCAAACTCAGGGCCTCATGCATGCTAGGCAAGTGTTCTACCAACAGAGTGATAGCTCCCTTGCTGCACGCCATTAACATCCCACCTACAGTGTGGCTGAAACTCTCGTGGGACCTCACTCTTTCTGGGTGATGGAAGGGAGTCCTAGAGAGTTAAGGATTCTGTCATTGCCTTGTAGACTTGGGACCATAAGAACTACTTTGCAGCATCTGCCCTCACCAGCATCTGCCCTCTCCAGCCTGACTTGACCAGTGCTGAGTTGAATGAACCTGGCTGAGCTGGTTGTCTATTCATGCAGTGGGTAACTGAGCCATTGTCTCCTGTCAAACCAAGCTGCAAGCTGTTTGCATGAAGGCTCAGTGTCCCAGGGAAAGAGTCCAGATGGAGCCCTGAGCACTGGCTCCAGGCCCCTTTCTACAGCTCTGTCTCTGGCTGGTTGTGAGCAGGTCCCTGACCTTGCTTGCACTCTCTCCTAGCATCTTCTTTAAGACCTTCAGGACTTGCTGTATATGCAGGGAAGGAGAACCTCAGGGTGTGTTTTGCTAAAGGGACCTCTAAGGTCCCACTGAAAGAAAGGTCTGACCTAGCCAATCAGCTACCCTCTCCAATAACACATTGCTTTCCAAGACAGAGACAGCATGGGAGTCGCTTTGTTCCTTTTAATCACTAGGAGCCTCTGGTCTATATTGAGCATGCTCCATGTTGCTTTTCTCACACGTCCTTGAGTGGTAGTCACCAGCCTCCTACTTCTTAGCTTTGGCTTTCTTTCCTTTATTGGCCTTACTAGCCTTAGGAGAGTCCTCTAAGGCTGCCGGGCCAGCGGTGATACAGGGAAGTGGGGGCGGAGGAGCACTGAGACTGAGTGTTTTCTTCTGCAGCCTCAGGTCCAGGATGTCAAAGGCTGCCTGGATCTCGTACTGTAGAAGCTCCTGCAGGCATGCAATCTGGATGTGGATGGCCTCACTGACCAGACGCTCCAGTGCCTGCAAGATATGCACCAGTGAGCATGCTTGGAAGACAGCCAAGGCCCATGCTCCTCCCACCAGCTGTGGCTCTTCGTGCTGGTGGCCATGTTCTGTGGACATACCTCCTGTCCACCGGCTCTCTCCCTAACTACACTTCATTGCTTCCTACCTCCCCACTGTCAACTTCAGGGTAACAATCTCCTTGTGTGTGTCACTCATTCCTCACATGCTTCTGAAACCATAAGCCAGTGACAACTCATAATCCATGTGGCCATAGGAAGCTCCTCCCACTTCCTGATTGTTCTTGTATCTCACTGTTCTAGTCAGTCCCTTCATTGGAGGGAACAGGCAGAGCTTTAGAGAGTAGACTTACCTTCCAACCAGCCAGCTACAAGAATGTGAGCTCAGGCCCCGTTTACCATTGTAACAGGACACACTGTGACCCCTTTCACATTCCTGACCCTGCAGTGTCCAGGAGATATGCGAAAGGAGAAGTTGTGCATGATACCTGGAGGTGATGAAGGCTATATTTTTGGATATGCTGTTGTCTATAATATATACTTAAAATCTGGTGTACAGTTCATCCCAGAGTAGTCCCTGGATTTTACTTCAATATAAAAACAATGTTCTCCCCCAGCATTAGAAGATTGGACTCCACAAAAAAGTGTACTTGTCCTGTGGTGTTGAATGCCTCCCTTGGGCTTACTGCCAGGGATCCCAAGCTCTGCCAGAGAGCCCTAAGGAAGATCAAAGGGATCTGAAAGGCATGGTGGAGCAGTGGAGGGCGTGTTGGGAGCAGGAGTTGTTATCAGGCAGCCTTCCCCTGGCCTAGCCTACAGACTCTAAGGTATCATAGAACAAGGTCCCTCAAGGACCTGGAGACAGGCTGTTCCTGAGCTTCCTGGATTCCCACTGGATGTCTGTTGTTCAAGGTTGGCCTTGAGGTCCTGATTCCCCTGCCTTCACTTCCTGAGTGCTCCGAGCACAGATGTGCGCCTCCATGCCTGGCTGCCTGCTTTGTATGTCTTCATGTACTTAGATCGCATAGTCTTGTCCTGTCCCCATGTATCAGGAGCCTTGGTCCTGGATGAATGTCATTCAACCTGCTGGGTTATTATTATTTTAGCAATGTCCCATACATAGTTTTGAAGAATACTTAACTTCTTTTGCTGACAAACCAGAGGCCCAAACTAACCAAACAACAAACAACAGAACCTTTCAAAACAAACTTCCAATTACCTCTCCTGCTGTGTCTGTGCATACTCTGTCTCTTTATCTGTCTCTGTGTCATTCTGTCTCTGTTTCCCCTCTTCTCTCCTCTCCTCTCTCTCTCTCTCTCTCTCCTCTCGTCTCTTCTCTTCTCTTCTCTCTCTCTCTCTCTCTCTCTCTCTCTCTCTCTCTCTCTCTCTGCCATTTGCTCGAACACCTTCCCTTCCCTGAGCTGTCTAAATCCTGGGTCTCCATGAAGATGTTTCTGACTACAGACAAAGGGCACTTAGATATCCCTCATCAGCTCAGAGAGCCATGTTACCTTCATGACATACTTAGCGGTATCTGTGACCAGTCAACAACAATGGGAAAAACTCAGAAAAACTCAGCAGGCCTCAACCAAACTATAAACTCTACTCCACCGTAGCTGATGGCATTGGGCAAACGATGTTCTCTGACCCTATTTTGTCACTACCGGGATGCTGTGCAATGATGTGCATGCAAAGTCTGTGGGAAATGCTAGATCCCCATGTGGCCTTCTGTCTTCACTACCAGTGCAGACAGTGAAGAAGGCCTGTGAGTGAGTCTAGCCTGTTGTGTCTCAGAGATCTTGGGGCAGAGCCTCACCTCCCTCCTCAGAGTTGAACGGGGCTGCAGCTGCCCTGGAGCCTCCTCAACCCCAAAGGCCTTCTGCAGCATCTGTGCCTGCTCCATGCGCAGTGTCTCCTTCAGCAGCAGCATATTCTTGCGCTTCTCCACCTCAGCTGTGCTCAGCTCAGCCACCTGCTGCTCATGCCTCCACACATCCCTGTCTGTGCCGTCTGTCAGTGGAAGGGGCTGGGGTGGTGCACACATTTGCACGTGAGCGACACTCAGGTTGACCTCCTGATCCTGGCTCAGGACATACTGGTAGAGTCTATAGTGTCGGATGAAAGTGTTGTGGAAATAGTCACAGAGGGCCAGCAGGTGGGTGACGTTAAACTGCTTCTGATAATCTCGGAGCTTCTTCCCCAGTATTGTCACAGCCTCTGTGATGGAGCAGCCTGTGGGTACGGAGCAATAGAGTACAGAGTGTAAATCGGGCTGTGAACCCAGGTTCAACCTCAGAGCCTACATCCTGACCGCTTCTCCAGCACCACTCACCAGCTCCCAAGGGCTCCGGCTCATTTCCCATTTATTTCTTCTGCAGTAACTTGTGTTTATTGCACCTTCCCTATAGAACTATTTCATCCTTTTGTCTTTTGGCTCCTGCTCTGACTTGCTTCAACTGTGCTTTGCACTGTTTCAAAGTCCAATTCCTCAGGAAGGAGAAGGCAGAGTAACAAGGGGTCTCTGCTGTTTGTGGGGAAGGTGGTGACTGAAGATGTATCCAGGTAATCGTGATAATGGGGACTTGGGGACAGAGCTGGACAAATAGGGTTCACCTCACCCAGAGTCAGCTCTGAGAGCAGCACTAACAGTGAAGCTCCTCAGAGAGGGAACAGTTCTCTCCCATCTCTCCCCATGCCTGAGCCCTCTAGGTGCCTCTGTACAATGGTTGGGAGCAGACCTCCATCCAGGCTGCCAGAACTTGACACAGGAATTGGTTCCTGAAGGATCATGGCAGACTGCTGTGCATGTCTTGGGCAGAGCAAGCGAGATATGGCTTGAGACCACGACCCTCATACAACCAGGAGAGCCAGTTCTCACAGATGCCACAGCTAAACACAGTGAGCTTGGTCATGTGTCTCCTTGCCCTCCTCTGTATGAGGCCAACACAGGGCCACACTTGATTAGAATGCTCTTTACTGGCTGTGGAAATCAAGTGCTGGATGCAGGAGCCTGGCTTTCACGTGAAGTCGAGGTGACTCAGGATATCTCTTCCTTATCTCTTCCCCTCACCCCTTATTCCCTGGCTTTAGAGGAGTCTTCACTCTGCCCTTCCCCATCTCCTATAGATGGGTGACTTAGCTATGCCCATAAGGTGGTGTTGAAAGTTCGCCATCTTAGTTCTCCACCTACTCTGGGCTCCTGGAAAGGCTGTGTTACTCTGTGTGGGAATACTGACCGTTATCTCATCACGCTGAGGACCTGAGAGGTGGTGGTGTTGCCTTGAGAACAGCAGGTAGGCAGGGACTTGCTTTGCTGAGAGCCTCCTTAGGGGGTCTGTGGAGATTACCCGGTGTGTTTTTACATCTATGTGGCTGTAAAAACCCAACAGATTCAACTTAAGGGACGAAGGGCTTCTTGTATTTTGGCTCATTTTTGGAGGTATTTCAGTCTGTCACAGTGGGGAAGTCAGGGCATTTAAGCTCTGTGACAGTGTATGTGTGAAGTGGAGGTTAGTTAAGTGAGAGTGGACCAGAAAGCACACGGAGCACAGTGCTGGGACAGGCATTAGATATCACCTTCACAGGTTCATGCTCAGTACTTCAGCCATTTAGACCCATCTCCTAGAGTCCTCGTGACTCACTGGGAAGTGAACATTCCAAATACAACTCTTCGGAGGATGTTTCAGATTTAGACTGTTAACATTCAGGCTCCACAGGTGAGTGGGGAAGAGAAGTGGCTACAGGCTGGAGCCTGGCATAGGCAAACCTCTTCATTCAGAGCAGAGCAGGCTCAATGTTAAGGTCTGTGCTTCTGTCTCAGGGGAAGGCCCTGGTTTGGAGGTGGAAGACACTCACTCTGACCCTTCCTAGCTGGGGCACTGGTACCTTTCACTTGAATGTAAAGTTGTGGATTGTATATATTTACTTCAAAGGTTTGTTGGAGTTTCCTGTGAACTGACATACATTTTCCTCTCCTAGAGCTATAGGGCAGAGAGCCACAGATGCTACAGGGGTAGAGAAGCTAGCTATGCTAGTCATTTGAGAAGACTGTCTCCATCTTCCCTCCTCCTCTGGCTCCTTCTTCCCTCTTCTTTCATCGCTTCTGATATCCTTCCTTTCTCTCCCAGCCCCCCACCTCCTGCTCTCTCCCCTGTTTTCCTCCTTTCCTGTCTTTCCCCTTCCTGTCTTCAGCTTCCTTCCGAGCTCCCTCTACCATTATGCCACGGTCAGTCTGTCAACTGTTCCCAAGTCTATAAACAGCCACTGCCTGTCCCATAAGGAAGTACTGTGCTGGGTGCTGGCATTGCTGTGATGAAAAGTCATAGCTCTACCCATGAAGAGTGGGAGGTAGAGGCCATAGCTATTGTGTCCAACAAGGAAAGGATTGGGCCAGAGCAGCACTCAGATGGCTGCAATGAGACTGAGATGAGAAGAAGGGGTTGGTCAGAGGCTTTGCTCTGGCTAAAAGAGGCAGAGCTAGGGAAGGAGGTCAGTCCAGTGTGGAGAGAAAGAGCTGAGCAAACAACAGCATGACTCAGGTTGGGGGCAAGATGGGCCCAGAACAGTAGAGTCAGATAGACCACAGCAAGTGTTGGTGGCAAAGTAGGTAGCTAGGGACCCGTGGGTCATGCTCAATAGCTATGGCTTAGATTTCAGGAGTAGACACTTGGGGTCATCTGAGCAGCAGGTTGGAGGTGAGCAGAGATGAGTTCTTAGAGGTGGGAGTGGAACATCTGTGAGCAGGCAGCAGGCCATGATGGAGAGAGGAACTGAAGCATATGGTTTGGCTTGGAGCAGGCACAGGTCTGGTTCACCAACCAGAGGCTCTTGGCAGCTGCCACCTGGGGGAACAGTGACTGCACCAATGCCTACCCTACTCTTGTCAGGGCTGGGTATCTGAGTATAGAAGATTCCTCTACTGCAAAGACAGCCAATGGACAACAGCATTCCCTGGGTACACAGTGAGGAGAGCGCCTGTGCTCTGAGGAGTAGCTGGCCCCTTCCTGGGTACTGGTCTGGCTCCAGAATCTGGCCCAGCTCCCTCTTGCTGTGCTTTCTTTTGCTGCCACTTGCCCAAGCAACTCTGATATGTCTGTCACCTGCGTCCACTGCATTTATTGTGGTTGTAACCTAATCCCTGACAGAGGCAACTGGAAGGTTTATTTGGGCTCACAGTTTTAATCCCTCATAGTAGGGAAAGCAAGGTGAAATGGGACAGTCAGTGGTGTGGGAGTATATAGCAGAGGCTATCTCATTTGGTGGTGCTCAGGAAGTGAGATGAGAATGGAACTAGAGGCAGGCGTCCCCTTCAAAGGCCCTCTCCTAGTGACTACGTCTACCCAATCTACTCCTCCTAAAGGCCCCCAGCCTCCAAAAAAGGGCCAGAGCTGGGGACTGAGTACTCAAAACATAAGCCTGTGGAAGATATTTCATATTCAAACCCTAACATCATCCAAATTCCCTGGCCTCTCCCCATCTTGCTATTCTCTTGTGTTCGTCTGACACATACATTTTTCTTTTCTTTCCTTCTTTTTAAACAGTCTTATACACTGGGCTACATAAAGCTATTTTTATGCAAGTGTGTAATGCACTTTGAATATCTCCTACCCTGTTACCTTTCCCCTTTCCACCCCTCCCTCTTCATCAGTCCTCATGGTTTTCCCTAGTCAGTATTGCTTTCGATTTAGTGCCGTCCATGCATAGATGACCTTGACTCCGTAACAAATACGTGGACAGTGAAGCAGGAAAGACAAAGGACCCAGGTAGAAACCCATGCAGCTGGGGCAAGAGAGTCTAAAAGAATACACCAGAGAACAGACTGCTTCTTCAGCAAACAGTGCTAACAAATCTAGATACCCACATGCAGGATGAAACTAGATTCATATCACTTGCATATTAGTTTATTAAAACTCCATATGAGTCAAGGGGACACACCTTCAATGGAACAAAAAAAAAAAAATCTGAGCTTTAACTATGTTCTGAAGCTCAGCTCTGCCAACAGCCCTGATCCTTAGCACTGATTTCCCCCCCCCCCCCGGGTTTCTTGAGCATCACGGACATCCTGGTTAGTGGAAAAGAAGGACTAGGCCCAGTGGGAGCCCCTGACTACGCCTCTCAGCTCTGCACAGTAGAATTCCTGGAACCCTTCTAGAATGCAGATAGTTCCCTACAAACACAGTCCTGTCTCATCCGTGTCAGAAGGTGAGGACTGGTTCCCAGGGCAGGGCTGCTTTTAGAATTTCTTCTTTGCATCTGGGATCAAAGCCAGATCATCTCAGTGTCTGGATAAAAGGTGACCAACAAGAACACAGAGCCTCTCCTCTCTGTGATCACTTCCAGGTCATTACCCTCTTGGTGCTGGGGCCTTTCCTACATGGGTGTGAGTCTGGGGCTGCTCAGGTTTGTAGGCATATATATTGACAGATTCATCTCTTCTTTTGGAGGGGGTGGTAGTGGTTGAAAAATGACATGAAATGGGAAGCCTTGGATTCGTTTGAGGACACAAGCGTGATGCAAATTGTCAAGAGCCAAGGATGTAAGCATAAATACCTGCGATGTACTCGAGGCCCAGGATGAGAAAGGCAAGGAGTCCAGAAGGGGGTGGACAGAGGATGTGAGTGCTGAAGAACAGGAGGGGGCTGGGGTTCCTCAAGCTGAAGGAACCCATAGGATCCTTAAGTTCCTGCCAGTTAAGTGCTACAGTGCAGCCCCAGAGCCCTGGGGGTAGTGAAGCAAGAAGAGATTGAGTGGGCTTCAGACTGAGAGTAACAGCCAAGCAGTGGGACCACCCCACAAGTGATCCCAGGCGAGTGAGTGCCAAGACGTCAATAAAGCTGGCCTGCAGGCCTGGGGGAAGCACTGCATGTGAACCTTCATGAGGTGAGCCTTCAGAACTTCTTGAGGATCCTCACGAGGAACTTGCCAGAAGGTACTCTGTTCTGAAACCTGGCCTGGCCCAGCAGTGCACAGCATGGGGGCTCTGCCGCTCTATGTGGGTGGCCATGTCTACTGCTTTCCCCAAGGCCATCCTGTCCTCTGCAGCCCCAGCAGCCACACACAGAATTCAGACTTGCATCATGACATCTATTAGGCCCAGACATGTCTGAATCTTCTCAAGATTGCCATGCAGTTTTCTTGAAAGGTAAAGAAACACTAGTGTAACCTTTGCCTGGGTCAATGGGAAGAATCCCTGGTTGACTCTGAACTCTACCAGAGACACCGTCTGGGCTCAGTAGACCTTGTCCCTCACTGTTGTAAGGTGCACAGCCGGCTCCATGTGTCCCAGTGACTCAGCATGGAGGGATTAAGTTGCAGAAGTCTCTGGTAGAGGCAGGCAGAGCTGGGCCTGCACACTGCTCTTCAATAACAGGGAGTGGCCTTCATTTGCATTGGCCACTGGGAACTTCCTGAAGTCTGTCCCCAAACCCCTGGAGGCCCACACCTGTGAGGAGGAGCAGAGTGGAGGAGGAGAGGAATGATGGGAGAAGGGTGTGGGGGAGGATCTGCCGATAGCAACACAAGACGCTTGCTCCAGCATTGAGCATAAAGGACCTGGAAGGGGAGCACTGATGTTTCCATAGCAGCACAGGAGAGGAGCCTGGCCTGAGGGTGGGGAGGACATAGGACTGGTGAAGAGGGGCTGATCTTTCTGGATGGGTACCGGATGACTTAGGTGTCTCGACAAGATAGTCTGGTTGCCTTGTTTTGGATCCAAGACAAAAGAGTCAAGCCAGGACACAACCTGACAACTTGACTTTCCCAGTACCTGAGCAGCAGAGGCTGGCCTGAGAAAAGGAAGGCAGAGGGAAGCTTAGGCCTGTCACCTCTATCCAGCTCCATTCTGTGCTCTGCAGCATCCAGAAACCCATGCAGTGACCTCCAAGGCAGTATTATCCTCAGGGTTGGAGTATCGCACCACATCTACCTGTGTCACTTGGATCCCCAAGTCCCTCTCAGCTCAGGGAGGCTCACATTGCACATTGACCCATGGGGTACATTGAGGCTCAGAAAGAGGCTGAGAGATTCACTCAAGGACACACAGCTGAGGATTGGCAGTCAGAATTCAACCCAAGCCACTTGTCTCTAAGTGGCTTCAAGCTCTCTTTGTAAAGGTGGATGCAGGAAAGAAGGTTGTTCTGTAATAGCTACTACCTCAAAGATGCATGGTCTGAGCCAAAGTCCTGGAAAATAAACTGATCCAAGGAAACTGCAGTTTCAGTATGCAGTGAGCTCAGTCTAGTCATCCAAAAGGTGGAACAAACGCAATGGTTTTCAAATCTCCTTGGAGTAGATCATCTCTCTGGACTAAAAGATCTTGTTCTATAGATGGGTAAACTGAGGTCCAGAAAAAGGATGGGACCCTTCCCAGACCAGGGATTAGGGCCCAGCTTCGGAGTCTGTTTCAATTCCTAACTTGGGCAAGGGACACGTTTCTTCTACTTCTTGCCCTGAACCCTGGGGCTTCTTGTGGTTAGAAATGTCTCTGAACATAGCTGGCCACAATCCCCAAGGAGAAGGGATAGGCCAGGGCAGGAGACACCATTCTGCTGTTGTCCTGGGAGTGTGCTTTCTGTCCGCTCTGCTAACCAATGGCCGAGGACATATGACATTTTTAGATGGCACCTGTGAAATTTCTCTACCTTTGCCTGGCCCCATTTTCGTATCACCTGTCTATCTCTAGGTCTCTCAGATGCTGGCTCCCTTCTCTTTGGGGCAAGTAAGCCCCTGAGGAGTGCTCCTCCCTCCCGGCAGAGGTCAATGGTACTGCAGGGACAGGAGCGTAGGTAGTTTGGTTCTAAAACCCCTGAGGGAAGACCTTCCGGATCCTTCTCAGGCCGCCAGGCTGAATTTCCCCTCTGCCCTGGTCTTCAGATTGAGGACCAACAGCCTCTCTCTCATCTCCACCCCCTGTGGTTAACAGTCATTGTGACTCCCCAACACTGAGCTCAGGATGACTTTGACACTGGGAGCTGAGCTTAGAGTCTGGCTCCTCCACAGAGCAGCTCAGTGAGCCCATGGAGAGCCCAGGCTGAGGAATCACAACGATGCAGCTCACACCTGGTCGCAGCGTGTCCTCACTTGCACAGGTGATTCTCTGTTAGAAATCAGTGCTTTTATCTGGAAAATGGAGCCAATAAAAATCTTGCCTTGTCAGGTCCAAAGAGAGTGACTGTCACGGGCTTCCCATAGTGATGAATAATGTGCTCATGTGTGTTCATCCTCTTCTTCCTCCCGAGGCCTCTATCAGTACCTCCCTGGGGGATAATCTTGAATGTGTGTCTCTAGAGGTGTGATATCAGGTTAGGCCCTGAGTCCTGGATACAGAGTGACCTTCATCCGGTGCCTCAGTGGGAGATGGGACATGGGTGCCAGACAGATGACTCTAAAGTGTGCTGTTGGATGGCTTGGGAATAGACCAGGTGACCTCCTGGATCCCTTTCTACTCTAAGAAGCCGTGGGGATTTCCATGGAGCTGACAGTACCCTGAGCCATCATGGGCTGTGATGGGTGCTGGGAGCCATGCTCTGCAGTGTGCCACAGCTTAGGAAGGGAGCCCCAACTCTGCAGTCTAACCATCTTAACTGTCACCCCTGTCTGAGATGAAAACAAGCAAATCCTCCTCTTGTGTCAAGAACCCAGCCTGCCAAGCAGCTACTTTATACACCAGCTCTTCCCTGGATGCTGGGCCTTCTGCTGACTGAGGAAGGACAGGGATAAGACAGAGGATCACAGTCAACAGCTAGAGGACTGGCCGGCAGGAAACCTGCACATCTATCTGTAGGTGACATGCATAGTTTGCAAACACAGCTTGCTCTTTCAGTTTGGCCCGAGACCATGGACCCCACTGAACCACTCCTGGTATCTGCTGGTGGCTGGTATCAGTCCCCAGGCTCATACAGGTGACCCAGTTAGGGGCACACCCCCAGGCATCTTACCTGGCCCTTATGCCAGCTTCCTATCCTACTAGAGGAAGGGGTCTCTCTCAGGCTACCTGTCTACCTCTCAGGCCTGCAATACACCCTACGTGTTCAAGGTCCTTGACCCAAATGCACAGTCAAAAGATAGGGTGTGGATTCTGAGTCAGACACAGACCTAGATTCAAATCTTGAACCCATTTACCTCAGGTGCATTCTTAAGAAAGTTAATTCATCTCTCTGGGTCTTATCATCTCACCTTTAAAACACTGCTTTCCCTACCAGACTGTAGGGAAGAAGGTTGACACCAAAAGGAACGCTAGACTTTTCCTAGCTACCCTTGGCAGGACAGATAGTCTGGCCAGGGAAGAAGAATGTCTTTGCAGCAATCCTGCCGGCATAGTTAGCAGTGACCCCACTTTGCACAGTGGTTGAGTATCTTACTCTCCCCCACCCTGAACTGTTCTTTTCTTTTAATATGGACTCTTGTGGTAGAGTCAAGATGGCTTCTACCTCAAAACCTCCTGTCTTAACCTGCCAAGTTCTGGGATTGATAGAAATACATCATAATATAGACATGTATCACCTCACCTGGCTTCCTTCTTCAAATATATATTGGACACCTAACTTCCACCCTAAAGAGCTTGAACTGTTTTGTTTTATGAGATAAAGCTTTTTAAAGTAGTTGGGGTTAAACGATGTCATGTAGTCTGAACGAGGCCTTATATGAGAAGGAGTGGACAGAAGGGGACCATGGGAGGTGATGACAGCTAGAGGCCAGTGAGAATAGTCTTAGGAAGAGGACTACCAATACCTCCTCTTAGTCTTGCAGCCTCCAGAACAGTAGGGAATCAGATGTGTGTTGCTGACTCTCACAGTCTATGACCATTTCAAGGGTGGCCTGAGGTATCCTATTCACCCAAGGAAATGTCTGGAGTAAGAGTTGCCAGTTTGTCCCAAGAAACATTTCACATCTCCAACAAAGGATTCAGTGGAAACCTTGACAAAGAAACTCTGTCTAATGTCTCCATCCTGGCCTGGTCTGAGGCCCCTGCTCAATCTGTCCCAGGCAGCAGGAAATGACATCTGTTCTCTGCTTTGCTGGCCTGGGGTGCTGCAGGTGAGGGTACAGAGCTCGTGCATGCCTATGAGTAGCCAGGGTAGAAAAGCCATGTTGGGTTGCCTGATGAGTCATCACTTACTCCAGGTCTGGGTTGCTGGGGACAGGCAGGTGGCTGCCTTCCCATCCTCTGGTGGCCTGGTGACATTTCCTGGAGAATCAGGAGTGGCATGGGTGGAACTAGAGATGCCAGGACCATGATACACACTCCACTCTGCCTCTATCAACCGGTTCTCTAGTCTGCCTCCTCCCTCCTAGCCCCAGGATTTTATGGCCAGGCAAGAGGACAGGGGTGTCTTCCTACCTCATGTGTCCATATTGTCATGGTTACAAAATATGGAAGAGGTAATTGCCGGGGAAGAGTTCTCCAGGCAAGCAGAGGGCAGGGGCTGCAGAGTGAAACAGAGGTGGTCCAGGCTACCCTGGATCACTTCATCTCTCCTTCTTGCCCATGGCTTCCTGAGCAGCCCCATATCTGTAGCTCCCTTTTCTTCTGAGCCTCCTATGTCCATTCCAGCCATTCTCCCACCACCAGGATGTGCCCGACTGAAAGAACTCTGCTGCTTGACCCCCATGGTTGATGATCTCACCCTAGATCCAGAAGGCAGCTGGATGTGAGTCGTCTGGCCTTCCCAGAGGCTGACCCAAGACGATGCCAAGTACAGACCTCTTTCTTCTGGCCTGGAATTGAGGCCAGAAGATCCTGAGAGCCCTTTGCCAGGATGGAATCAGCTTATGCTTTTGAATAAAGGGCCGCCCTTTCCCTCCCAGTGCTGGGCTCGATTGGGCAAGGAGATAAGCTGAGTTGGCAGTCATCCTGGCAGGGCTCTGAATCACTGTTGTGCAAACACAGCCCCTCCTTAAACGCTGCCTGCCAATGCCCTCATCTGTCGTGCAACCATCCTTAGCCTAGGCTACCCACAACAAAGCACCCAGGGAAGCCACCTGCCAAGAAGAGCGGTAGCTAGTGTGGATGTCAGCCGGAACAGAAACTCTGATGGTGCCGGCCTATGGCCCCCACTGCCTGCATCCTATGCCAACACCTGTCATAGATGTGATGTATCTAGGAGGGGCTGGGACGGGATGCAGGATAGAGACTCGGGTGCCCTCATCAGGACAGTGCACACTTTCCTCATGCAGGTAGGTGGTGGTGCTTGTGTGCATGTTTGCCAGGGTAGGTCATGGCCCATGGCAGCTGGATTAGCAGGCACTTGGAGATTTCCTGTGTTTCCTTTGTGCTGACCCATAACCTGAACCCATCTGCAGATGAAGGGAAGATAAGCAATGCCTTGTCTGGCTCCTTATCCCGAACCATTAGCTTTTCACTTAGTCCAGTGCACTTGACAGAACATCCAGCAGAGTGACTAGCCAGGGGTGTGCAAAGACAAAGGTGGAGTTAAACACACCCTCTGTCTGCGTTGGTGTTTTTTCTGCTGGTGAGACCTCAGGAGCTCCTAATAAATGAAGGCCAGGTTCGCTTGAAGAAGCCAGCATAATAACTGACTGCTTCAAAAACAATTATGTGAGATAGGAAAAAAAAAAAAAAGAGACATTCATGCAAGGGTACTACTGCTGTCTGATTACAGGTTCTATCTGACCCAAGCTTGTGGGTGGGTAGGATAGATTTTCATGCCCAGGAAACAATACCAGACCATGATGCTGGAGGGGGGATAATAGGACAGGCCATGTTTGTCTGGCTTATCTCAAACCATAGAAAAAGTTTAAAAGGCTAGCATCTGTAGAGAAAAAAAGCAGCTACTCACTTCAAAGTGTGGTCAGTGACTGTCCAAGTCAGCCAGCTTCAAGACTATATATATATAATATAATATAATATAATATATATATATATTATAGCAAACGCTGTTTCTGGCTTGCATTTTTCCCTGTTGTCTCTTTAAGCTTTCTCCCATTACTTTAAGTTGTTGATGTTGTGTTTTTCTGTTATTCATGATGCTGTCTAGCTCAGCTTTGCTTTATTTCCAATAAGGGGTGAGTGGCATAGAGACTTCTGATCAGCTTCCTGTGTTTCACGGATTTGACCCCTGGAATGTGATTGTCACAAGAGACACAGTGCACGGTGTGGAAACGCAGTCACCTCCTTACTACACAGAGAGATGTCTATTGCAATCTGCATGTGTGAAAGAGAAAGTATCTCAGGATTTCAGATCTTTTAAGAGCCAAGTGGACAGTGGTGAGCTGGTGTGTGTGTGTGTGTGTGTGTGTGTGTGTGTGTGTACATGCATGTTTGGAGGCCAGAGATCAATGCTGGATGTCTTTCTTAGTTGTTTATTTATTTATTTATTTCTTGAGACAAGGTCTCTCATTGAACTGGATCTTACCATTTTGCTAGCAAGACCCTGGGATCTACCTGACTCATAACCTCCACCCCCACCTCAACCCCCATTCTGGGGTTGTAGATGGACACCACCCAAGCCCTGCCTTTATGTAGTTACTGAGGACCCCAGCTCAGGTCTTCACACTGGGGCAGCAATCTAACAATTGAACCGGTTCCCCAACCCAACTTTTAAGCATTTCTATTTTTTGCAGTTTCACCATTTGGGATCACAACCCAACAGTGAACCAGAGGGAGAGAAAAGGGAGACCAAGATCAGGACTAGTGTTGGGTAGAGTTGAGGTGAAACAGGTCTTTATCACTCCAGCAGATGGGTGGAGGCAGAAGTCAGCGAATCATATAGAATCATACAGAAGACCCAGAGTTCTGAATGGGTGGCTGGCCCAGGAACGGGTGAGGTTGTCCTGGTGAACAGCCCCCAGCAGTGGGGGTGATGGTAACACTTGACTTCCATGCTTGTGAGAGTCTTCTGGCTTACAGGCAAGCTGTAAGCATGGCTTCTGGAATGCTTTCCAATTGTGACCCTTTTGTACCCTCACCAAATTTATCTCAAGAATGAGTCTCTACTTGTAGCCCTGGCTGGTCTGGGACTCACTATGTACACTGTAGACCATGTGCTCACAGAGACCCCATCTATCTCTGCCTCCCAAGTGCTGAGATTAAGGTGCTTGCTAACATTCCCAGCTTCATGCTCTCCAAACTTAACACAACTCCCAGCTATGTAGCTAAAGAAAATAGGTATGCAAAACAACCATTTGTCCATTATGAGTATTATATTCTAGACATTTTTTCAGTAGATATAATT
This sequence comes from Arvicanthis niloticus, assembly GCF_011762505.2. Lineage (NCBI taxonomy): Eukaryota > Metazoa > Chordata > Mammalia > Rodentia > Muridae > Arvicanthis > Arvicanthis niloticus. The sequence continues at coordinate 55,337,927 of NC_047660.1, read as the reverse complement.
TTACAGTTGATTAGATATTATATTGAATTTGCATACTGATGAGATGATCTACTTGCTTATTTGAATATAAAAAATAAATTTTGGATGAATATTTGATACTGTGGAATATAGAATATTTTCAACACTTTTCAGATTCAATTAATATTTTGATTTTTACAGTGCTTCAAATACTTGCTTCAAATAAATACATAATCCAAAATGACAGAAGTGTATCCAGGGCCCTTTCAGAAATTGGTAGAAAATTTGCCTTAATCTCAAGCCAAAATCATTAAATGATATTCTAATGTAATTTAAGTCAGCAACTCAAATAGCGATTTCAAAAACCAAACCTTCTAATAGAATACAATCCAAAGATGCCCTGGTGTGACGCTTGCTGAGGAATAACAGTGGGAAATATACTCTGATTTTAGTAATTAAGCCATTGTATTTCCTTAATAGTCCTGCAGTGACCAGTTCACTCCTGAAGGGACACCCTCTGGAGGAGAACAGCCATTGTGGGGACAACCTGCTGTCCCAGGACACAAGGGAGAAGTTCATGAAAGGCTCCATGGATGGGGCCAATGCACTTGGTTTATATAAGCAAACAAAAGCTAATGCCCTGAGCATCTGGGGACAGTGTGGGGTTGCTATAAGACGTGCAGCTGTGGAGTCCAGGGATGGGGAGCAGAGCCCAGGGCTGTGCTGTTTCTGAACACAGCACCTCTGAAGAGGTCTCTGGCTACTGAGAGCTCGCATGTCCCCTCAGTGACACTATTTACCTTTGGTTTCCTTGAGCAGCTCTTCTGTGAACTTGACCACCTGGACGACCTCGACCCATGGGAAGCCTTTGCCCACAGCAAAGATGACACTGTCATAGAGGGTGTCCAGCAGTATGCTCCGGCGGGCATCCCTCAGTTCATCAAACTCCTCCCAGTTCAGGAGCCTCCGCAGGTGCTGTCGCCCCTGGGGTTTCTGCAGAGTGAAGGAGACAATGTCATTACTGGACATGACACTGATACGGGGTCACACATACATCTTGAGAATAACCAGGCATGTGGGGACACCAAGGAAGAATCTGGCTTTGGTTTCTAGACAGCTGTGCCTCCCCTTTTCTGGGGACTTGTTCTTTTGGGTGTGCTCCCATGTGTGTTGGTACACATGTGTGGGTGTGCTACCTCCTGGCGGAGTGTGAGGGAAGCCTCAGGTGTCAGTCATCACTCATAGTCTACTTTGGGTTTGGGATGGGTCTGTCACTAGCATGGAACTTGCCATGCTCTCTGCCTCTTACCTCCCTAGCTTTGGGATTATAAAGCTTCGGCACCACCCATGGGTGCCGATGAAATACACTCTGGGGATCAGACTAAGTCAGGTCCTTGTGCGTGTGTGGCAAGCACCTGACTGATTTAGCTCTCTCCCCAACACTGTTTATTCTTTTTACTAGCATTCCTTTCTTTGAGAATTCTAATGCTTGCCAGTGCACCCCTAGGTTTGTGCACCTCTACCAAGCCTCAGGTTTTGAATTATGGTCCCCTCTTCTGTTCCCTAAAACGTGTTAATTTCTCTCTGAGACTACTTTCAACTGGCCAGCATGATGCATTCATGCCAGAGTGTAAATGACTGATGAAGAAGAGGTTTTTAATAAGGTGATATTTAACTTGATGGAAGCTCAGGCACTCTTGTGGGCTGAGAGAAGACTGATAGGTTCAACTTTCCCCTCACTGTTCTGTAGGCTTTCTAGAAGGGTTCCATAGGAGAAGCAGGAGCCAATTCAATGATAAGAAGTGGAGAGCTGTAGAGACCTGCCATATGCAGGAGTCCTGCTCCCCAGGGTAAGGAGGTTCTAAGTGGAGGAACCAAGGAGAGCAATGGCAGGCCCCATGACAGTGAACCTAGAGCCCTGTCCTTGGCCCCCAGCAGTTTCTGTTTACCACATTCCTCTGAGCCATGCAGCCCCTCCCTGAAGCTCCCATCACCAAGAGTCCTTTTGCTCCTCCTCACAGATCCAGAGGGCTGCTGGGGTCCAAGGCAGCAGATGGCAGGCAGTCTCCTCCTCCCTCCCCTATCCCAGGTGGGCTGGTCCACAGCCTAGATTTTTCTGTGGGTCCAAAACAACCTATGACTCTGGAATTCTAGCCTCAAGCATTCATTGTGCCCTCAGAGGTGATTGCTGGGATGCTAGAGGTGCCACTCAAAGAGATGGCATCCATGAGCCTCACTGGCACACCTCCCCCTCCCCACCATATCCACTGGGGCAAAGGTCTCTAAGAACTCAGATCTTCACCTGAAACTGGAAGACTTCCTTCACTCCCTGGGGTGTTAGGAGTGCCATGGCCCTGACTCCTCCCAGTTGCTAGGAGACCTCACTGGGACTTACTGGATTCCCGGAACCCTGGCAAAGAAGGCTGGCTTTGTTATGTCATGGGGTCCCTGGGCTCCTAGTTCCTTTTATCCTGGTCCTTCGGAAGTCCCTTGCTATAGTTCATGCTTATGCATCTGTTCAGGGAGGGCCCCTTCCCCCTTATTGTCAGTCTCAGCTGCCAACCTGCTCATGTGCATGAATGTGCATGTACACACACACACACACACACACACACACACACACACACACTCCTTCATTCTATACATCCTAATAATTGCAGCCTCTGCCTTCCTGTCCTTCTACAGGTCAGACTTGATCTCCATACCGACCTTCACATACCTCATCCCTTCAGGATCTAACCAAACCTGCCCCCACCCCCACCCAATGGCTTCCATAATTCTGTGCTTTCAATATCTTGACTTTGCTTTGAGGACTCAGAAAGCAGTTAGGCAAGAGTGCCCCAGTTGCTGTGCCCAAGCACTATATGCTAGAAGTGAGGAGTCAGGCTTTCTCCGGACCTCCCCTGTCCTGGTAGCACCTGGGAACCTAAGGAACAGCTATGGCTCTTCCCTCTCTCATTGCCCATGTCCAGAGCTCAAGTAGAAGGGCCTGGAAACACTGCCTGGGGATGATGTTCTCTCATGTGCTGGTTGGTTCTCTGTCAACTTGACACAAGCTAAGGGTCACCTGGGACCCTTAACTGAGAAAATGTTTCCATCAGATTGGCCAATAAGCAAGTCTGTGGGGGCATTTTCTTGATCAATGGTTAACGTGGGAGGCACTAGCCCACTATAGGTGGTGCCATTCAAATGGTTCTGGAATGTATAAGAAAAGGAAAGCTGAGAAAGTCGTAAGAAGCTGGGCAGTGAGCACGATTTCTCCATTGTCTCTGATTTAGTTCCTGCCTCCAGGTTCCTGCTTTGACTTTCTGCCTTGGCTTTTCTCAGTGATGGACTGTGACCTATAAGCCAAATAAACCTGTTTTTCCCCAAGTTGGTTTGTCAGTGTTTTATCACAGCAATAGAAAGCTCACTAAGATACTTGGTGGTGGAGAGTGGGGAAAGGGATCGTCATTTTCCCACTGCCTCTAAAATGCATCCTGACCCTTTTCCCTGATGACTCCCAGCCAAGGGAATTTAACAATGGCCATGTTCTACATCTTGCTGTGCTGGGGGCTGAGTTTCTCACTGGCTATCTCTAAACTTTTATGTTGACCATGCCCCTGAGATCCCACACAAATATAATGCATGCTATCAATTATGTAGATTTGGCTGGGCCACGGTATGTAAGCATTTAATCAAATTCCAAGCAAGGTGCTGCCAAGTGGCACTTAGTAGGTCTTTGACATCTGCTGCCAGCTCACTGTGAACAGGGGAAGGCCAAAAAAAAAAGGGTTTTAGGAACAAGATACAAAGCCAGAGCATACTCTTGGCCTTTTCTTTCATCCCTCTTCCTAATCTGAACACAGATACATGGTGGGGCTTCAGCCAGGCTATAGATGATTGGAACTGGGCTGGCTTAGTAGGAGAGGCTTGCAAAAACCATTTCCCCCTTCCTTTGTTGTCTTCCCATCAGGAGTCATGCTGTGAGTACAAGACTGAGAATCCACCGACCATGGGTTCCCTAAGGACATCAAGGCCATTGCATTTTCACAGGCTGCCTAACAAGACTGTCCTAGATGAGAGACAAGGAGGGAATACCTCACATGTCTGGCTTCAGGTGTTGGTGTTTGGGTTTAGAGTTTCCAGCAACTCCAGTCAACCCTCAGTGCTGCAGGCTTGCCTTTCTGAGGCTCCAGTTGGGTCAAAAGAGGTCATCTGGAGGTGGGCCAAACCAAGAGGAGGGGCTCTTGTTCACAGAAAGCAAAGTGATCTGCCAGAACCAGGAAGTGGAGTCTCAGAAGCTTCAGGATGTCTCTCCTGTCGCCCATGTGAGCTGCATGGCCCATTTCCTATAAGGACCCTGAGAAAGTGACAGTCTGCCAGTCATCTGGGGAGAGTGTTATAGGACTAGAGGAGGCTGGAAAGTCTACTCCTTGACACAAAAGCACCAAGGGAAGATGGTGGTGCTGATGTGAGTCTATCCCACCTGCATACATCCTCTCTCCACATCAACTCAATCTGCCAGAACCTGAAGCTTATAGAGCAGGTGGGAACCTAGCTGGTCCCAGGAAAGGACAAGGAGCATCATCCCAGGTGACTGTGTCAATCTGGTCTTGTAGTTTGGGGGGTGGGAGGCAAGCAGCCCAGAGAGGCATCTCTGGGATAATCACCCTCAGCACTTCCTTTCTTCATTCACTTGCTCACTCAAAAATGCCCACTAAGCATGTAAGAAATGTCTGGCCATGTTAGAGATGAGTAGTGATTCCTGCAGTGTAGCCACATTCATTTGAGGAAGCATAACTCCTGGCAAGTGTTGGGAGTTGGGTGGAGATGATGCAGGTGCTGGAGAACATAGCCTGTGTGTGCCTGCTCATGCATGCTGTGCACTAAGCTCTGTCCCTTGCCCCCTTCTTCCTGTGTTGAAATCCTTAGCACTTCAGAATGCTAGTGCGCTTGCACATAGGGTTTTAAAGATATAATGGAGGTAAATGGGAGCTTTAGGATGGACCCTCATCCAATGAGGTTACTTCAATTTTGAACTCCCAGTCTCAGGAAATGGAAGTATGTGTCCCTATTGGAAGGGGACAATAAACATAGACCGTGCGAAGTCATAGTTATCTGAAAGCCAACAAGGAATGCCCTAGAAAGAATTAGTCTTGTGGACACTTGACTTTGGACACCCAACCTCCAGAACTGAGGACAGGTCTTCTCTTTGAGTCCTTTGGTGTATAGCATGCTATTACAGCAGCCTGAGCAGACATACAGTTGAATGGCTGTAGGCTCTCTGTGGGATGGTTGGTATGAGGTATGTGTGCATCAAGGGGCTGGAGCCAAGATTTGGAGCCAAGCAGTTGCTGTGCCTCCTGTAGAGAAGACAGTATTTACCCACAACTTGAAAAGAAGAGAGTGTGAGAAGGGAACTGGAAGAGTCAGGAAACAGGAGGGTTCGCTGTTGTAAAATCCAAGTATTATATGTGGCTTCTGCTGAGTCTTCATCATTGAGTGTTCATTGAGTCTTATGGGCCCATCAAAGAAGACTGGTTTAATCTGGGGTGAATATGAATTTCTTGATTTTGTGTCCCCTCCTGGTCTCCCATCTCCGATTTATTTAGGCTCATGGTTTCACAGGTGTCATCCAATGTTACTCAGTTCTGTAGATTCTGGGAAAGTACTGAAGCAGAACATCATGGTGGTAAACACAGGATTTAGCAAAGCTGCTCACCTTACAGGAGCCAGAGAAGGGCAGTGGGGTGAGGGGATGCTAGGACAAAAAAAATACCACGGGCATCCTCCCCATTGGCCTACTTCCTCCAGTTGGCCCTACCTCCTAAACTGTCAATTCTCTATATTTGTATACACTATTTGTCATGTGCTTCAGAGCCTCTGTTTGCAGGCTTACTTGGTGTCTTAGTTTGGGTTTCATTGCTGTAAAGAGACACCATGACTATTGCAACTCTTATAAAGGCAAACATTTAATTGAAGATGGCTTATAGTTTCAGAGATTTAGTCCACTATCATCATGGTGGGAATCATGGCAGCATGCACACAGACTTGGTGCTGGAGGAGCCAAGAGTTTTATATCTTGATCTGAAGGTAGGCAGAAGGAGACTGACTTCTGCAGGCAGCCAGGAGGAGGTTTTCTTCCGAACTGGGTGGAGTTTAAGAGTAGGACCTCAAAGTCCACCCCTACAGTGGCTCACTTCCTCCAAGACCACACCTATTCTAACAAGGCCACACCTCCTAATGGTGTCACTTCCTACAGGCCAAGCATATTTAAACCACCACACCTGGCTTCAGTGCTTTTGTTTTTATTCTGTGTACAGTGGCTTTGTGACTGTCCCTGTGGCCCTATAGGTTCTGGTCAGAACCATGTCGCACAACCAGGACTCATAATGTGCTCTGCTCAGTGGAGATGTTGGAGTTATCCCTGGCCCTATCACCAACCATGCAACTGGTCCCTCCCTGTTCTACTTAGGAAGTTAATGGCATCACATAAACCCAATCCCCAGTGACCACTCCTCTGGCCTCTGTGTGCTTATGCAGATCCTTAGTGAAATAGCATTCATAGATACCAGTGGCTTTGCACACTTTGCAGAAGCTCAGTAGACAGACATGAAACAAGCAGATGCAGACTGAGTATCCTTCCTGTTGCCCATGTTCTGGAAGAATCGGGGCTAAAGCCTATGAGATCTGACAATCTTTGCTGTAACTTAGTAAAATGCCTCAGGTAATCCAGCCGGCACATTATGAGTGACCCCCTTCCCTGTGCCCCACATCCATGCCCATCTGATCACAGGGATGACATGGTGTGCCTGTCACCCAGAAGGAAATCTTCCTTGATTTCAGTGTTAAAATGTCCTGGCTGGAGTGAATGCATGACAGCTCAGCTCTGTCTCTCAAAGGCAACATCACCAGGAATTCTCACAGGTGGCTCTTTCTCTCCACTGAGCAGAATATTGAGGTGTAGGTCACAATTCTCCTCCTTCCTCCTGACAACCCTAGACCCAATCTGGGACATTTTTGCAAAACAGAGATTGTTTCGTCTTCAGAGAGAGTGGATCTGATTATTCCAGACTTCTATCATTCCCCACGGGTGTAGTCAACAGACACCCAATATGGCTGACTCAGTCTGAAGTGAGCAGTGGGAGCCCTCAGTGGGGAAGCCAGATGTCAGCTGGTGGAAGGAGGAGCAAGTGAGAGCTCGCTCAATACCTGAGAAAAGCAATCAAGGAAGGAAGGATTGATTTGAGCTCATAGTTTGAATATAATGGCTGTCATAGCAAGGGAGGCTTAAGGGAAGGGAGCTTGAAGCAGCCCAGAGCCCCAGCCCATGAGATAGTGCCACCCACATTTAGGGTGGGATTTCCCACCTTAATAAACTCTATCCAGAAACTCTCTCACAAACATGCCCAGAGGTTGTTTCCATGATGATTCTTCACTCCATTAAGTAAATAATCAACATCTCCCATCGCACGGTCCCATGTACTGCCTCCTGTTTCTTTGCCAGCTCACCTTGGGCCGGTGGCCCACAAGGCCCCTTTCTTTCCACTTAGTGTTCCAGCTTAGTGCATCACCAGGGCTGTGGACACTGCAAGAGCTGAAGTCAAATGGGGACCCCTGGTGCTTGAAGGCTCCCCATAAACTCACAGCAACACTCTGCTGTCCTCACAAACATCCTCTCAGGCAGAGGGCCAGAAGCCATTTGTGTAACTGCACAAAGCTAATTATTCTCTCTGCAGATGGTGATCTCCTCTAATCCTCTTGGGCTCCTCATAATCCAGCTCTACTGGAAGCTGCTGAGGTGGTGAGTCTCCATGCGAGAGCCAGTGGCTGCACAGAGAGTTCTGCAAGCCACAGTAGATCATCCAGAGACATGTCCAGAGGGTCCATCAAAAGGCCCATCACAGCTAGTGGGAGAAGGTCAGCATCCACCTCAGTCTGACCTTGATTAGCTGTTCCCTGGGTTCAGAGAGCCGAGCCATGCCCAAGTGCTCCCTGGAGGACGGTGAGTGGGTGGCTATCTGAGAGGTGAGCCACTGAGGGGGTGGTGGGTAGGAAGACTGACTCTGGGAAGCTCTAGAAAATGGGGAAGCTTTTCTGCTGCAGATGCTGATGGCGACACAGGGCTCCACTGCCTCCCTGCTGCCTGCTGAGCTGGGAGCAGATCATGTTGAAACATGGTGCTGTTACAGCAGCAGAGTTTCAGGTTCCTGCAGTTGATTTATGGGTGTCAGTGCTGTAGCCTGTCCGGTCCTCCCACCTGGACCTGCAGGGGGAATGATGCAGTCGCTGGAGCCAGCAAGAGGAAAATTCCTTCCCAGGACACTAGGGTCCCACAGTGGAAGGAGAGGTGTCAGCTGGCCCTGCAGGAGTGAGGATGTCCAGATGGGGCTGGTACCCAGAAATGGGTCCAGTTTGCATCTCAGAAGATTTAGACCTCAAGCAGAACCTGGGTGAATAGAGAGTGTTGAAACAGGGCCTGGGGGAGCTGGAGCTGGGGCTTAGTAGTAGAGGGCTTGCCCAGCATACACAATGCCCTAGGCTGCCAAAAAAGGAAAGGAAAAAGAGGGCTTAGAGAACTCTGGATATGGCTTTATGGAATCTTCTAGACTAGCTTCAGGGTTTGAATCTTTTGTTCATTTCTACAAGAAGTAACCAAGATGCAGAGAGATTAGGTACTAGAAGGACCACAGAGTCGAACTGAGAATTCTTCACAACCAAGGGCTCCTTGAGAGGGTGGGGATAGTACCACTCCCCTGGGCCAGGTTCAGTGATGGAGAAGACAAGGGTGGGGCAATAGGTTCTGTGAAGGTCACAAGGCCAGCAATTGAGAGTTCATGCTGAGTCTAGGTTCCTCAGACCAGCTCTAGCATGGTCATCACTGTTCCTGAACCTGAGCTTGACTTTCTCACGGGGGCCACACCCTGCATCCCTCTCACTGAGCACTAAAAGCTGCCTCCATTGAGGGGAAGTCCCCACCCTCCACGCTGCTACATGGTGATGAGAAAGAGGTGAGAGGCCTAAGCCACTGCCTCATCATGACACAACGATGGCTGAACCCTTGAGGAAGATTGCAGCTCAACCCTCAGGAAGGTGTATTCTCAGAAAAGCATGCAGACAGAAAGTGGGGGCTCCACCCCCACTTTCCGAAGGAGTGTGATTGGATCCGTGTTTACCCTCTTAGAGACAGAGACTTCTAAAAATCCTCTTATCAATCAGAATGACCTCAGACAGGCCTGCTAGTTTTCTTAACCCAGGAGACAAGAGCTATCTGTCATTCTCACTACCTCTGTGTACCGGGGTGTGTGTAAGAGAGAAAGAGAGAGACACACACAGAGACAGAGACAGAGACAGAGACAGAGACAGAGACAGAGACAGAGACAGAGAGAAAGAGAAAGAGAGAGAGGGAGGGAGGATTGGAGGGAGGGAGGGAGGGAGGGAGGGAGGGAGGGAGGGAGGGAGGGAGGGAGGGGGAAAGGTGAAAGGTTTACACGTGGGTGTGCATCCAGGCAATCATGTAGGCATGGGTACGACATGTTTGTGCATGTGTTGTGTGCTCATGTATGTATATGTTTAAGAGGAAAAGTTGATATGGCAGGGGACCCATGGTTTGTCAGTCACATGTGGGACCCTGCTTTGGCTGGCCGGGGAGTGCTCTGTTCTCTGGGCTTTGGACTACATGGTAGAGAATAAGGGGTAGCCTGAAGGATGCCACTGTACCTTCCATCCCCATGGCCCAGTCCTCAGAACCTTTCCCTGAAGAACCCACTTTCCAATCCTTTAATCATCATGGCTGTTTTCCTCTGAACTCCCTCCAGGAGACCTGTGTCACTCCATAAGTATGTCACATAAATTAGTCAGTAAATCAGTCTGTCAGCAGGAGTTCTTGAGTAAGCACCCTGCGCCCTGCAGGAGATTCTGGGCAGATACAGCTCAACCACTCTGCAACCAAAAGGGCTTTCACCTGCCTCAGATCTGGGGTTCACTTGGTCAGCCATGGCCTGGGGCCTTGGGGACTCATGGGGAGGAGATCAATCCTTTTTTATGTTTCCTCTTCCAAAAGATAAGGGCCTTCGCCCAGCGTCTCTGAAAACATTGCATGTAGACATCAGCTGGGCACCAGCTGCATTCAGAGCTTGGCTAGGCTGTGAGGCAGGGACAATGAGTGGGAAGTCCCTGGCCACCAGAGCAAGAGACAGGTGAGTCAAGAGGTAAGTAGAAGGCTACAGAAGCAATTCGGGCAAAGAGCCCTGGTCAGGGGCCAGCCATGGCCAAGGTTGCAGACCAGATGTTGATGTTGCTATGTGGGTTTCTCTGCAGAGCCTGATTTCCTGATACACTCTGATGGATGTGAGGTGAGATTGCTCAAAGAGCTCAGAACCCGGAGGAGAGCAAATTAGTATTTTACTCACCAGCTGCAGGAGCCTTGGATGAGCCCCTTCATCTTTCAGAGGCTTAAATTCCCTAAGGCCCTAGGGAATGAGGGCTCCACAAGGAAGCTGAGGCAGGGTCACTTACCTGGGTGTCTGGCACAGAGCAGGTGACTGTAGACTTCTCCCCCCATTACACCAAGCCCTGTCTTTCCATATTGACACTGTGACCCAGTTTCTGGGTGCTCCATGGCTCCGATGGGTGTGATTGATACTGACTACTTCGAGCTGGGGGGTGCTATGTTCTGTGAGTGAGAGTCATAGTCTAAATTGGCAATGTCCCCCAAAGGCTCATGACTGAACTCTTGCTCTCTAGTTTGTGGCTATATTTTGAAGGTCATAGCACCTTTAAGAGGAAGGATCTAGCTGATAAAAGTAGGTCACTAAGGATGAGCCCTTTAAAGGTCATAGTGTGGCCCATCTCTGGTGCCCTCTTGGCTTCCTAGGCAACTGCTGTGTGTACTGTCTTCCAGCTCACACTCCTACCACCACAAACAGGCCACTTCTAGGACCATGCCTTCTCCACCATGACCACGATGAAAAAAAGTGTCTCAGAAATAGGAGACAAAGACATCTTTCCTCCTTTAGGTCCCTCTGTCAGGTATTTGTGTTGCAATAATGCATAAGCAATAATGTGAGTCGCCCATGTGGCCCTCACAGGACCGTCCTGACTTTTAGATCAAAGACACTTCCTTTAGTCTTAGAAGCAGTCTCATTTAGCATGGTTCCCTGATTCGGGACCAAACAGTCTAGGCTGGGCAGTGTGACTGGCTTTTGTTTTTTCTTTCTTTTTCTTTTTTGTGGCCAGACACAGTCTTTGTTTGCTCTCCCATCTGTTTGCAGTGCTAAGAGGGAGAGGTACTCAGTCTTGCTCGTGACCTGCAGCTCACCTGGTGAGGAAATTCTAGTTAGGAGAAAACAGTTGGGTGCAAAGTCACACATCTCCAATTCAAGTTTACATTGTTATCAACTGGAGGTTTGGGTCCAAGGCACCTTACTGGGCTCCATGCACTGCCCTCACCCTAAAGCAGGGCTTTTCAATCTAAGAGTTTCAATGGAAGAACTGTATTAAAGGGTCACAGCATGAAGAAGATTGAAGACTACTGACCTAGAACATCTGATCCAGGAAGTCTGGGCTCTATGTTAATTTGTGCCTTTAAGATGCCTGTCACCAAGGAGAGGTACTGAGCTGGGTGCACTGGTACTTACTCAGCCAAGCGAGCTGAGTCCCCCTCACGTACACGCCTCTGTCCTTTTGACGAGGCAATTCTCTCCAGGGAATAGCTACGCACATTCTCAAAGCACTCTGTGACCTATGAAATGTCAAAGAACCATCTTGGCATGTCAAATTAACCAGCTGGACACCTCCTTCAGCCTCACCTGACTTATAAACTGAGGATACTGGGTTATTTTTATAAAGATTAAGTCAAGTGTTCTACACACAAGCCCATTGTGAAACACAAAGAGCTACCGAGTCCTGTTCTTAGCTTCCCTAACCCTCCATTTCCTCATCTGTATTGTGACAGGATGCCTGATGGGTCATCGTGTGCCAGCGTCAGTCACAGCACAGTGAGTTACTGTGGATGTGGGCAATGCGAACCGATGCTGCATCTTCTGTGGATGCTCATTGCCATGTTTACCTTTCAGGTCAAAGCTGCATTTGGGGCCACAGTTACCACCGGTTAGGGTGCCCCTGGGTGCAAGATAAAGTCTCCATGCTAAAAGTGCATTTAAGGAGATGAGTCTTCTTGGCTCATCTAACAGAAATTCCAGAGGTATGGTTGATTAACTCACCTGATGAGAAGGACTCTAAAGTCTTAACTTTCTCCTCGTGGTTACATTGTGGCTACAGCTGCACCAAGTATCACACACACACAGGCCAACATCCAAAAGCAAGATGGTATGTGTGTCCTGTTAGCATTCCTTTAATGGATGAAAAAGCTTTCCTAGATTCTTCTCATCTGGCTAGAATTCTGTCACATGCCCTGAAATACGGGGAATGAAATAACACAGTGGCTTAGACTATTATTCTACATTCAGTCCCTGGGTGAAAAATATACCCACGAGCTACAGGATACTCCAAAAGACTTCTGTGGAAGGGCAGCGCAGGAATGACTGAGGGGAGGTGATCACCTGTCCACCCACCCTCCAGTCCTCTTCAGCACTTATGTGAAGGTGGATAATTCCATATATCTCAAGCTCCTCTTGGCTCAGGAAGCAGAGCCAGAGAGGGATTTGGCACATTCTCACAAGCTGCTTTTTCTGGCAGTCAGGGTCAGCAACTCAGTGAAGTAGTCTTGCTGGAGGGGCAGGCCAGATCCCTGTGGGTCAGGGCAAGACACAGCCTACAGAACATACTGGCTCTGGTGAAGTCCTGAACCTGGAAAGCCCAGGAGCATTACTGTGTACCGCAGGCATCCTATTTCCTCTTACGTCCAGCACTTCCTGGGTAGTTATAGCTGACTTTCCAAGTAGGTTAGGCTGGCTGCTCAGCCCCTGGGTCTTGTCTCTACATCCCCAGGGCTGGGATTATAAGTACACATTACAATAGTCAGCCTTCCACTTTTTAATCTATTTTTATATTTTCAACTAATGTTCCAGGAACGGAATCCATGCCATACTTACAAGGCAAGGAGCCTTACCCACTAAGCCATCTTCTCAGCCCCAAATGGGCTGTGTATAGATGGTACTTTGAGAAGGCCAAGCATATAGCTGATCTGATTTCATTTCTCTTCCCTCAGAGCCTTGTGACTCCACAGGGAATGAATCAGTGGGTCCCAAGGAAGAGAACAAACCAAACCTTTCATCCATGTCTAGGCACAGAAAACAGACAGCCCTGTAAGGAGGCAGGGACAGGGACTAGAGATGGCACATTCACAAACCATATAGTCACACAGAGTACAGCAAGTGTCACAGGCTTTCAGCTATACACAGGCAGGTTCTGGGCAGCCAGGTGAGGAGAATCTTAAAGGGCTGTAGCTTCTTAGCTGTCCTCACCATAAATCCCTGTAGAGGAGGGCAATGAGCAGAGAAGCAAAGGAAGGAGCCAACCATCATGGCAAGTCCATGGACAGTGGAACAGATTTTGCAGGGCTTTCTGAAGGAGGAACTACTCCATTCTGCCATTCTTTGCAACACCTGGGGACTACCTATGCAAGGGGATGGTCCATGGATGTTCACTGCCTTGCAAGAGGAGACCCAGGGTCAGGCTCCCCTGTTGGACTAATCTCCCAGGCTAAGGCTGTTCCCTGATAAGATTGTGCAGGTTTGAGTAAGAATGGCTCCCATGAACAAGAATGGGCTCATATATTTGAATGCTTCATTATCAGGGAGTGGCACTATTTGAGAAGGATTTGGAGGTATAGCCTTGTTGAAGGAAGTGTGTCACTGGGGGTCAGCTTTAAGATTCCAAAATCCCTAAAGACCCACTCCATCTTCTTTCTATGCTTGTGGATCAGGATGTAGAACTTTCAGCTCCTTCTGCAGCACCATACCTGCCTGTCTTCATGCTTTCTGCCACATTGATAATGGACTAAGCCTCTAACTGTTATCAAGCCCCCAATTAGATGTGCTATTTTTTAAAGAGTTGCCTTGCTTGTGGTGTCTCTTCACAGAAGTAGAACGGTGACTAAGACAAAGATGGAAGACCTATACCCAACAGCTTCCAGTAGGCTTCTGTGCATCACCTTACCATTCATTATGCTTTCTGAGCAAACAGGATTACTCCTGTACCATAGAGAAGCCACTTGTCTAAGTCCCTAGGGCCAGAAATGGACAAGCCAGCTTAGACAAACCCTGCTCATCTGTGAGTCCAGGTGCCATCCTCATAGATGACTTTAGATGCTGCAAGGGGGCCAGTCTTAGAGTGTGGAATCCAAAGGTCAATGTGATATTCCTCAAGAAGTGTGGAGATTTATCTATGGGTGCTTCGATATCCCTTGAATGGTCAATCTCAGCTGTCACAGTTTTCTGTAGTTATGTATCCCATGGCCAGGTCTGTGCCTTCAAATGTCAGGGCTGTTTTAGTGTGGAGAACAGCTCAGAAAATGAGCAGCCAGCTATGTGCTCAAGAGACTGTAGTTGAAGAAATGTGGTGTCCTCCAACGGCATTACAGGCCTCACGATGTTTTCCTTAAGCCTGACTGATCCAACTCCTCACTGGAGATTCTTTGGAGAAGAACCAAAAGACTATAGACTGTGTCCCAAGGTCCCTGAGGCTTCACCATCTGGGGAGATTAGAGTGAAAGAATATTGTTAATGGTCTCTGTCTGGACCCAGGGCCTCCAGGTTCTCAGCATCTTCTATATGGAGCTGAAGAAGCACATATAAATACTAAAGTAGCAAGGAGTTTTATTCTAAGCTAAAAGGGATGTACAGGTTAGACACATTGCAAGAGGGCTCAGAGCCAGCATGCAGCTCAAGAGCCATGGTCATTGCCCAGGGCTTCCTTTCCTGGGTCCAAGAAGAGGAGTTAAGTTGCTTGGGCAGAGTGTGGGTGATTTTATGTTTTGATTGACAAGCTTGGGTTATGTAAGGCTTTATTTACTGTGCATATCCTTTCCCATAATGCATCTGATTTTAATCATATACATGACCAATCATGGTAAATAGGGGATTATCCCTAAAAGTTCACTCAGAGAACAGTTTGCCCTGCTGCACGTGCACCCAAAACCAGTCTAGGGGGGATTGTCTCACCACTCCTACTATCAGGATGTGTCTGGCCACAAATGAGGAGTCACTAAAGTTTGCAGGCGGGATGGAAGCCAGAGTGTCCTGACTGCTGTGTGGAGAGGAGTGTGTGTGCAGTTTGATGTAGGTGGGGTTCTAAGCTGCTAGGTGTGTTGTTAACAGAGGCACATGTGTTCAGTAGCTCAAGCCAAGCGGGCTCTCCGGTTGCTGAGCTCTCTGTAGGCTTGCCTGCCTCAGGACTCCCAAGTAAACTATAGTGATGGTTGCATGCTCTTTGGATGGAACTTGGGCCCATCAAGATAAGAGGGACAGGAAGAAGAGCACACTTCCCCCAGAGCAGAATTGGGATGCATGCTCTCAGGACCTGAAAAAGCCTTTTCACATCCAAAGCCACTCCCTGACGACATACCCCCTGATGACAGATGTTGGAAAGTTCTGTTCCCTTCTGCCTCCCAATCTCGCTCCACCCACCCCTGGTCACTCTGCCAGCACAATACAGGCTGCACCCAGTTTTATTGCTCTGGCCTTATGAATCAGTTTCTCGTACATTCTGGTTGCTTCCATCCCCTGAGTTTCCATGGATCTATCAACGCTCGATAGATGTGTGGCTTGGATGGCTGAGGCTTGGATGGCCTACTATGCACCAATCACCTGCCCGTGAGGTGAGGCTTCACCAGAAGCCCCAGGCAAGGAAGGGACAATTGTTTTAGCTCCCAAATTAGGATTTTGGCTGCACCAGGACCTTGTCTTGGAAGCTTCTTTAATCATACAGGCAGGCATGGCCTCATTCCAACTCTTACAAGGATCTCTGGTACCCGGTAAAAGAGAAAAGGACAAAGCCATCTTTCTCCTTCCTCCTCTCTTCTTTCTTTTTCAGCTTTTCCTCTCTCCTTCCTCCTCTTCTCCTTTTTCTCCTCCTTCTCTTCTTCTTCACCCCTTCTCTTCCTCTCACCTGTATTCCTCTCTTCTCTCCCTTTTCATCTTCCTGACCACAAATGCTCTCTTCCTTCTGTGACTGGACTCAAATCTTCAGGTAAAGAAGCCTGGACATCCTGGGCAGCAGAAGGGAGGCCTATGCCCCAGCATGACTGTGTACCAGGCCTCTCAAAGAGAGGAAATCAAAATTTATCCCAGCCTGTGCCATCCAAAGCCTTTATGCATCTAAGAAAAGACAAAACCCTCCCCTGCCCTTCTGAGAGCTGTCTTTACACTTTGAAATTCAGTAGTTTTGTTATGGTCTGCTCTGCTTCCTTGAAAGCCCCTATTTAATTTTTTTCCTTTTGCTGGAAGCAGCTACTTCAGGGTTCCTGGACATTCAGAGAACTCTGTGCAACCCAAAGATAGCTGGGCAGCTTAATGGCACATCTCACTATCAAAGAGCCACCGTTTTATGTTTCAACAGAAGTTTTAAACTCAGTTATCTAAGCTGGGGAGATGATTTAGTACAGTGCTTGCCTTGAGGACCTGAATTTGATCCCCCCAAACCTGTGTTTTTAAAAAAAGGTAAGAGTGGTGGCATCAACTTGTAATCCCAATGCCGAGGAGGCGGAGACTGGAGGATCCCCGAGCCTCACTGGCCACCCAGTAGACTGATCAGAGTCCCAGGTCTCAGTGAGAGATCCTGTCTCAAAATTAAGGTGACAGCATTCCTGAGGAACAACAGTTGAGGTTATTCAATGGCCTTGGCATGCACACACATCACAAATGCACACACATTCTTACGTGTACCGCCTGAATACACAAATACAAATAATAAACTATTATTTACTAAAATGAACCCTGAGAGATAATTCTGTAGAAAAGCAGCAATCTTTTCTTATCTTTCCCTCTAAAACATTTTCAAAGAAGCTTCTGGAACCTTTTCGTCTCCTAATCTTATCTGGTGTGGATGCTATTCAGTCTTATTTTCCTTCACTTCCAGCTTCCCAGCCAGTTTTGACCTGCTTGAGCTGTGGGCATCTATGCTGAATAAACACAGGCTTTCTTTGCTTTTTCCAGTTCTTCGAACCAACTGCTTAACTTTCATTTACTTCTAAACCTCAATCAACTAATTACTAATCCCTCTGTGGGGACTGGAGATGCTCAGGACCTGGTAAGGGGACTGGGGCAGAGAGAAATAATTACTGATTAGGACTGGCTGACCCTGGGCATGTCATGTAAAATCAACTCAGTGGTTTGGGGGCAGTCAGAGACAGCTATGTTATCTCTAAGGCCACTGACATTGGAATTTCTTGTGTCTTTTATCTTGACGACTGGATTCCCTTGTGGTTACAAAATGATTGTTGGAGCTCCAGCCATTATGTGTATTTTCCAGGTATTTGGAAGGAGCAAGGCACTGGGGGGAGGAGGGAGAAGCAATCTTTAAAGGGCTCCCTAGAAACCTTTCCAAAATCTGTATTTAAAACTCCTCAGTTCACACAATCTGGAAAGAAATGGTGAAATGTTTTATTAACTGAAAATACTTAATGGACTGTCATATATGGGATTTTGGTAATTTTGCAAACCAGGAGAGAATGGATAATTTTGATCTCTCACATCTTTTGAGTTTTTGTTAAAACTCTGGTTTTAAAGAAATACACCCTGTAGTTTACATAATTGCTGTTTTTTATGCAGGTATAACACAAACCCAGATGAATTGCTCATGTTTTCAGCTGGTTCTCCACCACAGACACACCTCAGCACGCTGCATGTGGTACCACAACCAGAACACTACTTCCGTCCAGTGAAGATAGGGTCACTGACGTCACCACATCACCTCAGGAAGCCTCTAGGTGCCTTTCAGGGGCCATGCCAAACCCTCTCACCTTCCTTTGAGGTTGCCTTAGTGCCTGGTAACCACAAGAGTCTCCTTGTCTGTGATCTTTCATTTCTATAGTCTTCGTAAGTGACGTCAGCGTGTGCTGTGTTCTTTTTTCCTTGCTGACTTGTATTCCATTGCATGGACCTCCTGTCATTGCTTTCAGAGTCATTCTCTGAAAGACATCTGGCTGTTTCCAGGTGACATGGTGGTACAAGCCTATGGTCCTAACCGTCAAAAAGATCACTGTGAGTCTCAGCTGCATGGAAAATTCCAGGTCAACCTGGGCTACAGAATGAGATCTTATCTCAGAAACAAACAAATTTATTTATTTATTTATTTATTTATTTATTTATTTATTTATTTGAGTATATGTTTGTATGTACAACATGTGTGTGGGAATGCATGTCCCATGGTGTACACATGGAGATCAGAGGACAGTTTTGTGGAGTTGGTTCTCTCTATCCACCTTCATGGCCATTCAGTAGATCTAACTCTGGCTGCCAGGTGTTCATGGCAAGCGCCTTTACCTGCTGAGCCAGCTCCTGGTCTCCTCCCAGTTTTTTTTTAAAGGTGCTATGAACATCTGTGCATTGGCTTGTCAGGGGAATCGAAGTTTTATTTCTCTGGAATAAGCATTCA
The DNA here is from genome assembly GCF_011762505.2 of Arvicanthis niloticus. Classification (NCBI taxonomy): domain Eukaryota; kingdom Metazoa; phylum Chordata; class Mammalia; order Rodentia; family Muridae; genus Arvicanthis; species Arvicanthis niloticus. The sequence goes on along the minus strand of NC_047660.1, from coordinate 55,319,429 downwards.
AGGAACAGTTATTGGTCTACACAATCCCATGAAAAATTAAAATATTAAGACAATTAAATAACCTGTAAACAATTGTCATAGTCACAAGCACAGTAAACCTTGTGGTATCTCCCCATACATATTTCAGTGTGAATCTTCTCCCCCACCCCCACTTTATATGCATGAGCACCTTGCCTGCATGGTGCAGCATTTCCTTGCCTGGTACCCACAGAGGCCAAAACAGAGCATCAGATTTCCTGGATCCATAGTTATAAATGTTTACACATCATCATTTGAGTGCTGGAAATCAAATCTAGATCCCCTAGAAGATCAGCCAATGCCCTTAACACTGAGCCATCTCCCCAGCCCTCAGTGTGTGCATCTTTGTTTTGCTGTCTCCTGCTTGAATGCTTATTCCTGTGGACAGCCTGCCACACTGAACAACCTTGACTCCTCAGTGGCTCACACAGGTCAATACCTCAACGATACGAGTTGCTACCCTTCTGGACAACCTTCAGGAACAACTTTCCTGTGGAAGGGTACTTGGGTCTAAGTGGCTTTAGCATGGTGGTTCTGCTGTCCTATGGATCGACACTTAAGGTTGTCCTCTGACTCTGCATGTATTTACAAGCATGCAATGGTTCATAACTCACAGTCCCCCACCTCACCACATGGGTTCATATCCCTCAACTCTCCCTATAATAAGAATATGGAAGGAAGGATGAGTGTGGCCTGGCATTAAAAGGGCCACATCAGTGCATCTTCTCTCACTCATGTGAAAATGTGTCTTAGTTTATAATTTGATATGATATAATTTAATATACTATACTATTTTAATAGACTCTCCCACTTCTTACAAATTCCTTCCAATTAGAATTATAGCATAATTCCTAATATGAGGGTAAGATTCTTAATATTTTTGGAAGCTCTGAGACCTCACTGTCAGAAGTACACCATGGCTAGAACTAGAGGGACCAAGACCATTTTGCACCCCATACTCTGCTTTCCAGGCTGGCATAAGGGCCCCCAAAACTTCTAGGCAGCTTCCAAACCTTCTTCCCTGTTGTGGTGTCCCTCTGAAGTAGATTCATTTTTGTGTGACTACATACACATCCATGCATGTGTCTGTGCAGATATACATATGTACACATTTGTGTGAAGACCAGAGGTCAACACAGGCTGTCTTTCCTCATTTGCTCTGCACTTTTTGAGACAGAGTTTTTTACTGAACTCAGAGCTTGTCAATTCAGCCAGGCTGGCGGGCCAGAGAACCCCAGGGATCCACCAGTCTATGTCTCACCAGTGTGGGGCTTAAAAAGTCTGACCACCACTCCTGGTGTTCTCACATGGGACCCTGGGGACTGAACTCAGATCTGCGTGCTTGCACAGCGAACACTCTACGGAATGAAGCATCTCCCCAGCTCCTTATTTCCTATTTTATGAAGTATAATATCATAGAAAAAATATAATAAGAATCCTGACCACAGGGAACACTGTAAAAAGCTCATATCAGGCAGCATCTGACAGCACCAGGCCTTAGTAAAAGAAGAGTGCCCTGTATCCCTTGTCCAAGAAACTTTCCATTCATTGAGCATATTCAACCCATTCTTCTTTCATATTAGTCGTGTGGGGACCTTGAAGTCTAGGTAAAGTTTAGTCAAGATTTTCATGAGGTCATGAAATAGCATGTTCAGATGCTCCAATAACACTCGTTAATAATAATAATAATATAATAATAATAATAATAATAATAATAATAATAATAATAATAATTTTACAAAAAGGAGAAGAGAGAAGAGTTGGCGAAGGTCACTACAGTCAGGAGAGATGTGCATTTCCAGACTCCCTGCTCTACCCCTGAACATCCCCTCTCCTCCTAGCTATCCCTCTCTCTAGCCACTTCTAATTTTCTTTCTTGGCTACAAGGACTTTCTCATGATGATAGTCTTGTAGATACGAGGTCTAGGGTGTGTGGGAGCCCCGGCAGGAGCAACACAGCAGCTCTCAGGGAGTGGGGCAGGATCTCCAGCAGCCTGAGAGCTCATGGGTTTAAGAATATCCTTCTGTTGGAAAGCCCCTTGCTGGTGTTGGGCTCAGGGCCCAGTGACTCTACTATATCTCGGTCTCTGTCTCTATCTTATCTTTATCTAGATAGATAGACTCGCAGATAGACAGATAGATAGATATAGAGATATCTGTATGCATGGGTTTTTTTTTCCTGCTCGTATGTCTGTGACATCATATAGTGTCATATAGACACTATGTAGACACCATATAGACACCATGTAGTGTCTAAGGAAACCAAGAAGAGAAGTCAGGAGGGGAAGTCAAAAGAGGTTATCAAACTCATTGGATTTAGCATTATGGGTGTCTGTGTGCCAACTTGTGGGTGGTAGGAACTGAACCCAGGTCCCCAAGAACAGCCAGTGCTCTTAATCTCTGAGCCATCTCTCCAGTCCCCAGCTTCTCACTTTAACTAGAAACTTTAATCTAACTTAATGAGAAAGAAAAACCAAGAAAGTAGGGGTTGAGAAGATGGCTCAGTTGTCCAAGTGTTTACCATGTAAGCCTCCAGACCTGGGTTGGATTCCTAGCAACTATAGAACAAAACCAAAACCAAAAGTGAGTGTGTCGAGGGCATAATTGTGATCCCAGCTCTGGGGAGAAGGAGACGGGAAGATCCCTAGGGCTCCCTGGACAGCTAGGCTAGCTGAGTCAGAGAACTCTCTACTTCAGTAAGAGTCTCTCAGAAAATAAGCCAGAGAGCAATCTAGGAAGACAACTTCTGGCTACTGCTTTCTGGCTGCCAGTCACACATAGACATAAATAAGGGTAGACACACACACACACACACACACACACACGCACACGCACACGCACACGCACGCGCGCGCGCGCACACACACACACACACACACACACACACACACACACAAGCCAAAGTAGTGAATCTTTGAAAATCTTTAACTTTTTTTCTTGCTTCAAAACTGAATCTCCTCTTCCGGTCCCCAGCTGCCGAGGAAACTGTTTCCTAATGTTCCATTAGCAAAGCTAACCCAGCTGGCTCAGGGCCTGGATGGGACTCACAAGTGCCTGTGAACACATGGCACGGAATTAATTGTGCCCTTGCTGGCATGGGTGGATGACCTCAGTTAATACCACACATTCATACACGTCAGTGACATGAACTGGACCTGCAGTTATCAACACATCCAGCCTGGCAGCGCATAAACAACATGGGTATTTTCTACTGCTCTTTCATGCCCTGGCTTGAGACATGTTTCCTCCACCTGGGGCTGCCTCTGGGACCTCCTAGGTCCTGTGGCTGGTGCCATTGCCTGCTCTGATGGCAAAGGGGACCCAGCTGGGGTCTGTCTGCAGGAGGAAGAGGCCATCTTAAGATCCAGCTCCTTATCAAGAGGATGCAGTCATGAAAACCCCCCACCCTCTGAGTCCCTGCTTCCTTTTGGATCTCAGTGCATCTTTGATCTGGAGCCTAAGGCGGTTTTCCTCCCTCTCTTCCTACTTCCTCCCTCCCTTTCCTCTCCTCCACCAATTTAGGGAAATCAACTCTTATGTAGGAGAAAAGTTGCCACAAGTAATAGCTATATTAACTCTTTCTTATCAGTAAAAGATCAACTGAGCTGTAACTGACAAGGATGTAGAGTCCATCTCCAGCAGGTCATGTGACTGTAAATGGGGAGCATCTTAAAAATATTTTATATGTGTGTATATAATGTATGTAGTACTGTATACATATGTACATATAAAGACAAGGGAGAAGAGGGGAGAGAAGACTGGAAGGAAGGGAGGGGGAGAGAGGGAGAGAGGGAGAGACAGAGACAGAGAGAGAGAGAGAGAGAGAGAGAGAGAGAGAGAGACTCATAACCCAAGGTGTCCTTGAACTTGTGATTCTCCTGCCTCAGCCTTCTGAGTACAGGGATTATAGTATTGTGCCATCACACAGTTAACTTATGTGTTGCTTGTGTGTGTGTGTGGATGGGTGTGCATGTATATGTGTATTGATACTGAGTGTCCTAACTGAGCCTGGATCTCACTGATTCAGCATGACTAGGTAGCCATGGATGCCCAGGGATCTGTTTGTCTTTGCCTCCCACCCAAAACTTCCGTAAGTGCTGGAGGTCTAAACTCAGGTCTTCATGCTCATGTGGGAAGCTATCACCCCATCCAAGCCCCACTTTTATTATGGTATCTATTCTCCCATCTGAAAAACAGCTTGTCAAAAGGGCTTAAAGAAGCCAGTAAAGCCTATCACAACCACACAGTAGGCATCATGAAATCTATTGATTGCTGTTTAGTCATAGGTACATGCTGAATGCAATCTGATTTCTTCCAACGAGAGTCAGGGGTAGGTGTGCTCTGTCACTCTGAGGCTGTGAGGCTGAGCCTGGAGAACTGGTGGGCATAAGGTTCTGCTAGAAGAGGAAGGCCTTGGAGATAACCAGGAAGGCTGGACTGCCTTTTTCCAGCCCAGGCCTGGCCTCTCTGCTCTCCAGCCTTCACATTATTCTCCCCTAAAGACCCAATTTAGACAGGTTGCTTTCAGGTTAGCTGGAAAATGGGGGATAATGCTTTGCATCCTATACATAGCATTCCTTGAAGGATACTTGGTGTCTCAGCCTCAGATTAGTGAGGTCCAAGGCTGGTCTGGCTTTATGTGCTGTGTCCAGGAACTATGTGGATAGGTCGACTCTTGTCTGGCCAGCATCAGGCTGGCTTAAGGCTCAACTCATCCTATCTAAGAGCTCTAGAATTGCTGGGTTGCCTAACGACAGCCTGCAGCTGGATCATCAGCTGTGGCTTTGGGAATGGGCTTGTTTATAACCCTGAGACAAAGGGAGGAAGCCCAGAGTTGTGGAAACAACAGGCTTTCCTGTGGCCCAGGCCTTTCATCCAGGGGGCACTGTGAAGCAGGCTCCTTGAACCATACACACCACCCCTGAGACAGGACAGAGGGAAGTGGGGAAGAGGGAGGTGTAACCACTATGATTGTGCAGGGAGGGTTCCACCACTCCCCCAGAGCCTGAAGGGCATAAGTCTGTGTGTCTGTCCATTTTATAGACGACATGTTCATGCCCAAGGAAGTGAACTCTTGCCTCTGCTGAAGGGCAGTACTGAAATGCTAAAGGGCCAGATTTAAATGTTTCTCCTGTCCTTTCTCAAGTAGACATCTTCATGACAGAAAAGATGCAGGCTACCCATTTCAGAGAGTCGAGACAGGTATCTTGGAGCCCTCAGCTCCTGTCATAGAGTCATAGCATCTCTGTGTTTTAATAAGTCATTGTAAAGAAGAGAAGACACAGACCCAAGGAGGTGAGGCAACTTACACACACTTAGCAATTTCTGGGTCTTGCTCAGGGCAAGTGGTCAAGAGAGAGCTTGAGGGTAAAGGGGTAAGGAAGACAGAACAGGTTGTCTGAGCCATTGCCCAGGGCTCCAGGTCTGTCTGCCTCTTAGCTGGGATTAGGTAGGCTGGAGTCAGACCAATGCCTACAGCAGGTTAGAATTGATTCCAACTGACTCCAGCGGGTGCTACTTGGGATCCAGGCTGGCAACCTCCTGGATAGAGGTGAAGCAACCAGAACAAGGATCACCCTTGCCACATAGCTTTTACCCATCATACTTGTGACCTGACCAGGAACCTTCAGTATCTGCTGACTCCTGCTGGGGCTGTATCTGACTCCAAGTCTCTACTGCCCATGTTTTCAAGGTAACTGATAATTATTTCACTTTAATTCCAGACCCATAGGAAAGTTGCCTACCTACTTCAGAGAGGCCTAATGTCCTTCCTCCTCCCCATAGGCACCCATCATTTCTATCCTCTGCTTTCTTGATCTCAACATCACTGAGCCCAAGGGAAGGAAAGCAAAGGGCAGGGAGGGCTGAAGTTCCTGGTGTTGTGAAGAGCAAAGGTTTTCATTTCTCAAATCATGGCATCTGCAGCGCTAGGCAACAAGAAACCACTTCCCTTGAAAAGTTCCCTGACCTTTCTGATGGTGTCCAGAACTTGGCAAGCATTCAAGATGATATTTTGGCCAGGTATGGTGCCTCATGCCTATAAGCCTAGCACCTGAAAGGCAAGAGGATTAAGAGTTTGAAGCCAACCTGGAGTACATAATTAGACTGGATCTCAAAGCTAAAAGAAACAAAAAGGTCCAGAGCAGTAGGACACATTAGGTATTGGTCTACAATTATGGGATTGCAATGGTGGACCCCTCAGAGCATTTACAAAACCAGAAAGTATAGAAGCAGTGGACTCAACGGGTGACTGGAAGAAACAAGACAACATAGTTGGGTGAAGACGACCAGAGATCAGCCTGGAGTGCCATGATTACCGTTTGGTTTCAGGGTGTCTCCTAAGGCTTCATGTGCTAAAGTATAACCCCCCTTGTGAGGCACTAAGAGGATAAAAACATCATTTGGCTGTGGTGTGTTAAAGGAGGTACTTTCGGAGGTGACTAGAAGGTTGCCAGGTAGAATCTACATGAATGAATTCTGGTGACTTCATACCAAGAGAGGAAGAGACCAGGAGAGACACACAGGCTCCCTGCTTCTCACTGTGTGTTGAAAACTTGGTCCCCAATGGAATGACATTAATAGGTAGTTGAACATTTAACAGGTGTGGCCTTGTCTAACTAGGTCACTGGAAGTATTGCCATTGGAAGGGGTCAATGTACTTCTCATGAGATCTCTTGAGTTTCCTCAAGAGTACACCGTTATAAAAGAGTAAGGCTAGTCCTCTGTGAAAGCCTCTGGCTTCCACTCCCTTTCTTATGTGCTCCCTGCATGATGACAACCCATCCTCTCGGAAAGGATGCAGCCAAGCATCAAAAGGCCCTCTTCTAAGGCTGAACCAATGGGGACAATTGATCTTGGACTTCCAGGCTCCAAAACAGTTCAGTTAAATAGACATGTTTTCTTTGTAAGTGCCCTGCTTCTGATGTTTTGTTATAGGAACAGAAAACAAACCATTGAGGGTTATTAAATGTCTACTTACCCTTATGTCCTTTGAGCTAGGGACATAGCTTTTGTTGACCATGTCTTTAGCTCTTTTTCCCACCTACTTCTGATAGCAGCTAAACAATAGGAAGCACCAGGAGGGGATCAGAAAGAAAGGAGAGAGAGTGTCTTTGCTCTCCCATTTCGAGCCCAGCCATAGCCTTGGCCTTGACTGCATTTGTCTGCTCAAGTTCTTTGGATTCTTTAGCTCTGGGGTTCCTGACCCAGTGGTGCCATCTCCTCTCCTGCCAGACAGGTATGTAGCCAAAGCTTCCCACTGGCAGTATCTCCTAGGCATACAGGTTGGACTCAGAGTACTGAGCACACTATCTGTGTCTCCTCCCTAAACAATCTCCAGATAGTTAACCTTTGATGCTGACTCCAGGTATCAGAGTGACCCCTGAAGCTTTGGGGCATTCAGTACTGGACTACCTTATAGTAACTACTCTAGTTCCAGCCCAAGAAGTGACCAGTAGAAAGTGATCTGACTGGTGGGCCTATCAATCTCACAGACCTCAAATACCGTCAGAGCCCTCTGGGCTCCTCATAGTCACCCTAGGGATTGGGCATCAGGTCAAGCACAAACTGAAAACCCCATGGCCCTTGTGCCCTATGACTGTTTATCCTTCACTCATATATTCATTCAATAGACACTTCCCGAGCACCAGCAACGTAATAGCGCTACACTGTACTATGCACTGGGGACTCTTGAATCCCTCCTGACCTGGTAGGGGAAATAAACCAGATGTGCCCACAGCTGTACAGGATCAACCAGCCTGGAGATGAGAGAGGTAGAAATAAGTCACTGTAAGAATCAGGAAGACAAGGAGATGAAGGTGGGACACAGAGTCCTCTGCCTTGTATGTTATGTGGAAATATCTATATAAAGTCATTAACTAGGTTAGTGCTCCCATCGTACCTTATCTCCTGGGAAATGTTATGCCACCCACCCTCATACTGGGATGGGGCTAAGCCTTGAAGGTTAGACAATTGCCCAGCAAATGTCAGATACAGAGACTATTTCTCTAGCCTCTTCTGTATCCATATAGGACAGAAAACTGCTTCCATATATTTCCAGGTAAGAAAAGGCTGAAGTAGAATGTTCTAGATGAGCTACCCCTACCCCAGTGAAGTGTCATAGAGTAGTCCCCTCTTCAAGCTGACCCTAAGCAGGGACAGTGAACGTTTCCCATGTCTGCTGCCCACAGAGGCTACAGGTTGCTTCAGGTCACTCAATAGACAGACGATGAGACTCTCAAGACTGGACTCTCCCAGGCCTCACCCCGGTCTCCTCCTGGGCTCTGCCCCACCTCTGTCTCTTTCCTTCCTCACCGGGACTTGGCCTCTAGTGGCCTCAAGGGCGACCTCGACCACGGTGAGAAGCATGATGACAAAATGACAAAAACATTCTTGAGGAAATGAGGCTCTCTGCTTGGAGGCCACAGCGGTGTCAGAGTCACTCACTATGCTGCCGTCATGGAACCATTCCAAGCGCTCCGGGCTGCTCCCCCTTCCTGTTTGGACTTCGAATTATTGTCCCCAGGGTGCAGAACCTTTTGGGGGTCCATGGTCCTTGGTGTTTACACACAAGGATGGCTGCACACACTGTGCAGAAGCAGGCTAGGGAAGAAGCCATGTTACCAACTGAGAACTGGCTCTGGCATAGCCTCTGCCACTTAAGACCAGGGCACAGGGGAAAACATGGCACTCTGCCAAGCCACTGGTTTCTTCTGTTTGAGGGGTTTTCCCAGCCTCCTGGCCTCATAGGAACAGTAGGACAGGCTGAAATAACATGCCTAAGTATGCACAGACCCACACCTGGGTCTTGATCCCAGTTCCATTTTGCAACACCATGCTTTGCTCCAAAGTTGTCATGGTGCCCAGCTGTGGTTGGCTGCTTCTAGACAACCCACCTTCCCCAGATCCTGCTATCACTGCCATCACATCAAACAAGTTCCCTTCAGTGAAGTGATTGCAGGCTTCAACTTAACCCTGCTGCATAGATGCTCGCTTTCCCAAGCTCTGACAGGGGGGCTGGCTCTACTTTTAGAGTCTCGGATGCCCCTAGACCTAAGGTCATGATGGGGCACTATGTGATTGGCACCCAGCTATGCCCAGTGGATGACCCCAGTGAGTTCCAGATCTGTCTGAAAAATACAGACTGAAAGTTTGTAACATCTCAGTGCTTGGGCCTTACCCCAAACACAAAAGCCCAGTGTTTGCAGGTAGAGTCCAGCAGCCCACTGCTGCATCAGCCTTGGGAGCCTCCTATGGCACAGAGGCTGGCCTCTCTCACTAGCTGCATTACCTCCCCCTCCAGAATCTTCCTGAGCCTGGGGTTCTTGGATTCCCCCTGCATAAAAGCTGCCGCTACCTCCTTGTTGGTAACTAATGGCTTCTGCTGCAGGCCTTACAGTCACGGCTCTTTTGCCCTGATTGTTTTGAATTGTTTTTGTCTAGCATATATATAATTATATGTGTCTGTGCACATGTGCACACATGCATGTGTGTGTGTGTGCATGCATGTGTGAATATATGCTATGGCACACATGTGGAGATCAGAGGACAACTTAAAAGAGTCATCTCTTTGTATAATGTGAGGTCCTGGAATCAAACTCAGGTCATCAGGGCTAGCTGCAAGAGCTGCTGAGCCATCTCACTGGCCCATCTCGATTTTTGAGGCAGGCTCTTTTATGGGTACTAAGGACTTACCAAATTGGTAGGCTGGTTGGCCATGAAGCCTCAGGGATTCTCCGGTTTCTTTGAGATAACAAGCCCATGCCACCATACCTGACTTAGTACAGGTTCTGGAGATCAAGTTCACGTCCTTATGATTGTGTGGCAAACACCTTGGCTGAGCCATCTTGCCTAGCCTCAACATACTATCTTTTGAAAGCTATATTTTTATTTTCTGCATGACAGATATGTATTTAACTCAGTGATTTGGGACACATGACCAAGCCCTGTGGCACCATGACCCCAGTCAAGGAAACAGACACATCAGTGCCTCTCAGAGCCTCCTGGGGTTCTTTCATAGCCGATGGTTAAGTGTTTTATGTCAGTAGTAAGAATGCTGAAAAGGAGACTCAGCTCTGCTGATAGGTTCTTCTCGACCCAAGTGCCTGCTCACCATAGTCCCTGAGACACGGCAGCGATAAGATCTCTAATCCCGCTCACTTTCTGAAAAAGGCCCTTGTCGGTCTGGGCATGCTGATTTTTGCTGTTTTGTTCCATATTTTCTCTTGTTGGTGGTGAGTGGCCTCACCTCAAGCCTCCTTATGTTGCTTCCCTGAGGTGACTGTCTCCTCACAGCTGGCTTTCCCTGCCCTGTAGGTTTCTGAGTGACTGGGAGATGCTATAGCCTGGAACATCACCTAGAGATGATTCTCTGGCCTGGGATTGTTCTCTGGCCATTTCTCCTCACACTGCAATGTGGAAAGGTTTCAACAGCAGGTTCATAGCCTGTTTTTAGACTTCATGTACGAAGTCATAGGCAGGATGGGATCTCTGTTGTTGATTCCTGGTGCAACTACCCAGGCTCAAGAAAGATTCAGCATTCAGTGCTGTTTTCCTGAGTTTCGATGACTGATCAACTGTCTTTTTAAAAAGCCCTGTCAAGTTCTCTGTGTGCACACTCGAGTGTGCATGTGTGTGTGTATGTGTGCATGTATGTATTTGTTACATATTTCTGTGTGTAGGTAGTGTCTTTGTGAGCTTGTGTGTGTGTGTGGAGGCCAATGGACGACCTCAAGAGCCTTTCCTCAGTCCTCATTCATCTGTCTTTGGTTTTTGAGACAGTGTCTCTCACTTGCCTGGAACTGACTAGGTTGGCCAGCAAACCTCAAGGATCTCCTGTCTCTACTTCTCCAGTACTGAAATTACAAGTGAACACCATTATATGTTTTATACATATACTAGGCTGCCCCCCCTTCTCTCTTCTTTTGCATAAGCTCTGGGAATTGAGCCTCATGCTTACAAGGCAAGTACTTACCTAAGCTGTTATCAATGCTCAGTTCTGCCCTCAGGGATAACTGCCTTCCCCCCGCCCCCCCCCCCCCGTCCACCCATTCTGTCCTCCCCAACTCCCCCCTATTCCTTGCTATGATATTTTCATCTTGATGCCCTTGGCTCCATCTTGTAACTATTCACTGGCCCATAGGTTCATGCACATCTCTACCTTCCATGGCTCCCTCAGCCCTGGCAGCTACAGGATATCTTCTTTCTTTAGCTGTTTACACACACACACACACGCACACACACACACACACAGAGAGAGAGAGAGAGAGAGAGAGAGAGAGAGAGAGAGAGAGAGAGAGAGAGATACACACACACACAGTGGTCCACAATCAGGTTCCATCTCTACTCTCCCTTCTTTCTCTTCTGGTTGCACCCCTTCTCTCAAACCTCCCCACTGTACAGACCCCTCGGCATCATTTACTGCACTCACATTTGTCAGACACCTCAGTATGCCAAGTCCAGGGCACAGACACACACAGTCTCACTTCCTGCCTTTGAAGAGCCCAGGCCAGACTGTGCATCTCGCTTGCCTTTTAAGCCCCCTAAGTAGATGCCATGCCTGTGGCCGGCTTCCCCTACAGATAAGCTGTCTAGAGAATATTGGCAAGTGTGGCCGGGTGGAGGGCAGGAAGATGTTCCGACACGGGTCTTGTTTTGCTTTTCGGCAGTTTCCAGGGATTCTCCTTCCTGTGCCAGTATCAGGCTTTTTCCTGTCCAAGGTGTCTTTTCCTTAGTTGTCATAGATGTAATCTTCCTTTCTCAACAGTTGGGAGCCTCTTCCTAGTAGCTGCAGATGAAAAAGAAAGAGAGAGAGAGAGAGAGAGAGAGAGAGAGAGAGAGAGAGAGAGTCTAAGCATTTTCCTGGCTAAATTATACACCGTCAGGTCTCTTGGTTGCCCTGAGCTTTCTCTAGTGTCCATTTTGCTCTCTGCTCCCCTCTTCCTAATTTGGGACCTGGATTTTTTTGGGGATCTATAGGTGGGAACCAAAGGGCCAGAATGCTGAACTTATCTGCAGTATATGTAGGAAAGAAAGGGACCTTTTGGTTTTACAGTTTCCCGTATCCTTATGACAGAAGTTGAGAATATGATCCAGGACTAATGTCTTTGTATTTCTCAAGACTCATTCAGGGAGACTGTGTGCAGGCCTTCCCCAGATGATCCCTGTATAACTCCAGTGGTCTTTAGTTCAGCACCCATCTTATGGTTGAGGTCATAGAAACAGAGGAGCCAAGCAGCTGCTAGCCAGCTCCTGGCAGAGCCAAGATGAGTCAGGAAGCAGCAGGTGCCTCAAGTGTCAAAGGTGACGACCAAGTCCAGGAGTTTTCTCTTCCTCTCTGAGTGATTAAGTCCATGAGATGGGTGTTTATCCCTCCACCCTGTGTCTCACTTCTGTTTGGCCAACGTCTGACACACAGGTGCCAATCAGTGTTTGTGGCAGGTTTGTGAGCATCACATCTGCTCTCATCCAGTCACTTAGCCAGGAGCTACACACTGAGTGTCAAGGACACATTCTGCCACATAGACCTGGTCTTCTTCCCATGAACTCTCTCACCAGCTTGGCTTTGGGAGGATATCCTGCACTGAGTGGCCTTTCTTAAAAGGCAGTTCATCCTAGCCCCAACCCAATTGCTTTGTTTTAAAGATGTATTTAACTCATGTGTATGTATCTGTGTCTGGGTGCCCTCAGAGGCCAGAAGGGAGCAGAACATTCCTGGAGCTAGCGTTATGGGCAGTTGTAAGGTGCCTGGTATGGGTGCTTTAAACTGTACTCTGGTCCTCTGGAAAAGCAGTGAGTGCTCTTAATCACTGAGTCATCCCTACAGCCAGAAGCCCACTTAATTAATTTTTTAAAGTTGTATTTGTTATTAGTGTGTAGAAGGAAACACATGTATACCACAGAATGTGTAAGGAGGACAGAGGACAACTTTTGAGAGTTGATTTTCTCCCACTGTGAGTTCTAGGGATTAAACTTGGCTTGTGGGGCAAAGCACATATGCACTAGGCCACCTCACAATCCCACTTATTTTTAGCTCTTTAAGTAGAGGGACTTTCTTGGTATCTCAAAATGGCCTTGAACCACCGTCTTCCAAGCTCTAGGATCACAGACGAGTGACATCACCACCTGCACAGCCTTTCTTTTTAAAATTCAATTTAAAAAAAGCATTTTATAATTTTATTTATTTATTTATTTATGTGAATACACTGCAGCTGTCTTCAGACACACCAGAAGAGGGCATCGGATCCCATTACAGATGGCCGTGAGCCATCATGTGGTTGCTGGGAATTGAACTCAAGACCTCTGGAAGACCAGTCAGTGCTCTTAACCAATGAGCCATCTCTCCAGCCCTGCATTTTATAATTCTTAATTGTTGTAAAATATGCAAAAGTTAAAAGCTACCATTTAACCTTCTCAAGTGCTTAGTTCAGTGGTATAAAGCCCATTTATGTTTTCGCGCAAGTCATCTCTACCACCATCGCTGGAAGTCTTTTACTTTTCCAAGCTGAAACTTAATATCATTAAATATCAATTCCTCATTCCTCATCTCCTCCATGGCTGTAGCCCTCATTCCACCCCCTGTCTCCAAGCACTGCTTGAAAGTGAAGTCACACAGCTCTCATCCAGCCATGGCTGGCTTATTTCACTTAGCACGGTGTTCTCTAGGCTCATGTAGGTCACAGAACATGTCAAAATGGTGATTTCAAAGCTCACTAATAATTCTGTTCTGTGGACAGATCATGTGGTGCTTATCCACCCATCTGTGAATGGGTACTTGGGTGGTTTACAGTTTCTATCTCCTGTGAATAAACCTCTATGGACATTGCTGCACATATCTCTTTCAGACTCTGCTTCCGGTTGCTCTGGGTATGTCACAAGTGGAATTTCTGGGTTCTGTGCTAATTCTACAGTTAATTTAGTGATCTTCCGCCACACTGTTTTGTTAGGGCCTGCACTGCTTTATATCCCATAATGGATACGTGTTCACTGCACTTGGTCATTGTCAGCCTTCAACACAGAGACATTCCACACACACATTTCAAAATCCCTGAAATTTAGATGCAGCTTGTTATTAATACAACATCCTAGCTCATCAAGGGATCATTCTATCTCTTTCTTTTCTAGAGGATCATAAAATTATATCAATCTCCTTGTAACTATGGTGGAGCTGAGATACTGGAAGACTGTGCTAAAATGATCAAATGGCCCCGTATGGCCTATTCAGACCCTTGAAGCAATGGGGACCCCAAGAAGGACTTAGTTCCTTGCTAAGTGACACTCTGTGGCTCTTGCTGCCTCTGGGAGCCAAGTGTTCTGTTACCTATAGCTTCAGGCATCTGTGTGTAAACCCATCAACTGTTCAAGGTCTCCATGATGTCTCTTCCTCCTGTCTATCCCCTTTTGTTCTTGCAGTGAGGTCATTGTCTCTTGTCCCTGCCTGTGATTTCTCTCAACCTATTTACTCTGTTCCTGAATCTATCTTGTTTGTTGTTCAATGGCCTCCAGCCCCTCCCTGAGCTGAGCCAATGTCCAGGTTTCTAGCCAGCTAAACTGTTTCCTCCCCCAGGCCCTCAGACCCACCCAGCCCAATTCCTCCATTGGCCTGTTACCTTTTTGAGTATTTCCTGTGGTTTCTATTTTTTCTCCCTTAATCTGTTTTTCTCCGATCCACCTCTCCACGCCCCCAAACTGGAAGCCTCTGCTTTCTGTCCACTTCCCCTGAAATCCCCGCACCCTTCCGCCCTCTCCATCCTTCCTGACTCCACCCCTCTAGGCAGACTCAGTGTCTTCTGGCCCTGGGTTTCCCTGGAATACTTCATCACCAGTGGTGGGGCCACACAGACTGTTACCAAGATCATTTGCTGCAGATTCCCAGCAAGACACTGACTCCCATGTGGCCCTCTCACCACCCCTTGGGCCTCCAGGGGCTTGAAAACTGAGGAAGAACCCCTACCCCCATAATCAACTGGACTCTGCATTGCCTGTGGGACCCTGCCATTTTCCTGGAGGGACTCTCTACTAGTTTCACCTATGTGGCCACTAACTGGGAGAACAGAGGCTGCTGAGAGAACAAGGGTCCTGGGAACCACAGTCTTACTATCCATCACCCCTGAACCTTTATGTGAACTTTAATGTCAGGAAAGTGGTCTTCTCTGTGCTGAACTAGAAAGAGTTCTAGTTCTGTGATTGTGGGTTCCTCCTTCGTGCTACTAGAAGAGGAACCCACAGGTATAGGTCATCCTGATTGGACCAGCATCAGCTTGGCCAATGAGGAAGGATAATACTTCTCAAGGCTCCTGCTAAGAGGGAGGATAAAGACCAAGAAAGGGTGTGAAACTAAGATGCACTATGTTGTGTTGGCCAGTGCCTGACCCTTTGCATCACCGTGAAGATCTGCCTGTAGGAGAGGGCACCTAAACCTGTGGTACATGAGGCACCTAGGAGATATAATAGGGGCCTTAACCCGCTTTGCAGCACAAGTTCTTTTCTAGCTAGCTGTAGCTTCTGTGTCCATTGAAATGTGGGTGTTTCCCTGATGCTGATGCTGCTTTTTGGCTAGCCAACACCATATGTAAGGCTTGAATCCCATGACATACACCTCAACTCATATTCATCAAGCCAGAGTTTCTGCCTCTTGTTACTGAACAGTCCATGTTCAAGGACCATTTGAGTCTTTCCCATTCAAAATTACTTGCTGTTTTCTCCCAGTCACTCACTCATTCATTCATTCATTCATTCTTGTATTCACCTAGGATATCACAACATCTGCTGTCTTGGGCTGTACACTAGATTCGGGGAACACAAAGACTAAAAATCTTTAGTCATCCATCATAGTGTGTCTACTGGACACATGAGTGTGCAGGCCTTGTAGGTGGGTGCCATAGCATTTTAGTCTTTGTTTGTGTTCCTGTAACCCAATATACAGACTAGAACAGAAGATGTTCAGTAATCTCTGATGAACATGACTAAGCAAACAGCCAGGCAACACAAGAGAGACTTAAAGGGGAAGAACTCAAAAGATTTGCCACATTTCTTCAAAGAAGAGACTCTTCTTGGTTTTGTTGGTGTGGCTGTAAGTTCCACTTGTTAGTGACCCCCACAGAACTGAGGGTTCACCTTCCCTCACTGTGTTGACAAGGATCAGTGCCATCCCTTCCAGCGATACCCTCCACGGTGTCCCCTTCATAGACCTCAGTTGGACAGGTCTGCTCTTCCAGCTCCTTCTCCTGGGGCTGAGATTTCTTATAAAGTGTGTGTATGGGCACACATGTGTAATGTGTGTGCGTGTCCATAGAAGTATGCTCGAGTGTGTCTGAGAGTGTGAATGGCATACTGGGTCTGTGTGTATGGATGGTGTGAGGGGATGTGTGCTGCTGGACATGTCTATGCAGTGCCCTGCACAACACTGTCACACTAGGGCAGGACATTTACTCAGAGAGTTGGGAACTGCCAGCTCTGATTTGGGACTTAGGATCTTGCAAGTCACGAAGCCTGTTTAATGATCAGAAATTCCAGTTCACAGAACAGTTATATTCTAGAAAGATGTTAGAATCATGGGGCTGTCAGGCCCTTGGCTTGTGATGTTGCACTTCTGCCTGGGGCCTGGAGGAGCCAAGGACGTCTTTGCCTTAGACCTCTGCCTTTCCTTGAGTGTCCGGCTAAACTGCTGTCTCCTCTGGTCTCCTGTGCACACAGGGTTACAGTGGCAGGAGTCCTATCTACCGGGGATGTTAGAGGACATGGTGATATTGGGCAACACCGATGCTGAAGACATGATGGTACTGGGAACATGATGATACCAAGGGACACAGTGGTGCTGGGGACATGATGATACCAAGGGACACAGTGGTGCTGGGGACATGATGATATCAGGGACATGGTTATGTTGGAGGATGCAGAGATGCTGTGTGACATAGTGATGCCAGAGGACATGTTGACTGAAAGGTATGATGATATTTGGGATGGAGTGAACCTCTGGGGTATAGTGACATTGTGAGGCATGGTAGACTTGATGATTCAAATAGACATGGTGGTTGCAGGAACATATTGATATGGTAGACTTGCTGGTACTAGAGACATGATAATGCCCACATACACAGCAGTGCTGGGGACACTATGGTGCTTCCTTTCTCTCTGGGTTCATCAGCAAAAACTGTAGTTGTGAGTTAAAATAAACATCAAGAGAGACAAATAAATAGCCGCTCTGGATAGGTACGGGGATAACTGTGTCTGGAGCTGCAGTAACATTGGCTGGAGAACTAGTGAGAGCAGCTTGTAGGGATTAGAGGGGAGGAAGGAGGTTGCATGAGCTAATTATACATCTGCCCAGAGATGAGAGGATTACAGGCTCCTTTGTGCCCCATGGTTTTAAAAAGGAGGGACAAGTCCCTTTTCTCTCCAACAAATGGGGCTAAATAAAGAGCAGTGCCACCAAGGATTGAGGTGTGGTCTTGGGAGTCACCCATGCTCCTACAAGTATCCGTTGTGTCTCTGAGCACTCTCAAGTGAAAAATCATCCTCTAACCCCATTGGCTCAGGTCCTAGATAACTGACAGGTTCAGCTCCCAGCAGAAAGCTCTATGAGGGTCAGGGCTATTCATCCACCTTTATTTTCCAGGCACAAGTCTGGGAGCCCTGGAGAGTGCAAGTTCTGTTTCCCAGGTTGAATAGGCAGAGAAAGGCACTGGTCAGGAGGGAGAAGCTAGAGGAGATGCTGTCCTAACAATGGTGGCTGCTCCCACAGTCCAGGGTAGAGAGGGCTCAACAAAGAGGACAGCCACAGTGGGGTGCAGGAGGGCAGGGCCACCTAACTGGAGAACCTTAGAGTATTTCTGTGAAGAGGCAGGGCCAGGGGACACATGGGTTTTTTTCTTGCAGATGCCAGGGAGCCCAGGAAGGCTTGGGAACACAAGAAAAAGCCAGGTTTCAGAGCAACCTGACTGCCACAGGCAGAGAGGAGTACCTGGGACAGGAGAGGTACACAGGTTTTGCAAGAGTCCTACGGGAGGTATCAGGGATGCACACCATGGGATAGTGTGAGCAGAAATGGTCAGTGGGGACAGGTCTGTGCCTCGGTCTCTCCTGCTGGTGCAGCAAGCTAAGATACCCGCTCACGAGGCTCATCGCCCATCTTGAAAAGACTTTAGAGGAAGGAGGTGTTAGAGATAGCTTTTTAAGTGTTGTATTTTTTAAACATTTCATTTAATGTGCATGCACGTGTGCATGTGTGTACATACACCCATGAAAATAACTTACAGGAGTAGGTTTTTTATCCACCATGTGGGTCCCAGAAATCAAACTCAGCTCATCAGGCTCGGAGGCAAATATCTTTACCCAAGAGCAAAGGGTCAAAAGTCTTTATTCTCGTCTCTAGCAGTTTTTCTTGCCCTCTTCTGCCAAGCTGGGGTCATCTTGCTGAGATCCATAACTTATTTTTAATATCAAATCAGACAACAGTCTAATAAGGAAGACACAGGATATAAAGTGATGGGTCCTGCTTTTGATTATATAGACAAGGGTTTCCAGTCTCTTTGTCCGATCCCCTGTCTCTAGAGTGCTTGGGACCAGTGATTGAACCCTAGCCCTCCACCCGACAGCTGGAGTGCAGAGAGACAGGGATCTCCCGGGTGCATGGGAGACCACAGAAGAAGGACTCCTTCTGCCCAGAGCTCTTGACTCCATGTCCTGCATCCTACCTCCGAGTGTCCATCTTTATTCTCTACTTATATTTTAGAAGAGAAAGCATGAGGACATTCAGGGGATGCCGGCTTGGCAGAAGAGGACAAGAGAAACAACTAGAGAAGAGAAGAGAATAAAGACTTTTGACCCTTGTTCTCTTGTCAAGTGCTTCAGATGTATAAATTTATTTGTCTACTATAACCACTATCCAGACTAACTAAGCCAGATTCTACAGACATTCTAAGTCATTATCTTCCTGGGTCATATAGATAGAAAGTAGCAGAGGTGGTAATGGGAGTGGCACTCAGATCTTCCTAATGCTAAATCTTTACCTTTTAATCCAGATAGATCAAACTGTCCCTGTATAGATGGACAGAACTAATTTGGGGTGTCATGAAGCACCTCCATAAAGAAAGGAGGAGACTAAGTAGTCCTAGTCTGTGAGTTACCTTCTGAGTCTCTCTTCCTTTGTCTGTTATAGTTGTCTGGCCCTCCACATCATGAACAGCACCCCAGGAGACACAAGGGATGCTCCTGCACCAAGCCAGCCTGCACCAAGCCACCGGCAGTGTCTCCTGCCCTCTGTGGCTCACACTCCCTCCGTTACTGAGGTGACACCGGCCAAGAAGATAACCTTCCTCAAGCGAGGAGATCCCCAGTTTGCTGGGGTTCGCCTGGCTGTTCACCAGCGCACTTTCAAGACCTTCAGCGCCCTAATGGATGAGCTGTCTCAGCGCATGCCTCTTTCCTTTGGGGTGCGTTCTGTCACCACACCCCGGGGTTTGCATGGCCTCAGTGCCCTGGAGCAGCTGCAAGATGGGGGCTGCTACCTCTGCTCTGATAGGAAGCCCCCTAAAACTCCAAGAGACACAGGCCAGCTTCAACGGAAAAGCCCCTCTGCTGGGCAGTCACAGGTTTTTGAAGGTGGCGGTGAAGCCCCAGTAACATCCTATTCCTGGAAGGGTCCCAGGGCCCCAAGGAGGCTGACACTGGTGAAGAATGGGGATCCTAGATGCCAGCAGACAGTGGTTCTCAGTCACAAGAACACCAGGAATCTGGCAGCCTTTCTCAGCAAAGCCTCTGAGCTTCTACGCTTTCCTGTCAAACAGGTGTACACAATCTGCGGGAAGAAGGTAGGCTGTGGGGCAAGTATTTCCTTTGGACCCTGGGTCAAATACATAGATGGATGAGTAAGGCAGCCATGACTGCCCACTGCAAATTAACGGAGACACGAGGTCAAATCTGTTAATCAAACAGCAACCATCAGACTTGGGGAAATGGCTCAGTTGGTGGAGTGCTTGCTATGTCAGCATGAGAACCTGAGTCAGGCACACACAAGCATGCATGCATGTATGCATGTGCACACATCCATGCTTGCACATGCACAAGCACACACACACACGCACATGCACATTCTTGCACATGCACATGCATAAGCACATGTGCACACACATACTTGCGTGCACGCACACACATGGCCACTCTACTCAAAGCTCCCATTTAGTAAGTACTTAGCACACAGCAGGCCCTGAGCCTTACACATGTTTCTCATTTGTTATGCAGTCCTCTCAACAGGCCATTTCCATCTGAGTTTAGTGCAGGAAACGGATCACCCAAGGTACCTTGAGCATCAAGAGATTTAATGCGGGAATTAGGGGCCAGGTCTAGAAAGCGGGAGTGTGAGATCGGGGCTGGGTCTACAGAGATGACTCACCACATCCTGCAGGTAGCACTGTGAATACTGAGTTTGAGAACACATCGGTGAGGCTGACAGCCAAGCTTGAGATGCTCAACAAGCACAGCTACATCTCAACTCCCAGGCCCTCTGGAGGGAATAGTCTGCCATAGCCACTTCAGCTTTGTTAGTCTCCCCAGGAACATCCTCTGAGAAGACACAGGCCAGCTGTGCCTGAAGGAGTGGTGTTGGTATTGCTTGTTCATGCTGCTGTGTTTGTGCTGCTCCTGCTCACGAGCTGGCTGAATGGGCTTTGGGTAGCTGGTGAGAGAAAACCTGACATTCACTGATTGGGCCATCTGTCTATGTGATGCTCACCTTTTTGTGACCACTTACCAATGACAAGTATGCCTTCACTCACTAGACAATTGTTGGGGAGCCTTTGGGAGCTGCTTCTCTAGAGTCCCTTACCAGCAGACCTCCAATGTTGGTCCTTCCGAGTCCCTCGCTCTCAAGTGGAATGCCTAGCCACTACACAGCTATTGTTCCTTCTGTAACAAGGACCATCTTTAACCAAAACAAAGTCTATTCCATTCTGAATCCAAAACCTCCTGAACATCCCTCCACACCTTCCATGTTCCCCGAGTGGGTCTGTAATGCAAGAGTCTCTGGCACACCACTGTCTCCTCAGTACTTGATGCTATGGCTGTGAGATGGAACAGAGATCTACCCAAAGAATAAATCCACCTCCAAGTTGAAAAGAACAAAGGGGACTTTAAATGAACTAGGCTGGATGTTAAGGAGTATAATAGAGTTGTGTGTGGCAGGGGAAGGATATGTGCCCTCTGGATATATACTAGGGAGCATGATTGTTGGCTCACATGCTTGGTTTTGCAAGAAACTGATTTCCAGATTGGCGAGACCACTTTTCTTCCATAAGTGACAGGTCCTGATGTCCTGCCTCCTTGCATTTGATGCCGTCATTGCTCTGTGGTTTGGTCATTCTAATAGTTTCATGGTAGTGGTGGTGGGGTATCTCGTTGTTCCTGAACACACCCTTCTAATTTGAAATTATTCGAAAGAACACACCCTTTCGAGCCCCCTGATACTGTACACTGCTGAGCATGTAACTGTAGCACAGGCCTTTAGATGTACAGGGCCGCAGAGGCTAGAGAAATACACTTAGAGTAAAGTCCTATTTACTGGAGTGATGGGCCCTGAGCCAGGAGTGGGGAGTAGGAGGAGAGTGGGCAGAAACATGTTCTCCTGCTGGTGGGTCTAAGGAAAGGGTAGAATTTGAGAATAGAGGGGCTCCCTGGGAGAGCTGTGCTCTGCCCTCATTCATTCAGTCAAGTAGAGGCAACTGGTTTGATTTATACTGGAAAGTTGTCAAATACTGGAGAGGACTCCACCTGGGCAAACGATAAGGTTAGGTAAGAATTAGATCTCCAAATGGAGGTATTGAACATTCTGCTGCAAGCACTTTACAAAGCATATTCTAGAAGGTAGATATGCTCCGGGAAGCACCTTAGCGGTCCCAACCTCTTTTCTATCTAAAGTAACCTGTGGTCACAGACTCTCAGCTGGTGAGAACAGAGAAAGGAATCTTCTAGAAGGCAGTGGGTTCTCAGCCCCTGGCTAGTGATAAAGGCATGGGATGTGGTATATAAGAGTCAAGAAGGGCTGAGGAGATGGATCTTCCTTCCCCGGCCTTCAAAAGCAGAGGGGCTCTCAGACCAGGCTCCCAACTCTGTGTTAACCTCTTTCAGGTGGACTCTCTGCAGACACTCCTGGATGGCCCCTCCCTGCTGGTATGTGCTGGGAACGAGGCCTTCAAACGTCTGGAGATGGAAAATGAGAGAGGGAACAGGACCAGAATGTTATCTGGTGTGACTGCAAGGAATGAACGTGGTGAGTGGGTTCTGGGGCTTCCCAGTTTCTTTCAAATGGGACATCGGCTCCACCAGATTGGTAGTTATCAGTTCCATACTCACAGGAAAGATGCTTTGACCCAGTTCCTTGCTCTTTAACCTATGTTGAGTCTCTCTTGCTTCTTTCTCCATCCATCAGCTTTAACTGAGCAGAGCATTTCTGGGGACACCTGGGAGCAGTGTAGATTTTAACATAGAGAATTTGAGCTTAAGATTCTTAGGGTCTAAAATAACCATTAAGATTCCCAGTGGACATGCCATCATAGAGGTTCCAAGCTCTGTTGAGTGGAGCATTTAAGTCCTTCAGAGAGACGGCCACCTTAGGCACCAGTGTTTGTCTACAGCAGGTTACAATGATTAAAACATGCTACAACCATGGACCATCCATCCAGACACATAGATCCATCAAAAAGCCCACCCTGGGCCAGGGTCTCGGCTTCATTATTAAAATATATGCTATTTTGAGGTCACAGTTTGCAAATGCAGAATAAAATTACAGCAAAACTACTGAGCTGATAATAGGAAGAGTTTGGCGGATAAACAAATGGCTCTCCTTTGTGAGACTCTGTTAAGAAAATGATCAAAGACAATGTTAGGCCATGCCAGAAGAGCCACAGGCTTGCCTGATGCTTTCTCCTGTCCAGATGTGTTCATGAGGTCTGTCCTCCTGGACACAGGTGCATCCCACCAAGCATAGCTCAGGAGATAAAATGAGAAACAGCTGGAACTCCATTTTTCTCCAAGGCTACTCTCCATCTCATGTGGCACCCACTCGAGTTTTCTACCTGAGGTGCAGGCTAGAGTCTCAGGAACTGATGATGTATGTTTAAACTTCCTCTAGAAATCTTTCTTCAGCCCAAGAGCCTGGCCATTGTGAGGGAGATGGGTCACCAGGAATCATCACATCAGTTTACAGCTTATGGTCAGATATTGGGCAGCAGCCTGAGCTGCCTTCTGTTCCAGATTAATGAATTCCCACTGTGTGGCTCCACCTTCCATGCCACACTCTCTCTAGACCCTGACTGTGCCCGTGCCTATTTAGCATGCATTACTATGCAGTAAATGTTCTGTGCAAGAAGCTTCTTGAAGCAACTCAGTGTACAGCAAGTGCTGTGTGCATGGCTGTACGATGAAGCAGCACAAGTCGGTCTCAGACACAGAAGTAGTGGGGAATTGGTGGCTTTGGGTGAGATTCAGCCTCAGTTCTTCCTTTCTGTGTCACCCATGGGTCCTTCTAGAATGGCCCCGTCCTTGTCTCCCACTGCTGTCCTCTCCAGTAGCTCACTGCCTTGCTTTCTTCTCTCTTGCTCCACTGTGTAACAGGTTGCTGGGGACCAAACACCAAGCAGAGTGTCATACACTCGAGGGGCAGATCTGGCGGCAAGCTGCGGCAGTTTTCCTTGGCTTCAGAGAGGTCTGGTCTCAGTGACCATCCAGCATCTGGTCATCAAGCCTGGGCAGGACCTGCTTTGGACAGGTGCCCTCAGGACACACCTGCCCCACCTGGTTCCTTGGTGGCTGCTGATGGTGTAGAGAAGAAGGTCTGCATGAATGAGGATGGCAGTCTGTCTGTGGAGATGAAAGTCCGCTTCCAGCTTCTGGATGAGGACACCCTGCGGTGGTCCCAGAGGGTGGGGGTGGGGCATGCCAGTGTCTTCGCAGGAGCCAGTGGAGAGGGTCAGGACCTGAGGGAGGCTGACAGGTTCTGTTGCAGACAGGAGGGCTACCCTTGGGGCATCTTAGAGCCTGGGGCACAGGGACTGGGTCCCTATGATGGAGGATGCCAGGGAGCTTTTGATGTGGGCCAGCAGTCACGGCCCAGCTATGACATATGGAGGAATCCCCTGACTGCCCCTGAGGGCACAAGGCCAACACCTCGAAGGAGATGGGGTCTGGCTAAGCTCTCTAGATGCAAGAACCACTGGAGACAGGGGGCCAGTGATAGGAAAGGACATGGCAAAGATAATTCCAGCCCAGTCTCGACTCGTAGGCATCCTAGAAGTGTCCAGCCAGGCTCCTGCTGTCCTTGGACTCCAGAAGGTGAGACAGGCAGTGACACCTTGCAACCAGTCTCCTCAGCTTCTTCCCAAAGTGAGACTGAGCTGGAATCTGGTGAGAGCCCCTGCTTACAGGACACAGGACCCCGTGGATTGAGACCTGAGACCCAAAGTATAAAAAGAGCCCTTTCTGATACATCAGTCAATGTCGAGTCTTGTGGGGAGTCTAGTGAGGGTGGTGGTCAGCTCCACAGAGGCTCAAGCCAGGCAAGGGTCATGGCTTCCCAGGGGCAAGTCACCAAAGGTGACAACCCCTATATTTCCACCCAGAGTCACTTACCTTTGAACCACCCGGGTCTTCAGACAGAGAAGTATAGTGAGGGCACCAGGTGGCGGGAGGTCAGAGGTGAGCCTGTACTGAGACTGCCCCTGGTTCCGGGCCATTCTGGTTCTCAGAACACACAGAGAGATGCTCTCCCAGTTCCTGCCCGTGCCCCAGCCCAGCGGAGGCAAAGAAAGCAGAAGAGGCCAGCTGGTGTTGTGTGCTTGCCCAGTGTCTCTGCCCCTTACCAAGTGGCTCAGAAAGGCCATGCCGGGCAGTGTTACCATTGCAGGGACACTCAATCCTCACTGGACACAGCCTTGCAAATGCCAGTGCCTCCGGAAAGAGAACAAGCCTGCCCAGGAAGCCCAGCACAGCAATTTCCTTCAAACTCATCCAGTGCAGAAAACCAGGCCGAGGATCTGAGATCCCCATGCTCTAGTTCTCTTGATTTTCGGGAAACACAAGCCACCAGCAAAGCCGCCACCATGGCTATGAGTGACTCAGACTGTGTTTCCAGCTTTTGTCATCCCAGCACTCACTCTGCAGAGCCAGTAGGGGACACCAAGTGCCAGGCTCACTCATCAACTCCCTCACCTGTCCACAGAGAAGAGGTTGGTTGCCTGCGGGACACGGCAGGGACCACCCCTGAGCCTTTCTCATCCTCTGTGCTACCGGACAGATGGCCTGAGGCAGAAGATCCAAGAACCTACCAAGATCGCTTACAGGTTGCACCATCTTCTCCCTTCACAGTCCCCAGTGGTCAGACACAGGCCTCTGTCTCTGAGGCCTGCTTAGGGGGAAGTAGTTTCTGCCCAACTCCATCCAAGGAACAAACATGTTCTGGAAGGGAGCCTGCAAGCAGCAGTAGAGCCAGCAGTGACCACAGTAGAGCCGATGGCTATGCAGGGGCCGGGAGGACTCTGCTGAGGAAGTCCCCTAGCATCAGGGGAAGCCTTGAGGAGCGGGAAGAGGATGGTGGAGTGACACCCAGTGCTCTGCCTTACACCTCTCCAGATGCTGTGGTCCGTGAGTGGCTAGGCAACATCCCAGAAAAGCCGGTATTCATGACATATGAGATGGCAGGTGAGACCACAGAGGTGCCCAATGATGGCCCAGAAGGTCCCAAGGAGGACCTGGGCGATGGCTGTTCTTTGAAAGTTCTGGGGGAACTGACTCAGGCCAGACAGCAGCCCCCAGAAGAGGTTACTGATGAGCACCCAGAGCCAGCAGAAGTCCTCTCAGGACCTGGTTCTGTGTGCTCCAAAATGGGAGGTGATCTGCATCCAGACGCAACACCAGGTGAAAGACTCAAGGCTCCTGCAGAATCTGGAATAGGAGAAGGGACCATAGCGGACCATGGTGTGAGCCTATGTGCACTCCCCACCAGGATCTCAACCTCTACACAGATCATGAAGGCCTTGCTAGGCTCCAAGCCAGGCCGGCCCAGCAGTCTACCAGAGGTCTCTAGCACAGTAGCCCAGAGGCTCAGCAGCTCTGCTGAGGCCCTTATTGCCTGCCTTGCCAAGCTCCATTTCTTTGATGAGGGTCTGGGGCCCCTGGATGGCAAAGTGAGGCTTGAAGAGTCCCCTAAGTACCAGGAGATGCTGAGTATCTCCCAGACCCTGTGGCCTGGGAGTGAGCTTGGGCAAGGCCAGCTGGACTTTGGCCTCAGAGGACTCACTTCACACCAGGCTCTGTTGGGGACTGAGGACTTCACACCCAGCTCCTCTTCTGGTGTGGATGTGAGTAGTGGCTCTGGAGGCTCAGGTGAGAGCAGTGTGCCCTGTGTCACGGAAAATACCCTGGCTCCCGAGAAGATAGATTTGCCCTTGAAAATCCCCTCTCAAAGACCTGATTCCAGGAGCCAGGAGTACACAGAGCTAGAGACTCATTCCACAGTCTCATCTGGCTCTCAGGTAAGGGCTTGTGCCACCAGTGGGGAGGAGGCAGGTAAAGGAGGCAGGAAGCAGACGTGGGGCAGTGCCCCAGAAGAATCGGTCGAAAGCACGATGCTGGAAGGGAATGCACAGTCAGAAGAAACAGAAGCGAGAGTAAGAGAAAGGCTACAGGAAAACAGTGTCCATGGAAAAGAGCTTCCAGAAGAAGGGGCTAGGGTCTGCAGTCAGGAAATGCTTGCAGCTGGCTCTCAGGATGGGGCAGGGTCGCCAGAAGACACCAGAGTGCCAAAAGATGACGCAGGAACTGATGCGGCCTCTGGAGAACTGGGACCCCTAGATGGGAGAGAGGAACACACAGAGTCCCCTCAGCATTTCAATGAGGGCAACTCAAGGGTTAGTGAGCATCAAGGTGCTCGCATACTGGAGCTTGGATTGGAAGAGATGCCCAGAGTGGGCGCAAGGGGCTGCAAGCAAGCCTGCATCAAGGCCAGCTCAGGAACCAGGGAGACAAACACATCCATGGCCCACAAGGGATCTCTGGACCCTGACCCAATCTGGGTGTTCAAGTTGCTGAAGAAGATAGAGAAAGCCTTCATGGCTCACCTGGCTGATGCCACAGCTGAACTCCGAGCCCGATGGAACCTTCATGACAACAACCTGCTGGACCAGATGGTGACGGAGCTGGAGCAGGATGTGGGCCAACGGTTGCAGGCAAGCACTGTCAGGGAAATCAGAAAGATCCAGAGCCGGGCAGGGAAGACGGTTCCAGAACCACCCCGGGAAGCCCTCAGAGGCCAGACGTCTTTACAGACAGAGCAGCGCAGGCGTCGCCTTCAGGGCTTGCGCAACCTCTCAGCCCTCCCTGGCCAGGGTGCCCTCTCCCTCACCCTGGAGGATGGGCCCACAGCCTTAGGAATCAGGTCAGATTCAGGGCCTGTGGAGGATGAGTTCTGTCCCTGTGAAATCTGTCTGAAGAAGAAGAGGACCCCTAGATTCCCAAAGGATGCCACAACAGTCTCTGGTGCTCCGGTCAGAAAAGCCTTTGACCTACAGCAAATTCTACAGAGCAAGAAAGGAGGAAGCAGTAGTAGAGAGGCCATAGAGGTGGCCCCTCAGAAGACAGGGATGATGTTGTCTCAGGAGGACCCCAGAACTGACCAGGGAGCTGATGAGAAGCAAGGGCTGAGGTTGGCACAAGGGCTTGGGGTAACTGAGGGAGAGGAGGGGGAAGGGGAACAGAGGCTGAAAGCAGAGCAGGGTACTGAGATTTTGAAAACAGAAGGATCTGGTTGCCATGTACTAGAAGAGGACACAGCCACTGAGGAAGATGGGAAAATCTGCATTGGCACTGTCCAAGAAAGCCAACAGCTAGAGGGAACTGAGATCAGGAAGGAGGAAACCCTGCACCAGAGTCTTAGAGATGAAGGCAATTCAGAGGCTCCAGCAGGAGAGGGTGCCCACTCTATGGAGATTCAGGAAGCTTCTACAGACAGACAGACGGAGGTAGAAAGCAAAAGTCAAGATGTAAAGAAAGACAGCCCTTGGGTAAGCTCAGGAGAGAGCCAGGAAAGGGTGGGATCTGACAACACCAGCCTAGACCAAGAGGGGAGGCTCCCGAACCACTATCAAAGGCCAGTCCCCCAGAGCCACTACACAGAATGCTCCTCCAGGGCATCGTCTCTGGACAACTGCTCACAGGTGTCTCAGAAGGGCTCAGATGGAGACTTTCTAAGAGACCTCAAGCGCACCAAAGCCAAGAACAGCAGGATCTTACATGCAGAGAGGAAAGTCCCCATAATGTATCCAGAAAGTTCTTCTGAGCAAGAAGAAGCCCCCTCCAGCCCACAGCCTCCAAAGCAGGGGAAAGGGGAAGATGAGCAATCAGCTGGAAGCGTGGCTCATACCCAGGTTGGGGATAGGGTAGATGGCTTTGGCCAGGACGACTTAGATTTCTAGACATCAAACAATAGGATGGTAATGAAGCTGAGAGATACCTCCGTAAATATATTGTCCATACACCCTAGAGAGGCTCAGATCACTGGGGATATACAAGGAACAGGGACAAAAACCAAAGAATTGCTGCTCGCCCTGGAGCTGCTGGCCTAGCATCCTAGCCACTCAGGAGGTTAAGGAGGGAGGATAGAAAGTTCTAGACCTGCCCCCAGGCTATAGAGCAAGTTCAAACGGTAGCTTGGACAACTTAGTGAGACAGTGTTTCTTCGGGCTCTGGGAATATAGCTCAGGGGCAGAATGTTGCCTAGATTGTGTGTGACTCTGGGTTCAACCTTGACAGTAACAAGGATGAAAAGAACCATGCTGTCCGTGGAATCTAAAATTCAAGGCGCCCCCCCACTCCCCCCCCCCCCCGCGCTCAGTGTAAAACGTTAGCTGTGAGCCTGCCAAATTATCAGAGGTTAGCCAGTTCATCTGTCTACACTGCCCAAGAGGATAAAAGAATCTGGAAAGATGCCTTGGGGTTTCTCTGTGTGTTGGCTTCTTTGTGAGCAAGTAGCTCTCTCTCCTTATTGATCCCCTGTTACTTTCCCCTTGGCCTCTCTGGGAACACTCACCTTTTTTGACTTTGAGGTACTTTTTTGCTGGTTTGTAATATATGTGGTGACTCTGCAGATGTGTGTACTTGGAAAAAGCAGATAAATTTGGGGTCATTGGATAAGGTTTGTTCTCAGCCCCAATGTCCTAGGTTCTGCACACCCCCAACACACCCACCACACACAGAATTCATACTATTTGTAAAGGGAAAAGGGAAGAGCTGGAAGGAAAGTCATCTCCCATAGACCAGGCGCCAGAGACAGCTTTGTGAAGTGATTGGATGCAATGCTCTCCATCATTATCTGGATGTTTCATAGAGATTTTTGTATATAATTTACATACTGATTTCACAAATGCTTAAATATATATTCATTTATCTAAGAAAGCTTCAAATTTGTATTTTAATTCCTGAAGAGTTTTCCTAGATGGTACTAGGAAACAGTTTCACCATTTCCCTATCACTGATACCCCCGCCCTCTCTCTCCTCTCTTTCCCTTCCCCTCCCTGACTTTGTGGTGTGTATGTGCTGCTTCCCGAACCCACACCTTTAAGAACATCTTTCAAATGCTCTTGCTATGTAGCCTAGGCTGGTTTTGAAGCCCAAACTAGTCTCAAACTAGATTCTATTGCTTCCCTTTCTCTGGCATTGTAGATATGTCCACCACAAACACCTTAGGTTCCTATTATTTTGTTCTTAAAACTGGGTTTGGTTATGGTAGTGCAGGCTGAGAGATCCAGCACTCGGGAGGGCAAGGCAGGAAGAGTACCAGGAGTCCAAGGCCTGCCTGGACTTCACAGTGAGTGTGAGCCCAGTCTGGGATACATAGCAAGATCCTGGCTCAAAAAAGCAAAGCAAAACAAACCAAACATACCACCAGACCAGCAAACAAAACAACACTCACTTCTTGTTCCCCCCCCCCCCCCACACACACACACCTTGACCAACTTCTGGTTGTTTCTTTTAGGTTCAATTCCCATGCATGATATTACAAAGTCAAAGGATGTCAGCATATTTAAGGATCCTAATACATTGTGACACATTGTTTTGCAGAAGGTCAACAATAACCAGCATCATCTGAATCACTCAGTCAAATCAGCAGTGTTCTAAACTGACCTTCAAAAGCAAAGATTGTTTACTACCTAGACGGACAACCACAGGATCTTGTTTTTATGTGGAACTATTATATTTGAATACTAATGAAATGAAAACCCTTTTACAGGGGTTAACAAAACCCATTCTCTATAAATTATGTGACTAGGCTCTCCCGTTTTTCTGCTGAGTTCCTAGCTTTTTTGAAAAAGAATTGATGTACATGAGTCTTTTATTGTTGGTTAAAAAAAATCCATCATTATTTAAATGTTTTGATTACATTTGTTTATTTATTGTTTTATAGTGGGCACTTGAATGTTACAGCCTGAGTATGGAGGTCAGGAGAGTTGGTTCTCTCCTTCCACCATGTGGGTCTGGAGGATGGAACTCTTATCCTCAAGCTTGGTGACAAAGTGACTGAGAAGTCATTGTACTGGGCCTGTTCATTATTGTCAGTATTTTAAAAATGAATGCTTTCTGCCCACACCCTTCCACAGAAGACCTTTGCCCAAGGTCTGTCTCAGGAGGGGGGTCCTGTGTGGGAAACATTTTCTGGGTTTCGTCTGCTTCCCTGTTCTTAATCATTCACCAGATTAGATGTATCACTCATGACGTCACCTGTGGTAGCATCTGATGCAAAGGAGAGGTGGACCTACATGTCTGTGGTCACTATTGTACAGGTGGAGATGGCCTTACTAAATCTGACACGTCTAAAATTTCTGTGAGGTCAGCACATGCACGTGAACATGTGAGCACAGACACTCACAAACATGCACGAAGACATGCACACACATGCACTCACAAGCACACATCACCTTTGGCATATATTTGAGATAGAGTTCTTCTGGGGGCTGAACTGATTCCCAACAGTCAATCAGGAACAATTGATACTGACACTGGGAAGAGGGCCTGGATAACCATACTCTAGCAAGCCACTTGGCAATCAGAGTGGAGAAGTGGCTATTCCCCAGCAGCCTCTCCCTCAGCAGATTGCTTTGTGATAGCAGTATCTGGATGTGATAGCAGGCACAGTTGTCTATCCCTTATTGCTACTAGTTGATAGGAAGCATCCAGAATATTCCTTGTCTATAATTGGAGGTCTCCAATCATCCCTAAGGGATGCTCCAATGCTTTCCTAGGCCAGCAGCTGCCAGCCTTACCCTCTGCTGACCTGAGCACAATTTAAATGGCATCACTCTTCTCTCATGAAGGGCAGACAGGGACTTTTGAGATACCTCAGTGGGTAAAGGTGCTTACTGCCAAGCCTGAGGGTCCCAGTTTGGTCCCCAGGTCCCATATGGTGGAAGGAGAGAACTGAGTCCTGTGTGTTGTCCTCTGGTTTTTACATCAATGTTGTGCATCTTACACATACACAGAAAGAAAGGAAAGAAGGAAGGAAGGAAGGAAGGAAGGAAGGAAGGAAGGAAGGAGGGAGGAATGAAGGAAGGAAAGAAGGAAGGAAAAAAGGAAGGAAGAAAAAGGAAGGAAGAAAGAAAAGAAGGAAGGAAGAAAGGAAAATAGAAAGGAAGAAAATAAAGATAAAGAAAGAAGTAGAAAGGGCATGCGACCTGGGCTTGGAGGACACAGGTTCAAATCCAGTGCTCTCACCTCAGTTTCAACACTGACTAGTGTTTTCTCCCCAGTGAACAGATACAAGAGATGCCGTTGCATATACACTGGGGATTTCCAGTATAGCATTTATAACTGCCACATGTTGGATGTCTATAATACAATTGGTGGCATCCTGTACCTTTCATGGAATCTGGCTCATTTAATCTCCCAGGTGTATTTTGTGTATGTGTAAGATGCACAACATTGATGTAAAAACCAGGTATGCAAACAATTGTATGTCCATTTCACAAATGGAACAACTGAGGCATAGAGGAGATATATAAACTTGCTTCAGTTGATTCAGCTAGATAGCTGCCAAGCCAGGATGGCAAGGGAGATATCACACGCTCAAAGTCCACGTCCCCTTCCATTGTTTCTCCTTATCCTCTGTCTCTTCAACCTAGGCTGTGTGAATGAGTAACTTCTCTAAAGGCCCTGAACACTTTGTTGAGTGAATTTATTACAAAATACTGAAGGCTTAGGAAGGCGAATTCAGTGGGGTTCTTTCTGCTGGGATGATTGTATTATGTCCCCAATAATGTTCTACCTGTGGGCAGATATCAGGAGCTGGTCATTCCTAGCTCCATAAAGACCTGTGTCACACTGAAAGCATGCCTGTTGGTGAGATTCTCTTGGTTACAAATTCCCCTACCTTCAGCCCACAAATATTTCTGCCTTTTATCTTTTAAAATATTTGCTGTTAATGGACAACCTGAGCTTTTTTTTTTCTCTCTAACTTGGAGATAAGGAGTTTTGTGACCATAGCTAAGGCAGGGACCTTGGTGTCTCCTCCCCACCTTTTTCGATATGGTAACCAGGCTGTATGAGCCTCTGTGGCAGAGCATCTCCTGGGAAGGCAACATGCCTGTAGCCTCAGCTGGCTCCTGGATGAAAACCCAAATCATCCATCACCCAAATGCTTACAAGGGCTCACGGTATCCATGGCAACCCAAAACCTTTTCAGCCTTGCATGGTTAGAGAGGAAAGAAACTCTTCTTGCAGTACCCTCATTGTCCCTGTGTTAAGGATCAGAGGTTCCAGCCCACAAGGACAACTTTAGAATGTCTAAGGCGCCAAAGCACCTTATCCAGGGTTCACACCCACAGACTGGTCTGGGTAGATTTGCTTCACTCCATTTAATAATATTGGGCACTCCATTGAATTGACCTACCCTATATCCAACCAACAGAGCCTTCCAGGAAAAGTGGTCACACGGCTAGGTGAGGGCGGGTCCAGACCCCAGACCTTCTTCATATCTCAATTCCCCTTGTCCTGAGGCAAGAGAAACCCTCAGAGAGCACAGTGACTCCCTGGACATCCAGATCACACATGCCACTCCTACAGGCCTCAGCTCCCTCTTCACCAAATCCCAGCCCCTGAGTCTCACAGACACAAGCCTTATTGACCACTCACATGGCCAGGAGAGGTGACCTGTCCTTGAACTGTGAAGATTTTGCCACAAACACTGGCTTGCTGAAGGGAAGCCTGAAAAGATCTTTAGGTAAGCTACTTTGTCCTTCACTTTTGTCATCAAGGAGAGCACAGGAAGCTGAAAGAACACAGATGGTTCTGGTCCAGTGACACTCTGACCCAGGTGACTGAAGTTGGCTTCAGACACATGTGCATAGCACCCAAGGAAAATCAGCTTAGCACCCCTACCTACATTGCCTGCGTGGAATCAGTCACCAGACACCCAGCCTCTCTACCAGGACTGGGCCTCCAGGAGAGGCTCAGCTTCACCTATGGACCCATTCACATGAATACATGCCTGTACACATATGCAGGCTCACAGGCATGCACACACTCATTTAGACATGTGTATGTGCACACACGCACATTTGCACACATGTGGATGCATGTGCATGTATGCTCTCACATACACACAGAGCCACCTATTCATTGCATGCGCAAACATTCATGCACCCCAGAGGTCAGCTTTCTTGCCCTCCCTCATTACTTGGTCAGCCCAAAGGACAGTGTGGGTCAGCCAGAATCAGACTCTCCACTTATCTCTTGAGAGGCAATTAGGTGAGTAAAGGCCATTCTCCCACCATCACGCTGTCCCTACCTCCCTGTCTAGACCCCAGCTGGCAGCTCAGGCCACCTGGGCCTCAATAAAGACCAATATCCAAGAACACACAAGTCTGGACTTCACTGACCAAATCACCCCAAGCAGAATGAGCCACATTTCTTCCTTGTCTTAGGCTGATTCCATCCCAGCCCCCCTCCCTTCCTCTGATCTGCTATAACAAGGAGATATAGGCTCAATTCCAAATGAAAGCTACCCTTGGGGGATCAGCTGTGTGGGCCACAGGCTGAACTTTGGGAACCTGGTCTCCCTGCCCAAAGCACACAGACTCACTCTGGCCTGAGCTCAGTGTTTATTGTTCTAATGAGTACTTTTCCCCCTCCTGGGCTAACAGCTCAGACTCACACTAGCTTGGTCATCGGAACTCCTCAGGACTGAAGATAACCTGTCCTGGGCTCAGAAGCCCTGGACTCTAATCTGGATTATAGGCGTGTGTTCTGCAGTATTCCTGGACCCATTTGGGGCCAGGTTCATGTGCCTAGAGACCCAGAACTCCGTGTGAGCTGAGTCACTTGGTTTCTCTCTGAGTTCTTTATCCACGTTCTCTTTACTTTTGCTCTGAGGGACGCATGGCTAGCACCAGGATGACTCGAAATGGCTTGCAAGAAGGATGTCACAGTTCTGTACTAGTAAAGAGTCTAGGGATGGATGCCTTCCCCTTGCCCCAAGGCTCCAGTAAAGTGGACCTGTGCCTCCCTCTCCTGGTGTCTTACTCCCTAAGTTATTTCCCCGGAGGAATAGGACTGCTTCCTGAACCCAAGGCTCTGGAGCACCCTGCCTCCAGGCCAGGGTGAACTGGGTGACTTCTCATGTCAAACCCCATCAATCATGTGGTTCCAGGAAAGGACGGAGTCAGAGGATAGGCACTGGCTGGGTGCAGGGACGGAAGGGGTGGTGTGACTCATTTTCTGGGCAAGCCTGTGCCTCATATCCTACTTTGTGTGGCCACAGCTCAAGGGCTTGTGCTTGCCAGGAGATGTGGGCCCAAAAGATCATGCGGCTGCAAACAATGCCAGAGACCAGGATAAGGAGAAGTCACTGGAGCAGTTTTCTTCTGTTATAAAGAAGCTTTGAGTGTTTCTGTCCTGCCTCTGTCCTCCAAGCATATCTGGGGTCCTCAGAATCAAGTCCGTAAGAGGCCGTAGCAACTTGTACCTCCAATCCCAGAAGTAGGAGTAGAAGTAGAAGTAGGGAGGCTGACACAGGAAGATTGCTAAAAGTTGGAAGTCATCTTGGGCTACATAGAGAGTTCCAGGCTAGCCTGAGCTACTGAGTGAGACCTTGTCTCAAACAAACAAACAAACAAACAAAACAACAACAAAACTACAACAGTAAGTGCTGGAGAGATGGCTTAGTGGTTAAGAATGTTTGTTACTCTTCCAGAGGACCTGCATTCTGTTCCCAGCACCTATATTAGGTAGTCTTTAAGGGCATCTGTACACATGTGACAGATATACATACATACATACATACATACATACATACATACATAATACATACATACATAATTTTTCAAAAGTAATAATAATAATAAATGTTAATAATGACAGAAGTTCTGAATGTAAAAGTAGAGGGTGAGAAGGTTTCTATAAGACAAACAGGACTCTCTTCTTTCCTGGGTCCCTAGGTCCAGAGCCCTTTGTGAGAGATCCTTGGGTTCATTCTGGATACTCACACTGATCTGTACAAGGCCTTGTGACCACAGGTGACTATTCAGAGAGGAAGCCATTACCCAATGTCCCCTTTTTAAGATGCACATGAGCTAGAGTCCCTATCCTATATTCATTGGTCAGGAGCCCCACCTCCTGCTGCACAGGTGATTTTGATCCCAGTATGGTGCCCAGTGAGTGTCAGGTAAGGAGGCTGAGGTCAGTGGGAGGAGCTTTAGCAGTAACCCCACCCACAGCAGCCAAAGGGTAGGTTACTGGAGGTTCTGGACAAGTTTTAGTGAGGATGTGGTCTCTCTGGGATGCAAAGCTGGAGTTGAAGTCATAAACTTCATGAACTAGGCTAGGTTGATGGGCCCATGAGGGGAAAGATAAGTCATGAGGTGTGAAAGTATCAACATGTGCATATATGTGTCTCTGCACGTCTGGGGTGCGTGACTTTTCATTAGGAGGTACAGAGGGCTTTGCGGGTAATGGGCGCTAAGCAGAAAAGAAACTGAGATTCAATGAAGTGCTGCTAGCTGAGGAGGGGTTCTGATGCCCCCCAGGTGGTTACCTGACAGAGGTTCTGGAAGGAAAAGCACAGGCTAGGAGAGGTGGCAGCAGGACTTTGGGACCCTCGGTCCTGCACTTTCAGAGATACCATAAAATTCAGCTGGAGAAAATAGGTCCCTGGAGTTATGCCCTTGGCCTCTCCCTAGGCCTCAGGCAGGATGGAAATCCTTCCAGCTGACTGGATACCAAAACCTTGGCCCAAAGACCCACTGGCGTCCTCAGAGTACAGACTGGCACAGGAGAAGCACATGGCAGTCTGAGTTAAAGCTGCTTCCAGGATGCACTTGACCTCTAGAGAAGAATCATCAGGGTAGGAAGTTGAACTGAGGACTCTGGGGCTCCTGGAAAGGGGTTGGGACTGCAGGGTGGGGGCGGGGGATCTTCTAAAGTTCTGCCTAAGAAGTGAGGACTGCCAACCATGATGGCCTTCCTCCCTGCACCTAGCTTTTGGTCCCTACTCTGTCCCCATCAGTGGATGGTCTGAAGTCTGTTCTTCCTGGAGGAGGACTTGAAGGCTTTGTGCTGAGCAGCAACAGGTAGAGGATTCAGGATGAGGGAGGACTCTGAGTAAGTGTTCCCCATAGTTTCCAGTCCCCCTTGTCACTGAAGTCTGAGACTTTCTCACCAGCAAGGCCGCTCACCCTGCTATCTAACCTGTAATCTCTAGCAGCCTCCTTCAGGAGGCCCAGAAAAGTCATGCTTCCGTTCAAGGTCACACAGCAATCTCATGCATAGCAGGGCATAGGAAGCAGAGTGCCTGCTTTGCAGGCTCTGTGGGGCAAAAACATGAATCTCAGATCTGGCTTTCTCCCTGCTGAGGTGTGGGGTGGAGCCTGGTAGGGAGGGCAGCATCTCAGCCTAATTAGACACTGTAAAGGAGTAGGGACACGAGGGGGGTGGATGCTCGGAGATTAGTCCCCCTCCATAGATCACAGACATGCCAAGGACATAATAAATAATCTGCCCAAAGGTTTTAAAGGTAAAAATCAGCAAATCATTAATAATGTCCCCAGAACCATACATCACACTGAAGTCTTCCTATTATGCTTTCCTGAAGCCGATGCACATCTTCTCTGTGGTCCTACCCCCCCAACCCCCGCCAGTGTGTTCTACTGGTAACATGGGAGCCCCTCCCCCACAGCCTGCTAAGCAGAAGGCTGAGATGGAAAGCACTTTCAGGTCTGCCATCCCAGGTGTGTGACCACAAACAGGTGGGGAGAGGGGGAGGTGCCCATACTCCTTTCTTGCAACCCCAAACCCTGCTTCCATATTTTCTTTCTAAGGAGTAAATTGAGCCACAGCTACCTCCCCGAGCTATAAGCACAAATAACATTATGTCTATCTCCCAGAGACACGGGCTTTAATTAATTAACAAACGCAACAGGGTCACTGTAAATAGAAGTGCTTATGGCTGCGTTTCTGTGGGCACGTTTGCTGTCGCTTGGTGAGGGGCCTCCATACCATAGGCTTGGGTACACTGGATGAGTTATAGAGTTTAAGGGTGAGCTGAACCCAATGCTGGAGAAAGGAGGGAACAAACTAGGAAAGCCTCTGGTGTCCTGGCCAGCAGACCAGGGTGCAGGTGACTTGATCTGTAACATGGAGTGACATGGTATGACCACAATCTGGTGTAGGTATCAGAGCCCTTCTCTGGCACAGGTTGGGAGACATTGGTCATATCAAGGTCACTCATCAGTCCTCTACTTCCTTGATGATAAATCAGGTGACAGAAGCTAGTCATCTGCAGATCTTTGGGGTGGCATGTGGCACTGTCCCTTGGCTAATCTTTGAAGGGCTTGGGGGCTGAGCCATCTCCTAATGCTGCCAGTTAAAATGGTTGCTTGTGTGAAGAATCCTCAGCAGAGATAGAAGATATCATAGCTGTAACCTTGTTGCCTTTCAAAAACACTGTCAAGAATACTGGTAGCTTAGAGGTTTCAGGGTGTGGGTTTTGGGGTCAGCTCTTTCTAGATAAACCGGATATTCCTTCACTCCTCCAAGTCACCCACAATGCTGGGGAGCTCCTCCCAGCTCTGAGTTACTGTAGGGCCTGACCTGCCTCTGTCGCTTTATCATTACATTGAGCTAAGGCTGTGCAAACTCTGGGGAGTTCTGGCCCAGAGCTCAGGGTCCATAGCCTGCCTTGACCTTGGCTGAGACATACCCTCTCCATAGCTCAGGGTCTCTCTATGCTCTATGAAGCCCCATCTAGTATCCTTTGGTTCCAAGAACAGACTGGAGGAGAAACAAACAAACAAACAAGCAAACAAACAAACACTGCTTTGAATGTGAAACGTACCCCCACAGGATTCTGTGTTTTAATGCCTGGCCTCCAGCTGATGACGCTGTTTAGAAAGGTTATGGAACCTTTAGGGAGGTGGGGCTTGACTGATAAGGCAGATCATTCTGGGTACCCAGGCACTGATTTAAGTCCGATTCTCTGCTTCCTGGTGGAGTTGCCTCATTCTGTCTCCAACAGGGACCAAGCTATTCCTGACTCCCTATCTCCCCATCCTACAGTGGACCGAAACACCCTGAAACTAAGAGCTAAACCAGATGTTCCTCCTTAAGTGATACTTCAATCAGGTGTTTTATTATTATAGGATCGAGATACAGAATGACTACACTTGATGGTACAGCATCAGAAAAATTCTCACTGTCCAAGGCTCTTATGGAGAGGTGTCAGGGACCATGGAACTTCGACAGCTAAAAGCAAGAGCATGTTGAACAGGGGCCTAAGAGATTCCTTTTTCTCCCTCTGGAAGGTTCCACCAAAGCTTGGAATCTCTTGAGGGCCCTGGGACTTTCTGGATGAAGTGACCCCCAGCTGCCTGCTTTCTTCAGGAGCCTCAGTCTGACACATGGTCCCTATAGGTACAGTCATAGGCCTGGAGGTGTCCGAGGGGGTGAGCTCTGTCATTTCGTCCTTTATGCTCACTTTGCCCACCTGCTACACTCCAAAGACTGTATACATACCAACAGTATGATTTGAGGCGAGCTAACAACTTTGTCGAGCCTCAGTTTACCCATCAACCAACACTGACTTTATTCCTATCTGCCATGTAGTCGAGAGAATCTGATGATATGGCAGATGTATAGAAATGTTGCAGAAAATGTAAAGTAGCTATTACTTCAGTGGGTTAAATACCATTTAGCTCAGAGGTACCAGACTTCTATAGAATATAGTTTAACAGGGAGGGGGCATAAGTTGAAGAGTCCTCATATAAGAGGCAGCATGTGATTGGCTTCCCAGAGAAACAGTGGTGCTCTGACAGGAGTTGAAAGTTAAGTGATGTTTGAAGGAGGAAACATGTCTCAATTGTGTGTACAGTAGCAAGAGGGCAGAGGCAGACCTGGGGACAGGGGATGGCACTGTGACCTGACACCTGGCCCCTGAAGTCCTCTTCTCTCACCCTGGTCCATTCTGCATGCAGAGACATCAATCCTGATGATAGAGCACACTTTGCCAACTCAGTGCCCTGAGAGACCCTGCTCCCCTCTATTCCCTGTCACTGTGACAGGCTCTCAGTCCCCTCCAGTCTTGATGGATGGCCCCGAGCTGGCTTTCATGCATCTCCGTCTTCCCCAGAAGCTGTGACACAAGTAATTGGTGTCACCTCCATGGTTGCATGCCAAGTGCTGACAAAACAGTCCATAATAGGGGCTTGGTGTTCTGTCCTTGATTGCATGGTGAAGGGACTGCTGGGAAATGATCCAGCACAGCCGTAACCTCTTGGAGTTCACCGAAGGAGCATGCAAAGACTCCTGAACCCAACCTCACAGTACTTATCCTGAGTGTGGCTTCTTCCAGAGCTGAGCAGGCTAGGGATGAAGGGCTGGAGACCTCAAGAGCCACCACTCCTTGGTTCTTGCCAGCAAAGGTTCAGTTAATGCCCTTCTCAGTCCAACTGGCTTTCAGCTACCACACAGACTGAGGAACTGGAGGAGCCTAGTTGTAGTCAAGTAGCCTCCTCGAGACCCAGGAAACTCTGTGTTAAGTAAGCCAGATCTTGATCTCCTAGGAGACTATCAGGATGGAGGGGAGAAAGTGGCCTTCTGACACCTTGCTTGTCTCCTACAAGAGGGTGGCATTTCACCATGCTACACAACATGGCATAGAAGCACAGTGAACTAAGGCCACACACTGAGACCTCCTATGTGTCCCCAGAGAAACACTTCCAACTCCTTGCTTCCTGGCACCTCACCAGGAACCAACAGAATCAGGGTGGGCTGAGAGTTGTAGGGATACAAATCTCCCAAGTCTCTAACACACTACAACTTGCCCTTCTCAAAGCCCACAAGGCTGTGTCCTTGAACTAGGCTCAGTGGTCCCTCATGGCCTCTGCAGAGAGGCCTCTATCTGTACTCTGGTTTTACAGTGAAAGGCTCCCAGCAATGTCCTGGAACTGCTGGCTGTGGACACTGAGACCCTCCAGCTACAGACTCAGACTGTGTGGGAGCTGATGCTTTCCTCTCAGCATGGCTCCTGGGCACCAGACCTCATGGTAACACGGCTCTTTGGCCCAGCACATTCTTGGCTTTGTTGTGCCTTCCTTTGTAGCTTCCATCACACTCTTCTTTCTTCTTTACTTTTACTTCTTCACTATAATGCTGTCCACCTCTTGCAAACTGCTCTAAGTCCTGATCCACAGAAGGTAGGCTCACCAACGAAGGGCCAGACAGGTCTCAAACAATGCTCCGTGCTGTGGCCAGGAAGGCACAGCAAACCCACAAGACTGCTCGTGCACCTAGGACTGGGTCTGCAGTGGCTGTATCCCACAGGGTGTGATTTTTGTATCCACCACCCTTGTGTTCTGCAAGCTGCTAATGACAGCTCTCCTGTCATAAAAAGTATGTCTTGGCTGCAAGGTAGCTAAACCTCCAGGAGACAATGGGAGTGATATCTGTGGATCATTTAGCCATGAGGTAGCTTGATGACTTATTAAGAACAAGCCTCAAGGTGTGTGGTTGCCCTAAAGCCCCCAAGGGCTAGCCTATCTGAATGACTATCAGGCCTGCCTAGGGTCTTGTTCCAGTCTAACTCTCAGGCTGGGGTGAAAAGCCCTCTTAAGGGCTGAATTTGTCTTTGATGGTGACATATGGTTTTTTGAAAATAACAAATATATGGCTTTTGATTCTCAATCCATTCTACTTATGTCTTTTAAATAACTCTGCGAATGTCCGTGTGTGTGTGTGTGTGTGTGTGTGTGTGTGTGTGTGTGTGTGTGTGTGCATATGACAGTGCCTGGGTCTGGAATCCAGAGAAGACTATTCAGCAGTTGGTCCATTCCTTCCACCATGGCCTTTTGGGACTGAATTCAGGTAGTCACACTGGCACAGCAAATGCTTTTACGTGCTGAGCCATCTCAGTGGCCTTAGTCTGTGTCTTTTGGTTGGGAATTTAGCCCATTATGTTCAAAGTTATAATTGAATGCTCTGTACTAATTCTTGTCCTTAATTCATGCCCTAACTACTTGGAAACACGGGATAGAATTGGAAAAGCTAGCTCTGGACTTAGTTGTTGCCATCCTTCCAGGAAAGGTTGCAAGGCCCTTCTTGGATTAGTAGCTCTGTCTGCTCCACGGTGGAAGGAGAAGAGGCTGGGAGGCTGACTGACAGTGGTAGCTCTGGAAGGAGCAGCTCCCCTGAGGAACACAACTTACAATACCCAGAGAGTAGTCTCTGTTGATTCTTGAACCAAAGCCTGGGAGAGCCCACCCCCACCTCCATCCCCACCCCCATCGCCCCCGCCTGCCGGCCGCCGTCTGCCGCCAGCCGCTCATTGTCCCACACAGTGTAGTAGTCTCTGATTCTGGGACTCAGTCCTTGAGCTACAGGCTGTGAGAGCCCCTGCTGCCGCCCTCTACTCATTGTCCAAGCGCTGCCACTTTTTCCTCTGCTACATTGTTTCCTTATCAGCATCCCACACACTGCGGTGGCTGCACAGGAAAGCACAGCCACCACTGAGGCTGTCGCCTGGGTGGTGGATGCCAGGTGTCCCGCCACACAATCGGCTCCCCTGAGGCACATCCCAGAGCCCGGACAAACTGGTCCACTAGGGTGACAGACAGACAGACGGCAGCAACATTCGGCTGGCCTGCGCTCTTCAGGGTTGTTAAAGGAGAGAATAAAAAAGAACAGACTCCAGTCCTGGGGACCTCAGGAGGCACGCGTAGCACTGCTGAGTCTCTGCCTCACTCTGATGCCCCACGGGAGCCTCTCTGGTTCATGACTGTGAAGCATAGGCGGGTGCTATGGAGAAAGCCAAGGAAGACAGAGAAAAGAAAAATGCTTCAGGGACTGTCCTTAATGGACATTGGGTTGGTGGCTGGGAGGAGCGGTGCCATCTGCAGTTCCTGGACTATTTTCTGAAGTGAATGGTTTAGACCCAATCTGACAGCTTCTACCCAGGGCTTGGGGAACAAGGTCTAGCAGGAAGTGGGGACAATTCATTTTGGGTCTGCACTAGTCTAGAATACTCTGGAGCTCTAAGGAAGGTGGGTGGTGCTGATGTAACAAATTAAACTACTAGACACCTAATTAATTTGAATATTTAAATCAGTGATTAAGAGCTTTAAAAATATGTCTATGATATGGTGGCATACACTAGTAATCAGAGTACTGGAGGTGTGGGCCAGATGGTCCGCAGGTCAGGGTCATCCTTGGCTAATACTGAGCGTGGGTCCAGCCCTTGCTATCTGAGACCTGATCAAATAAATGAAACAAAACAGATATAGTCACGTAATATTTAGCTCAAACATTTAAATGCGACACTGTAATCTGGTAATCTGTGTTTTATTTTGTTTTATGCACCAAGAGAGTGAGGGAGACCTCAAGAGGTCTGGGGATGTTCCCACACCTTGGCCACAGAGGCAGCCTGTGTCAAAATTTGAGCCCCAAGCTCTTCTCTGCTTCTTTGAGTGTGGCCCTTTATCAGGGCTTGTGTGCACAGAAGAAGCCCGCGCAGCTGTTCTATTTCCCTGAAAACAAAACAAATAAAAAACACAAAAAGCAAAACAAACAAAACACACACACACAACACCCACAACGAGGTTAATGCCTCTTCTATAGGTGGTGTGTCTCCCTCGCCCCCTGCTGGCAACATCAGATATTACATCATCTTGATCAGGACTTGGCCTGGAAATCTCAGAACGCTTTCTGTGTCTGAGGCCACCCTTTATCTGCCTGGGGTAAATCGGAACTGTGAATTTTTGTAAAGAAGAAAACTCTATCCTCTGTATATTTTAATTTCTGAAATACCACCTTACCTTACCCCAGTCAAGTAGGAATTTAGACAAAATAACATACAGTTCACGAATTTTATATTCCTAGAATGAACTTAGAAATTTCTAGAAATAAAAAAGTTCACAACACTTTTGACCTAACAAGACTCAAGCCCTTGAGAAAACAGAAACTCCAGGATTGGAGACAATGTAGATGCAGAAGGGTCTTCTCACACCAGAGCAGGAAGTCATTCTTCAAAGAATTTCAAAGCCCCTTGCTTCTGCATTCTGGTTGCTATGAAACATTGGATGCTTCTC
Organism: Arvicanthis niloticus; assembly: GCF_011762505.2. Classification (NCBI taxonomy): domain Eukaryota; kingdom Metazoa; phylum Chordata; class Mammalia; order Rodentia; family Muridae; genus Arvicanthis; species Arvicanthis niloticus. The sequence continues at coordinate 55,275,807 of NC_047660.1, read as the reverse complement.
ATGATTCTCTGTCTCTTACTTCAAGACACTTCCAAATGACCAGTTATCTCAGGGCACAATTCTCTATACTCTGCTCAACAGGCCCCCAGCACCAATAACACCACAGTACAGAGGAAGAGACCCCCCGACACACACACACACCATGTGCCCCACCTAGGATACTAGGACACAGCAATGCTATTTCAACCTTGTGGTATTTATGTTCCAAGTGGAAAGTTGGCAGAATTGTGAGGCTAAACTCACAAAGCACTCTTGTATCTGCAGATAGGGAAGACCTGGGCTTTGCGGGTCCTCAACTGTTTGGAGGTCTCTCAGGAAAGCAAAGTGAGGTCGTGAGTCCATCAAGAGGTCTGGAAGTCAACGTTCATTTGGAAAGAATAAATCAATCATAATTAGCATGTGTTGATAAGAACATTATCATCTTAGGTGGTTTTAGGCTCCCAAGAAAGTTGAGGTAGACAGAGTTCCCATGATCCCATGGGGTCCCCTCTGCAGTATCTCCCACTATGAACATTACCCACTGGAGCAGGACCTATGCTGTTTTGTTTTGACTTTTTGTTTGTTTGCTTTTTGAGGCAGGTCTCACTGTACAGTGCTGGTCAGCATGCGAACCAGCCCAGCCTTGAACTCTGACCCACCTGCCTCTGCCTCCCAAGTTCTGGGATTAAAGGCGTGCACACCAAGGCCAACAACTCAACACAGGTAATGTGACTGTACCCACAAAATCCTGGCTGACCCTTAGGCAATGCTACTGTGCGTGTGTGTCTGTGTGTTTGGAGGGGCCATTTCCCAAGAAGCACGGCCTAGTGAGAGTGATTCCTAGATCCATCTTTCTTCTCGATTCTGAAACAATGTTAATCTTACTCTGCCAAGGTTTAAAGTGGGTCCAGTTTGTACTATCCCCACCCTACCCTGTCCTCCCCTCGAGACAACAACAAGGCAGTGACTGCCTGATAAACAAGAATAATAGGGGGGAGGCATCTTGAAGGAAGTAATCTGATCTCCTGAGATGTAAAGGCAAGGTTCAAAGTCAGTGGAACAGAACAAGAAGAACAGAAGGAAACACAACACAATGGCCACAGGCTGGTGTGAACGTCCTCTACAGAGGACAGCTCACCAGGCTTGAGTTTTGAGTTCCTGGGCAAGGCAAGGAAGCTCTTTGTGAGCCAACAGCTTTCTTGTTCACTGGCCTGATTTGGACAGGGCTTGGAGGAGCCCTGAGGACTGTCTGGATGATTGATCACCCTTAGGAATCAGAATCCTAGTTCCTGCTGGGTTCATGATTTGAGTTTAGCTAAACAGCACCCTCTACTGCTCTGTTGCTTGCATCACCGTTCCCAGGGCAGCTACTTTGCCTGGGGCCTTTTCAACAGAGGAAAGTTGAACAAGTGAAAATGGTTCTTCTGTAAGACACCAAATATCTACAACCAAAACAGAGGTTTCTGTACCAGCAACACACAGTGGCCTTCAGAAACCAGGAGTTCCAGGTCCCAGAAGTGAAGCACCTGTGGACTGCAAGCAGGATGAGGTCTAACTACATTAGCCATCTTTGATCTGAACATGCAGACATTTTTTTCCCCATTATTCCCAAAACAATACATCAGAGCAAATATCGGCATAACATTTACGCTGTGTTAAATATGATAGGTAATATATAGGTGATTTAAAATACGTGCATGAGTTTCATGCAAGGAATATGCCATTTTCTGTAAGGGACTTGAATTTCTGGGGATTTGGACCCCCTGTGTGGGACCCTAGAATCAGTCCCCTGTGGGTACCAAGGGGTGACTATTTAGATTTTTATATAAGATCAAGGTTAGAGGTCTATCAAGATACAAGAATATTTAAATTTGCTAATGGTCAAAAGCCGAAGAACTTGGTCTATTTAGCTAGGTCTACTTAGTTAGCTCCAGCGGACTGGGAACATCGACATCTCAGCAGGGGGATGGAGGACTGTGCAGTTCAGAGTATATTCCAATTTGCACAACATCCTCTGGAGACTTTATGTAGCCCAAGAGGTCAAGATTGGAGGCTAGAGAGATGGCCCAGCAGTTAGGAGCAGTTACTACTTCTACAGAGGACCGAGTTCAGTTCCCAGCACACCAAGAGCAGCTTGTCACCCTCTGTAACATCCTCTTCTGGACTCTGTGGGAGGCAGACAAACACATAGTACATGTATTTACATACATGTAGTACACTTGCAAATGCACATGAAACACTGTACACATAAAATAAACAAACAAATCCTTTTGTAAAAAGAGGTCAAGCGTATCACCTCCTGGGCTTTGTTGAATATGAAATTTATTTTTTTATCAAAAAAAAACCTAAAATGCTTCAGAACCTAGAGATTACTTGATGATTTAAAAGAACCAAGCTCAGTCATTTAACACCAGAGCCTTCTGCCCATCTTACCTTGATTCCTTGGCTTTCTGTGTAACTGAGCTGTCATCCCATCCCACCTGGCTTTTGAGGGGAATCCTTTTCCCTCTTCTCTTTCCTGGAGCTGCCTTTGATCCCACACACTTACTAGACTCTCTAACCTTTTCTTCCTACCTGTAAAGTTACAATTTGAATTGGACTGGATGGTACCTGCACTCTTCCAGCTAACCTCCCAAACCGAGCAACCTCGCTTCTCTCCCTTCCCAAGCTTCTGGCAGCCTCTTTCTGGGTGGACCAGTTACTTTCCTGGAAAGGGAGGAAAGGACCATGTCGGGAGCATCCCTAATGTGCCTAATTCCTGGTAACTGTGCAACGTGTATTCATATCAGAAGTCAGGACACAGCTATTCACCTGTGGTATAAGAAAGAATGATGATAGTAAGGAGATCCCTGGATCTGCAGGAAGACATTGCATCCAATCCTTCACTTAACCCATGTGGATGGTTTCACAGGCTGCTTCATTGGCTTAACTCACCAATTAAGAATGCCTAAGCTTATATTTATGACATCCTCAGGCTTAATCTTTGCAGAAATTTGCACTCTATGGGATGTAAGCGCATTTTCTATGAAGACTTTATCTTCAGGTTTCCAGTGAAAGGATACCCTCAAGTTTTCACATTGGTAGAACCTAAGTGCTTGTTCCATGCCTCCCAGGCTCAGAGATCTGTCCCCTGGAGCTTCAGGGGACAGTAGTAGCTGTGCTTAGTCTGTCCTGGATGAGGTGGCTCTTCATGCAGAATCGCATTTATTACTGTGGGCTGTGTTTCCTCTCTAAGACCCTTGACAAGCTGAGGATGGGAAAGAGAGTCAAACTAAGAAAAGAAACCCACACTATTTAAGCAGGTCAGATACCCAGAGGGCTCCCTGGAAACTCCCAGAGTATGGGAGCCACCACAAAGGATAATAAACAGAAAGTACAAGAAGGGACAGCCCAGTGACTTTCTTTTGATCATGTTTCCTCTGAAGGGTTCAGGGCGCCTAGATTCCACACTGCAGTTTTGTTCTACTGTCTGACTGTGCCTCAGTGTGCAAACAGAAACCTCTTCCTCTGACCCAAGGCAAGCAGACCAAGAGGAAGCTCCCCAGGGACTCTGTCCTGCTTGTCCCCACCCTCCAGCGTCAGAAGGTCTACAGCCAGAGAATCCTGGCGCCCTCATCTCTGCTGAGTTTGCTGAGCTTTGGGTGGGGAACTTGGAAAGTGAAAAGCCATGTTTGACCTCATCAAATGCACACACGTGCTTACACACACACACACACACACACACACACACACACACACATACCCTTCTGACTGTAAATACAGGATTCCAACTCTAAATGAAACAATAAGAGCTGGATTCAATGAGGCTCCCGGCAAACAGAGTGTTTAGGGTTTTGTTGAGATTCTATTGTGTTGACTGGAGTTTCTTAATACAGTAAGACAGCAAAAGGCTTCCTGTTATGGAAACAGGCAAACCCTGACATTCAGAGAGTCAATCTATACAGCAACTGGATAAACAAGCAAGATAACCATCAGCCATAATTGACACAATAGTCAAGAGGGCATTGCTTGGGGAAGGAGCTGGCACAGACTCAAACAATTCAGAAGAGTACAGTGCAAACCATCTCCAGGAACAATCCCCATTCACCGTGCCATGAACTGAAGCATGGCAGTGCCCTAAGGCCCTGAAGGTGTATACACAGAGCCCTTCTCTGGGTGACCTTCTAGAAGACTGTGAGGGACCCGGCACTGCCTTTGGAAATACTGAGGTTGGAAAAAAAAAGTCCTCCAGATCGGCTAAGCCAACCCTGTCTGGAATTCCTACTCTTGACTACCCACAAAAGATCATCCTCGGGCAAGTTCTGCTCTTGATGAGTCCTCTGGCGGCTGGGGGACTAGTCCTGGTCTATAGCAGGGGCAACAGAAACTATCTGAGCTCTGGGCTTGGCGCTTGTGCAGTTAGCAGGTTGGGTATATCTTCTGCCTCCTGGTCCCTGTCAGGTCCCACTCTATACTCATCTGGCTGCCAACCTGCCTGGGTACCAACTCATCACAAACAACTTCATCCTGTGATGAGACAGCACAGCCTACTGCCCATATGTCTTAACCTAGAAAGTCCTGGACACTGTTACTAATCTTTCCCTCAGCATGTGACCTCTGCCTCACAGAAACACCTAATAATTGGCTCTAAAAGTTGGGGTTCATTGTAAGCAGATTATGCATTATATCAGGCAGGTATGGGAGGCAGTCACAGCCTTCAAAGAAGATCTAACGGATGGGCTCCCCATCACTTTCTCTGAGGTCTAAATCTCAGTTTAGGAAGAGACAGCAGGTCAGAGAAGGCCTTCAAGGAGAGAAAGACCTGGATGGATATTCTAGATATAGAAAGGACTAACCTGGGACCAGCCAGGCTCTTGAAGTCGTTTAGTAGGGTTGGAAGGAAGTTGTGGGCCTAGAGATTCTAGCTCAGTGGATGGGGACTTGCCTTCCATGGAAGAATCCCTGGGTTCAATTCTCACCATGGGAAATCAGTTGGGAAGAACTTCAGGATTTAGTTGCAAATCCTGAAATACCAGGGCAAAGATCACACGGTCCTGCAGGTGGTCCCCCTGAGAGCTAGCCACAGCATACACAGTGCAGGGCCATGGTGTACATAGTCCAAGGCACAGGTTACAAGGGATTTTTAAGAACTAGCAAGGGGAAAGGGCTAGAAAGATGGGATTGGTGGAGGACCTGGGTTCAGTTTCTAGTAACCACATGGAGACTCACAACTCCAGTTTCAGGAGATCCAGAGCCCTCTTCAGTACGAATATACACATGCAGGGCAAACACTCATACACATAAAGTGAAGAAATGTAAACTAAAAAGAATTTTAAAAGAATTATCAAGGATCTTAGAAACGATTCCAGGTCCCAAGCTAAGGCTTGGAAGGGATGGAGGGTGTAAGTCACCGAATGTCACAGAGCAAGTGACAGGATGAAGTGGGAACCGAGTTGTTCATGTTTAGCTTCTTCCTACCATACCACACTACTTCGCTGTAGATGCCCTGCGAGCTGCTGGCCTTTCGTCCACAGAGCTGCCTGCCAAGGCTGCCCAGGACTCAGTACCCATGTGAGCACCTCCCAGCCACTCCAGCTGCCTCTCGAGGGGCTCCTTCTCAGCTCTTCCTGCACAAGGCCACATGCTAACCTCTAAATCAAGTGGGAAGGTTCCCTACCCACCAGCAAGGCCTCGCCTGAGCCAGTGACCTGCCTGGCTGCTCCACCAACCTAGCTACCCAGGGAGAGCCAAGACAAGTCAAGCTGGGAAGGAGCCAAGCTGGGGACAAGTTGAGCTGGGGACAGCTGAGTGCAATAAGATCGACTTGGAACAGAAGGCGTCTTGGGTTATGGGTGGTATTCCATGAACTTAAAATCTACTCTAATGCCAGTCTTTCCAGCACTTTACAGTGTGCAGGGAAATCCTGACGCTGCAACCTCAACCACATCCTCGACCACAGGCTCATAGAACCCTGTTAGCTATCCTACACCCTGCACCCCAGTCCGGCAGCTGAATTCACACCACACAGCTTTGTCCTCAGAGTGCTCAGACCCTGCTGCCAGTCCAGCACTCCTTTCTCCCACGGTGCCCCTCCACCTAGCATAGTTCCTGACAAGAGGGACACATATCTGCCTCGCTAACCTACATTTGACCTAGCAAGCAACTTTCAAACTTCGTTGAATATCATTGTTTTGCTGCTATTGGACCGATGGGAATTTATCTTCCTGTTGATCTGAAGGTCTTAAAGTTAAAAAAAAAAAAAATCTAACTTCCCAACAAAGTAAAAACATGTGGGTGGGCTGGGAGTCTAGCTCAGCTGTACAGCATTTGCCTGGATGCACTTGAGGCCCTAGGTTTGATCCCCAGTGCCACCAAACAAAAGGACTACATTTAGAATAATAAAGACAAACCCTAGCTAAGGAGCCCGGAGGCAAGGACAGTGCCTAGCCATGTCCCACTCTTCAAAAAGAGGTGATTTTCTGAACTCTGGCTCCCTACCTATGACCATCTACTCTGTATCTGGGAAGACAGAGCCAAGTAGCTTCTGTTCTGGGTCAGAGTAAGATACTCAGTTCTATTCATTCTTTCCAGAGACCCCACCCTCTGTCTTCTTCCTAGCTGCAGCCAATCAGACTTGACCCTGGTGCCCTTTCTAGCTCACAGGGATCTAGTGTGGCCCCTGTTCACATCTGGGCCAGTTCACATGCTGTCATGGATCTCCAGAGAAGAGTGCTAGTATGATGTGTTACGGAAGCTCATGAGGTGTTGTTTGTTTTCAGAGATGTGGTGGGTCCTCCAGAGAAGCAAGAGTTGGATCTCAAGCACTGAGCTCTGACTTTGGTGATCCTACCAGTAAATTCTTGCCCAACTCTCAGAGTCTGAGGATTAGACCTTTTCTTTATTTTGACCCAAGGCAGTGCCAACCCTCTGTTTGGCTCCTCCTGTCATGCTAGCTTCTGGTGGCCAGCTCTCACAGACCCAGGCCAACTGCTTCTAACCTAACCCAGATGTTGCTGCATGGCTGCTTTGCTGCTTATTACAATCTTGGGGCAGGACTTTACAGAGATCTTGTCTGCCTGTCCTTGGCTTTAGCAATGTGGTTGGAAGAATAGAAGAAACACACACACATACACACACCTCTCAGTGGGCCAGGTTCAAGTCCAAGCCACACAGGCCTGTAGAAGGGCGTGGAGAACATGATAGGCTGCTGGGCTCTTCACACATTCTGCTGTTGCTGGTGCTTCCTAGAATCCACGGCAGGACTCTGGACATAATGAGACTACTTATAAGTTAAGTCAAAAGGCTCAGGGCAGATGGCCTCCCTGGGCCTAAACCTCCAGCCCAAAAGCTCAGCCAGTCTGACATCCAAAGGCCCTGATCTGTCTCCCTTAGCATGCTTCTGGTAGACAGGGCTGTTCACCACTCTCTCTCAGTCCTGGTTTCCACCCACATGGCCTTTCTTTTCCGTGTCTCTAAATCTTTCTGGTGCTTCCAAGCTCAATTCACAAAGACCCCTTGGAAACCTCCCCTCCTCTGTTTTGCAAAAGAAGAACTTGGAAGCTACTGGGGTTGAAGAACTTGCCTGGGGTCACACAGCTGGGAAGCTGGAACCACAAGCCCTTTTCTGCCAGGCCCATCAAAGGTGTTTCCCCTAAACCCTCCTTCCTGAAAGGCCTCCACAGGATGGCATCTTTGGCTCACAACCAAGTGCTGGGTGCTGAGGCTGTAGTTGTTTCCCTCTACCTGGGTAAGACTTCTTCTGATCTGGAACAGGGCCAGCACATTCCCCTCCATGAGGACCACAATATAAATCTGTGACCATTGCTATTGCTGACAATAGCTGTCACTTATGGAGATCCAAGCATGCAACATCCACTCTGATTCCTTGGAATGTTTCATTCTATTCAGTGTCCCACCCCCACCCACATAAAGCATCATTTCCATCTTCAGAGGGAGAGTGAGCTTTTCCAGGGGAGGGGGCAGCCCTTGAGCACTGAGTCTCCCACACCTACTTTTGATAGTTCTAGTAACAACCACACTAGATGGTCACAGCCTTGAATGGGGTGGAGTTGTTGGGGACAGGGGGAGTTCCTCCCTCTAGGCCACTGTAAGCTAGAGAAAAAGGTCTCTGCAGACCCTCCCCAGGGAGCCCTGCTGACTTGATGCAAAGATAAGATAACCCGTGGACTTTAGATGACCTGAAAGGGGCTCCCATTGTTTAACTGAAGGGAGGAAAGGCAGTTGAAGATGGGGGAGGGTATAGAGCTGTTCACAGAGAACACCACAATTCCAAAGGAAGGCCTGAAGAGCCTGCCACTGCTTTCAAGAGACCAGGTTCCCAAGACCCAGGATTGGGTTTGCCTCTATCTGTGTGTCATAAACAGATGCCCTCTTTGTGTTATTCTCTCCTTGAACTCTGGCCTGGGCACAGTGATACCCAGGCTCTATCTCTTCATTCACAGGCTCATTATTGAGCCCCAGCTGTCACTCTTCTTCTACCTGTGGGACACACAATCACAGAGAAGATGGACCAGAGGCTGCTCTGTGGAACTCCCCATCGAGGGCTGCAGAGATGGAACAATGCAGAGACGATTATCAAGATGCATAGCAGCAGTGATGCCGTCACATTGAGAGCTGCAGAGATGGAACAATGCAGAGACGATAAGATGCATAGCAGCAGTGATGACGTCAGAGAGCAGCAGAGAGGGAGAAAGAGAGAGATAGATGGGTGTGGGGTGGATGCTGAGACAAAGATGAACTTTCCTCACGTACTTGCCTCCTCCCACCAAAAAGTAACTTCTGGAAACTTCAACGCTTCATCTGCACCCAGTCACAACCCTCAAACATTCTAGTTCTCCTTGTCTGCCAACCTTACAACTCAGAGCAGACAGATCTGAGGCTGAGGGAATGCTCTCTGGTCAGGAGTTAGAGACCACTGAAGCTCTGGAAGTTCTGAAGTTCTGGAAGCTCCTGAGAGCATTTTTTTTTTTTTTTTTTAACAGTAGGATCTCGTCCCAAGGGTGTGGCTGGGTTTGGATAGAAAACATATAGAGAAGGCATTTTATTTGGAGGCAGCCCCTGCCAGCTGTTCTTTCTTGGTCTCCAATTTAGAATACACAGGGTAGCATCAGTTTAGCCTCTGCCGAGGCTTCCTGAAGGTATAGTAAGTAAGTGGCTCCCAAGGGGGTCCAGAGACAGCCTAGAAGCAGTCAACAGTAAATTGGGCAGACCTCCCCTCCCCGCACGCACGCACGCACGTAGCACCTAGTTTAAGGCCGCCCCTTTGCATATGATGAAATTGAGGGCCACAGGGGAAGGCACTCACCCAAGTAAGACCATGAAACCACTGGATGTCTCCCATCTTGGGTTTAAGCAAAGCTTTTGGGCATCAACAGGGCATTTACTTCTTACTCTGCCCCTCACAGACTTTGGCCAGTTGGTTGCCAGCACAACGCATGTGCAAAGATTTGTTATCAGCAGCCTTAGGGTTCTAGCTGAGGCCCTAAGCCTACTTGGCTCTCCAGAGTTAGAGGAGGATTCCGTGAGGACCCACCAGAGTGCACCATGTTTCCAGAATGAGAAGTTGAAATCACCCCATCCTGCTAATGTTTCAGAGTCCAACAAGTATCCCCAGTGTTGGGGAGCTGGGAGTCTTCTGAGTCAACACCGAGGCATACAGTGCTTTATGGATCAGCCCTCTTGGCCTCAAAGACAAAGCTCATCTCTGTCCCTTCTCAGTTACCAGGTTCCCCTGAACCTCATGTGTTTCTAGGAGCCTGGGAGCTCTGGTCCTTACCATGGTCAGCTCCCCTCCTACAACCTTAGCTGGCAGACTAGAAATAAAACATATGACATAATGAATCCCAGCTCAGTGCTCGGCACAAAGCTGTTCATCCAGTGTATCGTGTCATCTCTGTTACTATTATCCTTTGTGTTGTGGCCCAGGGACCTGCAGATACACATTCTCGTGGCTCTTCACACTCTGGCTTGTGGTAGTTGATGATGGCACTGTTGATGGCACAACTGAGGGACCATCTCCTGTCAAGACCCAAGCTCTGAACAGTTTCCCTATGAAGATTTGTCTACTCCCAACAGGCTCTCTGTAAACACTAATCATTTGGCAACCTGGCCTATCGGAAAGACAGAACCAGAAGAGACCGAGAGGAAATGGAAGAACTCAGCATGCTTCCTCCACTCACCACAGGGATGATGAGGCCAGACTTGGCCAGCTCAAGGCCTCTTGTCTGTCCAGCAAGTGTGCATGGTAGATAAGCTGTCGTTGTGGTTTGAATGTGAACTGTACCACATAGGTAAGTGTGTTTGAATGCTTGGTCCCAGCTGGAGGAAGCAGATCGGGGAGGTGGGCCTTGAGGTTTCTACGCCTGGTCCTACTTCTCTCTCTGCTTCCTGGCTGCAGGTGCAATACAGACAGCTGCTTCGCCCTTCTGCCATTATAAAGCATCCCCTCAAGTTGTAAGCCAAAGTAAACCCTTCCTCCCTTAAGTTGCTTCTTGTCTGGTGTTTGGTAGCAGCTATAAGAAAAGTAACTGGTCTACCCTGCCAAGGAAACTGTACCATTAAGAGGATGACTCCTCCTCATTCAGAATGATAATGCTCTCCCAGACTGCAGCAATGTAGCTGTGAGTTTTCTATTAAGACAGTTAAAACACAGCTGTGACATTAAACCCCAGTGGCTTCCCAACATCAGACAGGTGCTTAGCATGCTATAGACGTATGTACCCTGTGGCCCACATTATTCCGTGATACACTGACCATGGACACCTATAAACTGGGCAGTAGGCTACATTCATGCTGGTCCCCATCTCTCCCTGTTGTATGACACCAGGTCAGCTTGACTCATCTGCCTGGTTGGTATGAGCATTTGAGATAGAGGCCTCTCATGGTGATTAGAGCCATTCCCGGACTGTCAGTTGGTTTTTGATGGTGGAATATTGCACGAAGTGGTCAGGTCATTACTAACTTCCTATCTGGGAGCTGAGGGATGGGTTTGGTAATGTGGCAGACACCTATAGTCATTGCCTGGCTGCTGGGATGTTGAGTTGTTCGATCTCAGCACTCACATAGAATGGATGGCCCTTCTCAGCTTCCAGTGCCACCCCTCCCTACTACTGAGCACCTCTCTGGCCCTGGTGTCTCTGTCTTCCAGAGTTTGCAGCCACTTATCTCCATGATAGTGCTATAGAAACTGAGGGACTATCAGATCTTGGTGTGTGTTGGGGGTGTCTTATCAGATTGTCCTCTCCTCTGCTTCTGGCCATCCCTTGTACTCTAGAAGAAATTCTATGAAGCTGGAGCCACAGAGAGCAGATCTTGTCTATCACAGAGGCCCAGGAACCTTCCAGGCATGAATGGCCTCCTGAGGCTGGGGTGAGGGCAGGGGCACAGAGCAAAGGGCTGGGGTCGGTGGGGGGAAGGTTTGGCAGCCATCCCCGGGCACTGAATGAATGGAAGTCCTGACGGAAACACCTGGTGGTAACGGAAATCCAGGACAACTTTTATTATCCCTGTTCACAGGTCCATTCAGCCTGCATTGGGGGCTTCCTATTTCCTCTGCTGGCACTTCACACTCATTCATAACAAGAAAAGCCATTGTGCTTCTGAGTTATGGGCCCAAGATCCCCACGGGGCAGGCATTAAACTCATTGGCCCCAAGACTTATTTTTAAAGTTCATTCCCGTCTGAGCCCCTGCTTATTTTTTCCTACTCTTAAAAAAAAAATGTAGACTGTTTTCTCTCAACCCTAAGAAATAACTGAAAAACAACTGCTCTGTCCTTTCTGTCCTTTCTGTCTCTCTTCACTGAAATCTTCTGAGACTCTAGGCTGGTAAGAGACCCCTCCCAGCACCAGCTCTAGAGTCCAACACTGGCCTGACTCCCACTTAAAGAGTTGGCATGAGGTTACATATGTAGGTCAATGGTTCGGTTCCCAGCTATCAGATGGAGAAGTGGATCAGATCCTGAGGGTCTCTAGCCCCCCAGATGTTGGGAAGTCATTGATGTTACATCTTCTTGTCCATATGGTACATGGAGAGGGGCTTATACTTGGAGAGGGCTTGAGCGCACTGGCTTTCTCTCGACAGGAAGCCAGTAGAATGCCAGGGGCCAACCCTGTCTCATAGACTCCTTGGCCAGCACACCTTGACCATAGGAGACTTTGGGCTAGGGTCAGCACTGCTCAGCCAGCCCCTCCCTGGAGATACCTTCAGTTTTGATAGCCATCATCAGAGCAGTGCCTGCCACTCCGCACCAATGGTCAGTGTCTGGAGCTGTGGAGGTTTGTATCCCCCACTAAGATTCTTTCTCTCATGGGTGCTCTGACAGCATCCATCTGCCATTTCCCTGCCTTGGTGATAATCTTCATAGTTGCTCTTCCAACCAGCTGGCAGATAAGTAACACTCACGAGTGAACATCTGGGCGTCACGGTGGCCAGAGCAGATACACACTTCATTTATACTTGATCTCATCATCTCTTAAAGAATATTGCTCTGGCATATCAGAATGGTAAGGAAGACTACTGAGGACCCTCCCAATGGGTATCGAGACTGTAATGACAGGTAAGGAAGATGTTTAACTCAAGTGTAAGCACAGGCTGGACATACTGCCATGAGCAGATAGGGGGTTAGAAGATTGAAACTTCCAGTAGACCATCCTATGAGGATGACCTCATAGTGGTACAGGTGGGCAGGGAGTGGTGGGGTGAAGAATTTGGCTATGGAGAATGGACAGACACCAACAGGAGGGAGATTGCCTGTGAGCTAACCTGCCCAGATTGAGAACAAAACTGAATTTCTTAAGGACAGACCTGGAATCCAAGGGTGAGCCCAAGTCAAGAATTGGGTGCCAAGGAGCTTGCCTGGAGTTCTTCCACTAGAGGGTTTTGATCATGCTCTGCCCAAAACATGGAAACAGCATGACAAGCAAAAGCTATGCCGCTGTCTTTTGGGCAACCATAGCTCTGAGGCTGATGCCAAGCTTTCCTTGCCAGGAACTGATCATGACTTATTTAACTTCTGATTCCAAGCCCGAGGTTGTTATGCTTTAGGAAGCTATGGGGTCCTGGGCCTTGGGGCCTTTTCCTGTCTCTCACTTGGGGATTAGTGACAAATACACACAGTGATGGAACCTGATGCTTCTTGCCAGGCTCTGTGGTCGTTTGTACTGTAAGCAGCCAGGGGAAGAAGCAGTACGTCCACCATGGTGAGCCCTTTTTTCTTGCTTTGTTACTTCATCTCACCAAGTACCACAACAGACATTACAGATATTTATGTCCGCATTCTTCATCTGACGATGCTGGAATCGAGTGAAGTCTACTTTGTCCAGAGTCACACAACTGCAACATGACTGAGCCATGCTCCTAGTCTATCCTCCATCCATGCTGCACAACAGGGACAATGTTATCGTCCCTGTTCAGTGCCGCCATGGGAATGGCATGGAGGGTCTGGGGTGTGTCCGGCACAGGGTGAGGGTGCTTTCTAGAATGACCTGTTTCACTCCAGCTTTAAAAACGTACCTTAAATCCTCAAAGTCTCTGTTGCCATTGATCAGGCATCTTCTTGGAGAAAAATAAGCAGCTCAATCATGAGCCTAAGGAAAGCCCTGGAAAAGGGACAGACCCATGGTGCTTGGTGTCTGATGTGCCAGGGCCACCACCTTGGCAATGGGCTTGAATGGGCCTGAGTCCAAGCTGTGTTATCTCACCATGAGAAGGTCCTTTCCTCACCTCATCCAGCATGCAGCCGCTTGTACAGTATGTACTCAGACACCTACAACACCCCCTCCAGTCATGTACATGCAGATACAAATGTACACATATATGCATGTCCACACACATACTCCCAGGCACATGCAAACATGCCCAACATGTATGCAGACACATATGTATACAAATACATGTGACCATGTACACACACGCAAACATATGCACACCAGACATGTGTGCGTATGCTCACATATTCACATACACACATCTGAGCACAAGCAAACAGTCCCAGAACACATGCAATGCAGGTATGTGCAATACAGGTGTATGTGTCCATGCACACACCCAAACACATGGACACTTAGCATGTGTCAACTCACATGTGCATAGACATGTACATGCTCACACACATGCACACATGGCAAGGATACATAAGAAGGTTGTGCTTACCCTTTGTGGGGGTCTGAGAGTGCCACAATCCTTTAAACAGACCAACACAATCTCAGTACCTCCCCTGTCCCAGTCAGGTCTTCCTTCCCAAGGCACCATACACCTACTAAGAGGACCCAACTCCTTTCGGGTGGTTTCTGCCACTATCATAAATGTTATTGACCCTTTGCTCAAGCCAGACTGAGATTGTAAGTTCATGGATGGGCATGGATGAGCTTGGGACCATCTCAAATGCTGAGGTACAGTGACTAAAGAGCCATCCAGGGGACAGCTGCTCCTCCAGCGGGTCCCAGAGCTCTGCAGACCTTGACTCTCAGCTGCCACTCTTTCTGCTTGTTCTTCCTGTAGTCGGTCCCCCTTTCTCATGTCATTTGGCTATTTATAGAACCAGAGCTTCCAGAGATGACCTTAGTGCACCCCAGTTCTCTGCTGTGAACTAAATAGTTCCCCACCAGCCACATGTCACCATTCTAACCTGCGCCCCAGGGTCTTTTAGGAGATGAAGAGAAATGAGGTCACTAGGATGATTCCAACCCAATCTGACCAGAATCCTCATAGAAAGAGAAAAGTAGGATACATGTACAGAGGGAAGGACATATATAGAATGATGGACACACACACACGAGGGGGGGGGCAGGACATATGTATAGAGAAACAACGTATGTGGAACAGGGGGAAGACTGCTCTCTCCCATGCAAGGAGAGTGGGTTCCAAAGGACCCAGTCCTGACTGATGTCTCAGCTCAGATGTCCCACCTCAGCATAGATTCCCACCTCATTCAGGACCAGGACCAGGACCATGAGTAAACCAGTTTCTGGTTCAAGCCTAGCGTCTGTGGTGTTTATTATAGTGGCCTGATCCTACAGCCCACCTGTGTGTATAGATGACTCAGGGTGTGCCACAGGAAGACGTGGAGCTGCAGAGGATTCTCGGCGTGGTGGTCAACATGCCATGAGCTTGTGATCTTCCTAAAGGCAGGGTGTCACCCTCCCTACACCGTGCAATGGCCCCCAAAGGGTGGCCGCACATCAGGCTTTGCCCTCTGCTCATTTCTATTCCCCACAGAGAGGAAGTGTAATGACGGAAAGGGTGTGTGATGGTAGATGGAGGCAGACCCCTCTAGGAGAGGAAAACACTTTGTATGGAGCTTTGTAATTCGGGGGTCAGAATCCTTGCCAAGTGTTTGGATTTTCTGAACTAGATCTAAGGATGTAGCAAGAGGAGGTGGGGGCATGAGGAGCCACTTGAGGGGAGGCCTAGTTCTGAATATGTAAAGATAGAAGGGAAGAATGAGATTGAAGGGAGCTGGACAGTCCTCTGAACCCAGGGCCTCCGTGGGGAAAGATCTTGACCTCTGTGTTTCTTGCTGCACCCCCAGCTTGCTAAGAGCCTCCCAGGATGGCAGCTACCCTCAAGGTGAATGAGAATGTGGGAAGGGGCTGCTCCAGAGGTATGTCCAGGTTCCTCGTCCTGGCTCCATTCTGGGTTCCCCGGGCAGCCTGAATAGCTCTCAGTAGACCTTGGTATCCTGGCTTGTGATGTTTGGTTTCTAAGATACCTTCTGGTTCATGGGAGTTCACTGCTCCCTTGAGCACACATCTGCCTCTGACATTAGAGAGCATCCATTGCAACATAAACTAAGCTTCGGTAGCCTCTACCTGCTTCCAGTCCTGTCTTTTAGTTTCTAAGAATAATTGGCCCCAGAGGCTCTGAAGCCCCATTCCAGTTCCCTGTCTTTCTCCAGGCCTGGCCTCCATACCCACTGCTTTCCGGGTAACTTTTATACTTTTCTATACCAGCAGCCCCTACAATCTTCCACTGTCCTGCACTTTCCTTTAGAAGATGGTACATGATCTGGGGGCTACTGAGCACCAGCCCCTCCAAGCACTTTCCCAGCCTGACACTATTTCCACTGCTCCTTCACCCCAACTGGGTGTCAGTGGTCTGCCTCGGTGTTTAAATTCATAATGCCCAAATGCTTCTACCTCAGGCCTTCTGAGTTCTACAGTCCCCCAGTCAATTCCGGAAAGAAGGGGCTCTGTGAGGGGAACCCCCGGTTTCCCTCCTGTTCTTCTAAGAGTTAACAGGCCGGATAGGAAGCTGGCTCCCGGAAAGGGGAAGGATATCTTGCCTTTTATCCAGGTTACAATGCTGAAAGTGAGCCAGTTGGGGGCAGGGCTAGAAGCCAAAACCCAACCACCCCCAAATAAAATTATGAATGGGCCAACTTTACAACAATACGAGGGACCGTGGTGGAGGAGGGAACCTCCAGCCTGTTGACAAATGGCAAGGTCAGGCCCCCTGTCCCTCGTAAACAAACACTTACAATGGCCGCTTTCCTCCGGAGAGGCAGCTCCTCTCCAGGGATGTCCCCTGGGTCTCAGCCTTCCCTGTCTCTCATCCTTGGGCAGTCGGTCCTGCACACCCACTGCTGCTAGCTTCCTCAGGGAAAGGCCGATTCTTTGTGAGCCCACACTTCCTCCCCCTGTGGGAACCACTCCTGAGCCCAGGGACATCTGCCTCAAGGCATCTTTCTCAGGGGCCTAAGGTGGGAAAGAGGAGGGGGTGGGGCTGCAGGGAAGGGGGCTGTGACCTGGGTCTGGGATTGTCATCACAACCTGGGGGAGAACAATGAGGGGACCCTCAGCTCCCCTGGCTGGGACTTTCCTCTCCCACCATCTCCTTTGTATGCTCAGAAGGCTGGGGATTTCTTCTCTTGCTTGCTTACTTTTGTCCCCCGCCCCCCTTAAAATTGTTCAGTAATTGCCCCCCCTGCCTGGCTTCCCTGGTCCAAGAGTCTGGAAGGGTTGTGTGCCAACAGAGAGGGGCCAGGCAAGGGAAGGGTGATGAGATTTAGGAGAGACTTTCTGATTCCTTCATGGGGAAATCTTCTGAAGGAGGAGCATTGCATGCTAGGGTCTGCTGTTACAGAGGGAATCCTTGCACCTAAAGTTCTGTGGAAGGTGTGAACAAATCAAACATGGCGGCAGGTACTGGCAGTTATTGAAAGAGTGGGAAAACAGGACCAAAAGCCATGTCAGGAGTGAGTGCTAAAACAGCTAGAACAGTCTGTGACACCTAGCTCTTCTCCTCAGTTCAGTGGATGGAAAATAAATAAATAAAAACGAAAGGACATGCGTACTCCTAGGTATGGTGGGGGAGAAGGCTTATTGTAGACAAAGGGAGAGCATAGTCAGAGGCAGGGGCATCTAGGAGAGTCCAGAGTGGACATAGCTAGGCTGAGCTGGGCCATGTAAGGAGAGGAGGGGTGGGGGAACCAGGTGCAGTAGCCAGAAGGCCCAAAGGTACAAAGAGAGCAGGTAACCAAAATGGTTAAATTATGAAGGGGAGAGCAACCCAGCCCCCTGGGCTGGAGAAGTTTAGGATAGGAGATGGGGTATGCTAGCCATACCCTGTAAACAGGTAGAGACAGGGCTACGGGGAGACCCTTGCTTTGATATGTTAAATGGCTGCTCAGCCATTTTTTTTCAGGGTTTGAAACTTAACATTCAGAAAACGAGTTCAAGGAAACCCTACCAACGTTCCTAGCAGACAGTCCTCCACCCACCCAACCCAGGACCAGAACAGATGTGGTACGATGGCTTCCAAACATTCAGGAAGCCCCAAGAAGGTACCCCTGGTGAGGCCCATACCTAAGCACCAAACTGAAGGCAGGAGACCTGCTTCAGCAACTGGGGAAGGACTCAGAAAGATTCCCCAGGAATCATCCTTGCAAATGAAGCCCATTGTATCCCATGCTGAAGCCCTTTGCTCCTGCTGCCAAGGCTCCTTCAGGTCCTGCAGCCCTGCGGATGCCTCTGTTAGCTTTGAGAGCAGTGCTCTGCTATGATAGCATGCATGGAAGTTAAATGGGGGGCGCAACACCCGGTGCCAGGCAGCCACTCTGCAAAATGTTGGAAAGTGTCTTCTAAACCAGGGTATGAAAGAACCAGCAGCAGATCTTAGACATCTATCTCCAGCAGGGGATGAAAATTCTAGCTCACATAAGAACCTGCTTCCCCAAACTACAAGCAGCCTGGATGGCCTTTTAACAGGTATCTGGTTAATCAGCCTATGGTTTATTGAGACCATAGATGCCACTTGCTGATAAAGCAACTCAGAGCTGCGGACCCTGAATGTAAAACTTGGAGAGTCCCTATGTTGTACTAGAGTCACCTTCAGGACCTACCCCTGATGGGGGTGGGTGGGGGTGGGCGGTGAAGTGTTCATAAAAAGATAAAGAGAGTATGTTCTGTGGGTGTGTGGAGAGGTATGGGAAGAGGATGTCTCAGTGGGTCCATGCCAAGGCATTTTTTCTTCCCGTGAGGGGCCAGTCACACACCGGTATAGAATAGAATAGAGTTTATTGAGGGCATGGGGAGAGGAGCCAGGAGGGTAGTAGAGGCATAGAGAGAGATAGAGAGAGAGAGAGAGAGAGAGAGAGAGAGAGAGAGAGAGAGAGAGAGAAGCAGAGAAGCAGATGTAGAGGTCGGCCATGACCACGTGGAGAGAGAGGAAGGGCAGGGGGAGGGGACAGAGAGGCAAGAGAGTAAGAGAGAGAGTAAGAGAGTAAGAGATTAAGAGAGTGAGGAGGGGGCAAGCAGCTCCTTTTGTAGTGGGCCAGGCCTACCTGGCAGTTGCCAGGTAATTGTGAGGAGGAGCATACCTGGCTGTTGCCAGGTAACTGTGGAGGGGGATTTTAGACAGAATACTAACAGGCGGGGCTGTGGGAAGCAACACCTAGCATCTCTGGTGTTTAATAACAGCATTCTGTGTTTTCATAATTACTTTTAAATAAAAGGTAACAATCAAAACTCCAAACTGGCTGGGGAGATGGCTCAGTAGATAGAGGTTGGCTCACAAATGTAAAGGCCTGAGTTCAAACCCTAGAATCCATGTTAAAAAAAAAAAAAAAAAAAAAAAAAAAAAAAAAAAAAAAAAAGCCAGGCGTGGTAGTG